>NW_004524614.1:10530918-10532584 GCF_000260255.1 Octodon degus | reverse complement strand
AACAAACACACTGAGAGGGAAATTATAGAAACAATACCTTTTACAATAGCACCGAGGAAAATGAAATTACCTGGTAATTAATCTAACTAAAGAAGTCAAAGAGCTTTTCAAGAAAAATTACAGTGCTCTTAAAAAAGAGATCATAGAGGATTTCAGAAAATGGAAAGATATTCCATGCTCTGGATAGGAAGAACCAACATTGTGAAGATGGCCATACTCCCAAAATTGCAGTACAGATTTAATGCAATCCCTATCAAACTAACACCAACATACATACCTCACAGAGCTAGAGAAATCATTAGTAAAATTTATTTGGAACCAGAAAAGACCTAATAGCAAAGGCAATTCTGGGCAATAAAAACAGGGCAGGAGGCACTACAATTCCTGACTTGGAATTATACTACAAAGCTACTGTGATAAAATCAGCATGGTACTGGCAACAAAATAGACCTGAGGATCAATGGAATACATTAGAAGACGCTGAAACCCCTACGAACACACTCAGCCAACTTATCTTTGACAAAGGGGCCTAACATACTCAGTGGAAGAAAGATAGCTTCTTTAACAAACGGTGCTGGAAAAACTGGCTCTCTACATGCCGAAAACTAAAACTTGACCCAGGTCTATCACCATGCACTAAGCTAAAGTCAAAATGGATTAAAGATCTAAATATTAAAACAGAAACACTGGTGGGATTGATCCATTCAGATATGGATTTATAAACAGAAGGTGGTAAAACTGTCCAGAACAACGCACAGGAGAGAGGTATCACACGGCCCAGCCCCAAAGATGGGGAACTGCCTCAAATCCCCCACCTCGGATGACATCTCCCTGCTTCATGAGTCTCAGTCGGACCGGGCCAGCTTTGGCGAGGGCATGGAGTCAGATCAGGAGCCACCACCGCCATATCAGGAACAAGTTCCAGTTCCAGTCTATCATCCAACACCTAACCAGACTCGGCTTACAACTCAGCTGACTGAAGAGGAACAAATTAGGATAGCTCAAAGAATAGGCCTTATACAGCATCTGCCTAAAAGGAGCTTATGACCCTGGAAGAGATGGATCAGAAAAAAAGATCCAGGAGTGTGTGATCTATATGATGGACTTTGTTTATGGGGACCCGATTCGATTTCTGCCATGCATGCACATCTATCACCTGGACTGTATATATGACTGGTTGATGAGGTTCTTCACATGCCCCTCCTGCATGGAGCCAGCTGATACAGCACTGCTTTCATCCTATGAAACTAAGTGAGCCACGGTCTCTTGTCTGACTTCAAGTGAACCATCATTTCTGGTGGTTTTGATCTTTTGTCACTGAGCCCAAAGAGCCAGGGATTACGAATTAAGATCATGCACAAAAGTTTCCTTAAAATTCCTGGATGGCTGCAGATGTTGAGGAAAGTATGTAATATTTTAGAAACTTAGGGATAAAAAGTAGGATGGTATTTTTATGTAAAGTCTTGACCCAGTGTTTAAAAAGATAATTGTATTTAGATCTTGTTATTGCTCCAGTACATAGGAATTGTGTAAAGTGTTACAGCAGCTGTTTATGTTTAAATTGTGTATGTTGAAGATTAGGAAAAAGATAGTGGTTATTTTTCCTAAATGAAATTATTCTTCTCCCTTCCACCTCGATTTCTTTTCTGAAGTTACTGGCATTTGG
>NW_004524614.1:10529521-10530663 GCF_000260255.1 Octodon degus | reverse complement strand
GCTTGTAAGCAAACTGAGATGCACTATCCCTTTTCTATAAAAAATGAGTTAATGCGTCAAGAAACCAACTCCAGAAAAGTGGTTTAATAGTACCCTTTCCTATGTGTTTAACTGTTTTGGTTGTTAATATGGTGATGATTGAAAGTCAGTGTAAATTTTAAATATGAATATTTCTGTTTATTGAGCTTGAATTATGCTACCATGCTTATGTGAAAATGAAGGTGGCGCCATGGTGAAATGTAAACAAGTAGTTTTTTAGTTATAAGAGTTTTGATTTATTCTTTCCTATGACCTCCTTCCTTGTTGTCTTGACCCATAGCAAACAGATACTGCATCTCTCATTACTGTTGTGCTGAGGTTTATTGAAGTTATATAAATACATCTCAGTCTGGGTCTCTTGGAAAGGTATATATTAAGTCCTTCTAGATGACTGATAAGACTAAGCAAGGAAAAGAGGTAAATGTGTTTCATGTTTTGCACACAAATACAGAATTTGTATAACATGACTTCATAGTTGTGATCTCAAAAATGGAATTTCTCATTTAATTTTTCTTGCAGTTAATGGAAGAATACTCTAAATCGCTAAGCTTCTGAAGTGTTAGAGACGGTCTAGCAAATCTGTAGTAGTGTTTTATCCACTTAGCATGTGTTTATTTTTTCTTGTGTACTCAAAGGTGACTTATTTGTTCAGCTCAGTGATATTACAGCTAAAAATCATTCATAAGCAAAAGGTGAAGCAGTTTCTGCCTAACAAATTAGTTTCTTATTTTATATTGAGTTGAATATTTGAGTCTTAACACTTTTCTACATACAAAACAAGTTTCTGGAAGATTCTTCATAATTGCATTATAGGAGAATTTAGTATGTCATTAGTACTTATTTGACATTCAACTGTATTATGCATATGTTGGTTAATTTCCTTATAAGCTCCATGATGGAATGACTCAAAGTTGAATTTGAGGAAAATTAAAAGAAAATAGATTATCAGGTTCTGTTAAATTGTTACATGTATCTTATTAAATTTCTGTTTGTTAATTTATATCCACCCAACAAATTACCACAGCTGAATCGACAAGATATAACCACTCTCAGTAGCCCAATAACAGCCAATGAAATACGAGATGTAATTAAAAACCTACCGG
>NW_004524614.1:10523082-10525718 GCF_000260255.1 Octodon degus | reverse complement strand
TCCAGAAATGTGCATTTGAGATGAACACACAGTTCTCAGAGGATGAAATTAAAGAAGTGAATAAATATATGAAAAAATGCTCCAAATCACTAGCCATCTGTGAAATGCAAATTAAAACAACACTGAGATATCATCTCACCCCAGAAAGAACGGCTATCATAAATAAATCAACCAACAACAAATGTTGGAGAGGCAGTGGGGAAAAAGGAACCCTTCTCCACTGCTGGTGGGAATGTAGACTGGTGCAACCATTATGGAAATTAGTGTGGAGACTCCTTAGAAAACCTGGACTGGAAATCCCATTTAATCCAGCTATTTCTCTAGTGGGAATTTTCCTGGACGATCTGAAAACATCATATCATAGTGATATATGTGTGTCTATGTTTATACCTGCACAATTTCTGATAGCCAAATCTTGGAAACAACCAAGATGCCCATCACATGAGGAATGGATGAAAAACATGTGGTATTTTTATACAATGGAGTATTACCCAGCTATAAAGAATGATAAACTCGAAGCCTTTATATATAAATGGATGCCACTTGAAGATATATTCATGAGTGAAATAAATGAGGCACACATGTGTCAATATCATACAGTCTCCCTAGTATAAGAACTCAAAAGAAGAAATACAAATAGAAAGCTATAATACAACTAAAATGAAAGCAAGAACTCAAGGACTAACTAAGAGAGGGAAAGGGGAAGAGCTAGGAAACATGATGGTGAAAAGCTATACAGTTATATGTAGAAGATGGGCAAGGCAATGATCCTGAGAATCTCCAGAAGATTTTTGAACCTTGGAAAGGTTCTCACTCTGACTAACTATATATACTAACACCTGTGAACTAAGCAACTGCACTGAAGATGGAAATTTGTAACAGTAGATTCATGCTTGGAATGCCTGTCATTTTGGTCTTCTGAATATGGGCTGCTTGTCAAGACATGCTGGTTGCTGCTGTGCTGTCTCTCGCATAGATGACTATTCAAAAAGAAGGGGATGGTGATGAAGACAGGAGACAGAAAAAGGAATGTTGTGGGTCTGTCTTGCTTCTTGATCATATATGGTTAGATTTTTGGAGTTACGTATAAACGTAAGAATTATGTAATTCTTTATGCCTATTTTTAAAATATATTCTAATTTTTAAATGTTTTTTCATCATATTCTGTAGGGACTTAAAGTTCCACATATCAATACCTGATGAAAAATACCTGTTCCATGTTATGCCTAAGATGTTTGATATTCAGACAGACAGTGAGGTTAAGCTTAACAGCCTAGGTTTTATGGTAATAACAATAAACTTCTCTTCTCGAGGGTTAACAACCTAGGTTTGAAGACCAAAATTAGAGAAAACGGAGGGCCGCAAGGAAAGCCAACATTTTGGCCCTAACCTTCTAAGGTCAATTAAGACTCAGGACATATGAGAACTTGTACTGTAACGTCACGTAACTCAGTAGCGTCCCACATTTTCTGATCAAGGAGATTACAGGGCCAAAGAGGAAAGTGATCGATGATGTAGACTGTGCCTAAGGAGAGTCACATGGAGAGAAAACATTCTCTCAGGTTTTCACAGAGAACACATTGGCCAAGCAAAGGCCATGACTCATCCACATGGCTGACACTGACAAAGGATCTACAATCTGAGGTACAGGATCCCAGGATAAATCCTGAGGGGATTTCACTGACCTTATCAGACCCAAAAGCTGTAACTCTTGTTGCATAGGTCTTGCTTTATCTTGGTCTTAACCATCCAGCAGAAAAATATAAAAGCGAAATAAAAGAAGTAAAGCCATGCTGTTATGTTGAGTTGTAGGGGACTCAGGTCAACAATTTCTGACATTCACAGTAAAGTGGAAGACCTGATACTATTATGGACTACTGGATTCTTTATGAATATTTTGCTGAGTTAATACACTTATAATACCCAAATAACGGAACTAAACAAAAAAAGGGGATATAGATGAATGTCCATTTTGTATCTGTGTATTCAAAATGGTTAGAATAAAGTTACATTCTCTTAGTGAACAGAGGGATTTGTTCTAATAGTGTTTGTAAATAGGATATCATGTCCGCAACTTGTACAGCAATTAACCACTAGGAAGAATGTATGCAATGTGTTAATTATTGAAACTGTCCTACCAATTTGGTTTGAAACTGTCTCATTGCTATTTGTTTCTCAATAAAATTATGGGAGGAAAAAAGTTCCATTTCTAGGTTTCTACTCAGAAAAATAAAAATGCATGTCAATGCAAAGACTTCATAGGAATGTGCACAGCAGTGTTATTCATTAATACCCAAAACTTATATACCATTCAAATATCTATAACTGGTAAATGCACAAAATGTGATATATCCATACAATGAAATACCAATCAGGAATAATACTTTGTTTAATAGGATGTATGGCTGGCCAGGTAGCTCTGTGTATTAAAGTACCTGCTTAGACAGACACAGGGACCAGGTTTGGATCGCTGGCATTCTGTGTCAACCACGTCCCCCAGGGCCACGCTGAGACAGCAACTGAGACTGGATGTAGTGGCACTGCCTGTAATCCCAGTGCTTGGGAGGCTGAAAACAGGAGGATCACTTAAGAGTCTGATCTGTGTAGTGAGACCGTGAAGACCCTGTACTAAATAC
>NW_004524614.1:10499576-10522982 GCF_000260255.1 Octodon degus | reverse complement strand
ACAGGATGCAACATGGATAACTATCAAAAAACAATGAAGTAAAAGAAGGCAGACATGTATTTTTATGACTAGAGTTGTTTGAACTGTCTTGAAAAGGAAAATCTATGGAGACAAAGTAGATTATGATAGCCTTCCCTATGGTTTTGCTTTCTTGGTTTCAGGTTCCTACAGTCAACCAGAGTTCGAAAATATTAAATACAAATTCCAGAAAAAAATAATCCATTAATTTTTTATTGTGCATCATTCTACGTAGTATGATAAAATCTCATGGTATCCCAGTCCCTCCCACCCAAGATGTGAATCTTCTCTTCATCTAATGTGTTCACACTGTATATACTACTCACCCATAGTCACTTAATAGCTGTCTCAGTTTTCAGATCAACTGTCACGGTATCACAATGCACTGTGCTCAAATAACAACTCTTTCATTTAGTAATGGTCCCATAATGTAAGAATGGTGATGGCGACAATTTATATACATCAGAGAGAAGTCATAATGTGCTCCTTTAAATTATAGAGTAAGCCAAGCATTGTTGGCATACTCCTGTAATCCTAACACTCAGGAGGCTGAGGTAGGAGAATTACTGTAAGTTCAAGGCCAGCCTGGGCTACAGAGCAGAACCTTGTCTCAAAAGAAAATTAACTGACCAATTAAAGGGTAAAAAATACAACAGAATGTACTCTGGGGATGAGAAACACATCTATGCGGCCTATACAGTTATAAATTTACTGTATAGTTATAAGTATTCTATTAATTTTTAATTAGTAATGTCACTTATCTTTTACTGTAATTTATAAATATTCATCAGAAGTATGTATACATATACAGAAAACAAATTTATAGAGTTCAGTACTATCTCCAGTTTTAGACATGGGGGGAACATCTTGGCCTGTATCCTCCACAAATAAAGGAAAACTACTATAATGGTGGTCTGGATAGGTGTGAAAACATAGTTCTAACTACTACTGTCTTCTAGGAGTTTATAGTTCTAACACTTATTTTGAGATAACCAATCCATTTGAAGCTCATTTTTTTTAATTTTTATTTTTTCCTTTTTTTCATAATTTTATTGATATGAAGCTCATTTTTATCAACTATGTCAAATAAGGATTCATTCTTTCATGTGTGGAAATCCAGAAGTGCTATTATCATCTGTAGAAAATTACTCCTTTGTTTTTAATAACGATGTGTGATAAAATGTTTATTAACATGTCTAAGATGTTTAATAAGATAGTCACTAGAAATCGTGGTTTAGCAGCTTTGGCAAGGAGTTTCACATTTTGGGGGTTTTTATTTGGAGGGGTTATTTTCTCAGCTGGTTTTCTGGGGGTAGTCCTGGGGAGACATCTGTGCTTTTAATGACTGTCTCAATTAAAATCCATGGTCAAACAAGTTCAAAATTCAAATTAAGGAGCTCAATTCATACTCTAAAGCAGCAAAATGATTGCTGTTTTCTGGTTTTTGTTTTGTTTTTGCTTTTAATTCTGGCTTAGCCCTTTGATACTCGGAATCTGTAATACACCCAGGTAAGAAGCTTGGTTAAGCAACATTACTTTCCCCAAAGACTATCAACTTCACCATCTGCATACTTGATCTCTAAAACACAGGACTTTGGGCCGACAAGATAGCTCAATGGATTAAAGCACCTAATTAGGCAGAGCACAACAGCCCTTATTCGATTCCCAGCATGCAATGCCCGTGCCAGCCCTGCCCTGGTGGCGTGCTGAGACAGTGATTGAGACTCAGCTTGGTGGTGCTCACCTATAATCCCAGCACTTGGGAGGCTGAGAACAGGAGAATCACTATCAGTCTGACCTACATAGTGAAACCCTGCAGACCCTGCAGACCCTGTACTAAATACATAAAAAATAAGTAAAACACAGGACTTGGTAAAAATAAAGTCAAACTTGCAATAATATGAATTCATGCTATTCATACTGCTTTTATGAAACTTAATATTAAAGTTGGAAGAAAAGACAAAAAATATGTGTGCATGCTCAGTAATATGAAATGTTGTAAGTAAGGGCCAGGTAAGGAGACATTTTAGATTACAAAGAAATCTGAGCAGAAACCCAAAAAATAAGAGATCAAAACAGACAAAGATCTATCTACCCAATACTTAAAAGACTATCTACCCAACTACAATCAAGGACCAGAGGAGTCATATTTACAAAGAATTTTTAAGAGAAATTCTATCCATTTATTCCTCTAAGTCAGAGACCGTCTTAGTCTCAGCACTACTGAGATTTCCACTCAGAACTCCTTGTTGAGTGGAAGTGAGGATGCTCCACTACTGTTAGTAAGTAAGTAGCATCTTTGACTTCTGTCCACTAAATACCAATAGCACATCCACATTACTCCTACTTGTAGCAACCTAAAGTGCCCCTATTGGACAAAAAAAGGCCCAGATTGAGAACCACTGCTCTAGGTCAGTTTGTAAACTGAAGTACAACAAAGGAAACATAAATGGTCTTCAGTAGGTCTACAACCACATAGCCATCTGAAAAGGTACAGAAAATTTGCATGCGTGGGAAATATGCATGTTTCCAGAGCTTACCCTATACACATCAAAAGATTCATGGCTCCAAAAACAAAGTAATTTGTGCCTTTAATATTCTTAGTTGGCTGAAGGATAATATCTGAAAACTTCAAGTCTGAACCCATTTTCCTTACTCCCATACATTCATTTTTAATAGATTGTACTTTGGTATTGTTTTATTGTTTTTTCCCTTTTTTAGTTCATCAAGAATCCCACTGGCATGTGCTCATAATCCAAGCACTGAAAAAGTGTGACAAAGGAAGATCTCCTAGATGAGCACAGCTAGGCAACTGAGAGATTCAAAAGACCCTATCTCAAAATTTTAAAAGGACTGAAGATACATGTAGATCAATGTAAAATGCCTGGATTAAATCTCCAGTACCACCACCACCACCACCACCACCACCACCACCACCACCACGAGAAAAAAAAAAAAAAAAAGAAATCCCATAAAAAGCCTATACAATAGTCACTGAATTTGCTAAAAGGTCTTCATGAAAATCATAAATTCCTTTTTTATTATCACCCCTATGTAGCAAATGAAGCAGCAGCAGTGAAGAGTTCACTAACTTGATTTACCCAGGATGAGAAAGCTCCCAAATGGTAGAATTAGAAGTATGCCATAAAAAAAAGAAGTATGCCATACTTGTTTATATCATATGACTGAACAGCCATAGGAACACACCTAACTTCTTGGCTTTATTTTAAAAATAATAATGCTTAAAGAACAATCCAGTACTTAACTTAAAAACTAGTGGCTTCCCACATACCACCTTCAATTCTATATTTACCATCTTCCTCAATCTCCAAATAGACTGAACTGATATTTGAGCACTAAGCAATGTGCACATGGAGATGCAAGAGAGTAAAATCTCCACACTAGCATTGTGCCATTAAATTTCAACACTAGAAGATTCTCAAAGTAGAAAGTACATCCGTAATTCCAGCATGAAGGAGGCAGAGGCAGGAGGATCACTGTGCGTTTGAGGCCAGCCTGGGCTAAAAAGTAAGTTCAAGGCCAGTCTAAAGTACATAGTGAGACCCTGTCTCAAAAAAGAAAAAAAAAAAATTGTATTTCTCACCAAATGCACATACTCTGTGAAGTTGATGAATCCTCAACTTAGGCTTCCAAATTTTCCACATAATGAGTAGAACAAAATAGGAGTTCTTCCAATGATTATCAAACACATACGGAAACCAACTATCAATAAAGAGGTTAATGCCTACTGAATTCAGATTTTGAAATTTTCTTTTTAGATATAATACAAAGATGAAATATCTAAAAGAAATTTTTTAAATGCAATTATAAAACCAGTAAGTGAGACTAGGAAGATGGCTCAGTAGAATAAGCACTTCCCTGGCAAGCACAAGGACCTGAGTTAATCCCCAGTTTCACCAAAAAAAAATTAAAAATAAAAATAAAACCAGTAAGTAACAAGAGACTACTGAAAATAACCAGAGAATGAAAAGGTGTTTTGGATAGGGCCAGCCAAATAGCTCAACAGATTTTAAAGCACCTGCAAGCAGGTGCAGGGGCTGGGGGTTCAATCCCAGGGCCTGCTGTGCCAGCCCTACCCCTGGGGCACAGTGAGACAACAATTAAGACTGGGCGTGGTGGTGCACGCCTGTAATCCCAGCTCTTGGAGGGAGGCTGTAATCAGGCAGATCACTACGAATCTGATCAGTAGTAAGACCCTGAACACCCTGTAGACCCTTCCCTAAAAGATACAAAAACAAAAGTATTTTGATAAAAAGTAATTGTTCATTTCAAAATTTTAATGGGCAGGGTAAACAATCTAAACATGCTAATAAAGTTATAAAATTGTGCAATGTACATAAACCACCTAAAATATAGGATCAACAAATAGATCAGAAAATGAGAAAGAATTAAAGACATTGAAAGAGAACTTTGAAACAGTTGTAAGTGAAAACAAAGAAAAAATTGTAAAACTTATATACACAAAATATAACAATTATTTTAAATAATAAAACTAATTTGGGAAACCAAAGGGAGAGCCAAAACAAACTAGTGTATATCATGAACATGAAAGTTAGGAGGTAGAAATTGATCAAAGTAAAAAGCCTTTTTTAAAAAGTAAAGAACAAAAAGGTCATTTTGAAAAACACTTGAATTTCAAGAGTAATAATTTATTTTTAAAAAAAAAACAAACTTTCCTACCTGAAAGAAAAAAGAAAATAACTTTTAAAAAAAAAAAAGCACTGGGCTACATCCAAACTTTTTTACAAAATGAATTTTGAGACAAGATGCCACTAAGTCATCCACATTGGGCTCAAACTCGAGATACTTCTGCCTCCTGAGTACTGGAAAGTACTAGGTGAGTACAACCATGCACAGTGGGTACCTACATTCTTATTAAATCAAAAAAAAATTTTTTTAATAATTACAAGACACACAAAAGCCATCACAAAATGAGCAAAAGATTAAATTCACTAGGAAGGGTGTTTAAACTTATATAAAGCATTAAGTAACTTAAAACTGTATGTAGGGGACCACCCACTTGGGGCCCCCCTCCTGTCCCTCTCTCAGACAGGAACTTTCTTTCCCTCAATAAATACATTCAGCTCATGAAAAAAAGAAATTATATTTAAAAATGACAGACGGGGCAGGATAAAGTACCATACCCAATAACATAGTAGAAATTTTAACATACCATTTCCACTATTGATCACACACTAAAAAACTAGAAAAGACATAAAAGGTCTAATTAACAAGTGTGAGGTGTTGATCACAGGTAGAACCTTGCACCCTTATATAATCTTCTATATAAGATTCATAAAAACTGATGGTGTCATATAATCCATTTCCAAGTTTAAAACAATCTAAATTCTTAAAAACTCCAAATTTTACTCACTGCATCCTCCTAAAATAAAAAATAATAATAATCCATGTTAGGAAATGCAAAAGCAAACAAACAAATCGGGTGTGGTAGCACATGCCTGTAATCCCAGCACTTAGAAGGCTGAGGCAGGAGGATCATTGTGAATTTTAGGCCAGCCTGAGCTATGCAGTGAACTCTGCAGCAGCCTGCACTACACAGCAAGATCCTTTCTTCCACAATAAAGCATACAAAATACAATAATTGAGTGAACTGAATGATGAAGAAAATAATGCATATAAAATTTGTAGGAATCAGAGAAAGTAGTATAGTTAGGACCCTTCAAAGATATAAATGTTTATATGGAAAAGCAGAAAGGCTTAAAGTAAGCAAACTAATTATCAAACTTAAGCCAGGGGAAAAAAATTAAACCAAAAGTGAACTCAAAAATAAAAAAAATTTTAACCATAGAAATTAAACAGAAGGCTAAATCTGAACTAGTCAAAAATTATTATAGCTCTCATGACACTGATGAATCACAAATACTTAACCTCATGAATAAAAAAGGCAGTATGAAAAAAAAAAAATAAAACAAATACTTTAAGCCAGGAATTAGCAAGGTTTTCCTTACCAAATCAGATAGTAAATATTTTTGGTTTGTGCCTCATACCTTCTGTTGTAGCTATTCATCTCTGCACTTATAGGACTAACACAATCAGGCAATTTGAATGAACAAGGCTGTATTCCAGTAAAATTTTATACACAAAAGAAACAAACAGCCTGCAAGCAACAGTTTGCTGGCTCTTGCTTTATGTCAATAAATTTGTTATCTTAGATGATACAATTTTCTAGAAAAATGTTTTTAAAATTTACTCAAGAAATAGAAAAACAAGTAGACCAGTAATTATTAAAGGCATTGCATCAGTTGTAATTTTCTCACAAAAAAATACCAAGCTTCATGTGTTATTCCAAATTTTGAAGAGAATGATTCCATTGTATACGAACTCTTCAGATAAAGTACTTTTCTAGTCTATTAAATGACTATAAATTTCACATCAGAAGTCATAAACAGGGCCGCCAAATAGCTCAGAGGATTAAAGTGACTGCAAGCAGGCGCAGGGGCCTGGGGTTCGATCCCCCGGCCTATGGTGCCAGCGCTGCCCCCAGGGCACGCTGAGACAGTGACTGAGACTGAGCATGGTGGCGCGCCTGTAATCCCAGCTTTTAGGAGGCTCTAAACAGGTGGATTACTACAAGACTAATCTAGTAGTGAGACCCTGAACACCCTGTAGACCTTTCCCTAAAAAACACAAAAGAAAAAAAGTCATAAACAAACATACACCCATACTATCCCAAAATAATGTGGTTATGTCTTATATATGTAGCTGCCTGCTCCACAACCATTATATCCCTCTCTGATAATAGGACAATAAATTTATGAAAGTACTAAAAAGCAACTCCATAAGGAGGTCCTAACTAACCAATATAGGTCACTCCCTTCTCAGAAAGAGTAAATAAATGGCACAGAATATGACAGATTTAAGCTGACTGTGACATAGTGATCTTTTTGACCAGCATACTAACACAGTGGTGGTGTAATCACAGCTCAGGAATTTGTTCTGGATCAGAAAAATAATAGACATGAAAGGACTAACAGACATGAAAAGAAGACCAAGATCATCAAAATTACACTGTCTTACTATTTCTGACTTATTCAAATGCCTTAGAGCAAATCAATAAAAAAGGAGAAATTCCTAAGTACAATAAATAGTACTTTGCAGAACTAAAAAAGCAAATATTAAACTTAAAACATCAGAACATATCCACACAGAAAATGCAAGAGTACTCAAAAGTATGTTGGGACTCTTAAACAATGAAGAAATAAAATTTCCTAGTCCAACTACCTATAATAAAAAGGATGCATTATAATGGTGAAAAGTTGAGAAGGCTTCAGCATAGTACCATCAATGCCCAACTCTATTTTCATGCAAATTCCTCGGTTCAGATACCAAGCAGCGGCAACATGGGTTAGTTTATATAATTTACACTCAGAGATAGGTATATTTGCAGAATCAAAATTATCTACATAGCCTTCAACAGAAAAGTAATTCTAAGTATAAAAAAGTAATTCTAGGTATAACTACATATAACTAAACTGATGAGTCTAAACTTTATGTGCAAATACCCATCAAAATCTAAAATATATCATTAAATTGAAAATGCAGATCTTTTTGACCAGCATACTAACACAGCAATGGTATAACCATTATGAGACTATTAGTGTTTTTAAAATATAATTCTTTAAAGTTTGGGGAAGGAAAAATTATTGCACCTAGCTCAGCATTTTAATATATTTCTAGAACCTAAGCTACAGCTATTTCGTAGTATCACAGAAGTCTTTGGCTTTAAGCAAGTATATTATAAAAATAACGATTTTGATAAAAGTCTACTGCAAGACTGACAAATTATTGTATTTACCACTTAACAAAGGAATGAAACTAATATTCACTGAGCACTATTTTCCAGTGCTTACACATTATTGTTACATACTTCTTATTACTCATCTTTGAGCAACCCTGAGATACAGAATGAACATGGCTGTAGATTAAGAGAAGCAATATCTCAAAGCTCATTTGGTCACAAGACTTAAAACTGATAAAGCTGACATTTAACTCCAAAGCCCAAGCTCTTTCCATTATACTATGATGACCAGAAGTTCGATACATTTCTTTTAAAGACTATGAGTTGTCCAGGAAGATAGCTCAGTAGACTAAGCGCTTGCCTGGTAAGTGCAGGGTCCTGAGTTCAATCCTCGGTACCACAAAAGAAAAGAAAAGAATGGTGTATGACAGTCTGTATAAAATTTAAGATCCTGGACAGGGAGATGGCTCGGCAGAATAAGCGCTTGCCTGGCAAGTGAAACGGCCTGAGTTCATTCCCTGGTTCCACCAAAAAATTAAAAAAATAATAAAATAAAGACTATGAGTTACCTCATCTTAATTCTTAAATACCACAAAGAACAAAGAATTAGAGAAAAAAGAACAAAGTAATAAAGTATAATCTGTGTATTCTAGATTCAACACATAAGCTTTATGCAGTAAGTTACCATGTAGGCCATTCACTTTTGTATACCAATAATCTCCCTAATTATGCCATCAATATTCCAATTCACACAAATTTCATCTCTTCTTTGGACAATATGATTTTGAAATTAACTCAAGATTTACCTTGTGAAAGAAAGCAAATAGTATTTTAATAAGGAAAGTACCAGAAATACTGCTGTTTATCCTATCACACGAAACAATAAGGATGAATGTCATAATTAATAGATTTAACAAAATAAGTCCCACATAAAAGACTGTATCAGGTATGAGTCTGTATAGAGTTCAAAAGTGGGCAAAATTAACGTTATGTTTTCAGAATAATAAATAGGGCTGAGAAAATACAGCTCAGCAGCATAACACCTTCCTGGCAAGCATAAAGTCCTGAGTTCAATTCCAGAATGAAAAACTAATGCAACAATAAAGCATAAAGAGGTCTTTCCAAGAATTAGTAATGTTTCTGTTTCTTAATCTGGATATTAGTTACATAGGAATGAGTGTGAAAATTCATGAACCTGTCCATTTACAATTTATTTTGTGCATATGTCAATAAAAAGTTAATAAAAGGAACAGACTCACTAAACTGAAATCAGTAACTAAAATAGACCCATAAATAATAATAGTATCACCTTGGAGAAATTCTCAGACCTTCAACATGTTTTTTTTTGTTTGTTTTTTTGTTTGTTTTTTAATGACTACTGGGAGTTAAACCCAGGAAATTGAGAACTATATCCTCAGTAGTTTTTCTTTTTCACTTTGAGATAAACTCTTGCTGAATTGCCCAGACTGAGCTTTAAAACGTTGAAATCATCTTGCCTCTGCTCCCAAGTAGCTGGGATTACAGGAGATGCCACCAACATGATTTTTTTTTTTTTTTTTTTGTAATGTATTTCGTACAGGGTCTACAGGGTCTCATTACACAGATCGGACTTGTAGTGATCCTCCTATTATAAGCCTCCCAAACCCTGGGATTACAGGTGTACACCACCACACCCAGTCTCATTCACTGTCTCAGCAAGCCCTTGGGGGCAGAGCCAACACGGCCTGCAGAGGATCAAATCCCTGTCCCTGTGTCTGCCTGAGCAGGGTTCTTTAATCTCTTAACTCTTAAGAGATACATTAGACTGTGCATGGTGGCACACGCCTGTAATCCCAGCGCGTGTGAGGCTGAAAACAGGAGAATCACTATGAGTCTGATCTACACAGTCAGACCTTGTAGACCCTGTCCTAAATACATTTTTTTTTAAAAGAAAGACATACATTAAGACAGAAAGTCATGTGAGTGACAGTAGACAGACTTGGTTATTTGTTAGCAATAGTCAATAAGCACTGATATGAAATATGTACCTTAGGGCAATTCACTTAACCATTTTCAATGTTTCTAATCTGTAAAATAAACATGGTAACAGGTAATATCTCCTTTGCCTACTTCATCCTTTGTAAGAAATCAATAATTAAGTATGAAACAGGAGTAAACTATTAAAATCAAATGTGAATCTCTTCCTTGACAGCATATGAAAATTCAAGAAAACTCAAAATCCTAAAAGAATCGCAAAAAGAGATATTTAAACGCAGGGGCAGGGGTTTGATCCCCGGGCCTGCCGAGCCAGCCCCCACGGGCTTGTTGAGACAGTGATTGAGACTAGGCAGGGTAGCACATGCCTGTAATCCCAGCTCTTGGGAGGCTATAAACAGGAGAATCATTATCAGTCCAATCCCATAGTGAGACCCTGAACATCCTGTAGACTCTTCCCCCAAAAAAAGGGGAAAAAAAAAAGGAAAATATCTGAAAAGCTGGAAGCTCACACTTCCTAATTTCATAACTTACTACAAAGCTACACTAACTAAAATTGTACCATATTTGCATAATAATATAAAACTCAATGGAACCCTGGTATGGTGGTACACATCTGTAGCCCACTTTGGGAGCTACTCCAGAGGTCAAGATAGAAGCTAGGCTAGACAACCTAGCAAGGCCCAGTCTCAAAATAAGTATAAAAGACTAAGGACGTAGTTCACTGGTAGAGCATCTGCCTAGCATGTGCAAAGCCCTGGTTCAATCCCCCATGGTAGGGGTAGGGTGGAGGTAATCAACAGTGTAGGAGAATCCAAAAGTAAATCCTCACAATTCTATCAATGGATTTTTTAACAAGGATGCCATGACAATTAAAAAGAAAAGTACTATAGTTTCAACAAACGGTGCCAGAAAAACAGGCTATCAAGGCAGGTGCTCACCTGTAATCTCACCCCTGTGGAGGCTAAGGCAGAAAGATCACAAATTTAAGCCCAGCCTGAGCAACCTGGCAAAATCTGTCTCAAAATACAAAATAAAAAAAAACCGAGTATGTAGCTCTATAAAAGGTCCTGGATTCAATCCCCATTATTGCCAGAAAAAAAACAGAAGAACAAAGAAGTGCTATCAACATACAAAAGAGAGAATGTGCACACCTAATACTACACACAAAACTTAAACTCAAATTGCTTTAAATACTTATATATCAGAGGCAAAACTATAAAAAATATTCTAGGAAAAGAGATTTAAAACTTTAAGGCCTTGAATTCAGCTGTGCTTTTTTAGCCTAAAACCAAAAATATAAACATCAAAAATAGAGAAACTGGACACAATCAAAATCAAAGCACTTTTGTTTCAAAAGATACCTCAAGGAAGTGAAAAAATCCAAAGAATAGGAGAAAATTTATGCAAATTATATGTGGCAGATATGTCTAGAATATATAAAGAACTGTAATAACTTAAAAACTGAAAACCCAACTGTAAACTGACTAAAGGATCTAAACAAACTGAATAAGGGATCTAGTTTTCAAAAGATAAGGCAAATAGCCAATACAGGTACATCAAGAAACTCCATATCAGCAACTACTAAGAAATGCAAAACTGGGCCAGGGAGATAGCTCAGCAGTGTAAGCATCTCCTGCCAAGCACAAAGTCCTGAGTTTGATCCCAAAATCATGCTGGGTATGGGGGCACACACCTACAATCTCAGCACTTGAGACACTGAAGCAAAAACCTGCTGTAAGTTTGCGGCCATGTGGTAAATTCATGGGCTATGTGGTAAATTCAAGACCAGCCTGTACTACACGGTGAGACTCTGTCTCAAAAACCCTAAAAATAAAAAAAGCAAAGAAGGCTGGGGAGATAGCTCGGAACTCTAAGTGTCTCCCTGGCAAGCACAAGGACCCAGGTTCGATTCCCAGTACCTCATTCCATGCTAGCCCCAGGACCTCAGGCACAACACACTGGCCACCAAAGCCAGGTGTGGTGGCGCATGCCTGTTTCTAGCCTGTCTTAGCCTGACAGGAGGATCACTATGAGTCTGAGCTGCATAGTAACACCCTGTACCAAAGAAACAAACAAACAAATACATGATTTTTTAAAAAAATTTAAAAACAGGAAAGCCACAATGAGATACCAATTTATAGCCATTAGGACCACTATAAACAAATAGGCAATAATAAGCATGAGAGAGGACAGGAGGCATTCATACACTACTTGTGAGAATGTAAGATGGTGCAGTGCTTTTGGAAAACAGTCTGGCATTTCCTTAAACAGTTACATGGTGTTACCATATAAAATGGAAAGAACTAGAGATAGTGGAGAAGAGAATGGGAAACACAAAGAACTACAATGTGTTCTGTAAATGTACCAATTCCCTGTGATGAATGTGATCCTTACATACAACAAACATGTACTAATAATAAATTTTAAAAAATTAAAACATGGGAGCCAGGGATATAGCTCAGTGGCACAGCGCCTGCCTGGCAAGTGCAAGATCCTGAGTTCAATTCCCAGTATCCAATAAAGAAAACATAAAGAGTATTCAAATTAGCTAAAAAGTGGAAATAACCCAATGCCAACCAACAGATTAATGGACCAACAAAATCTATGCAATGAAATACTATTTTCCAATAAAAAGGAAGTACTGATACACACAAAAACATGAATGAGGGCCGGTGAGATAGCTGGACTAAGCACAGGGCTCAGGGTTTAATCCCTGACACTACATGCCACAGCAGCTCTGGCCCTGCACATGTTGAGCCAGTACCAAGTCCAGGCATGGTGGTGAACACCTTTAATCCCAGCACTGGGGAGGCCGAAAACAGGAGGATCACTGTGAGTCAGAGCTGCCTAGTGAGACCCTGTACCAAATACATTTTTTTAAAAAAGAATGAAATGCATGCAAATGAAAGACACTAGTCACAAAGGACCAAATATTTTATGCTTTCATTAATATGAAATTCCAGAACAGGTAAATGTAGACAGAAAGTTGCCTAAGGTTGAGGGTAAGGGAGTACAAAAGTATATTAATCAGCTTTCCGTCACTACAAGGCTTATTTAACTCTCAGTTTTGGAGGTTCCAGTCCAAGATCAGTCCTATTGCTTTGGGCATCTGGCAAGGGCAGTATATCAGCAGAAGCATATGCTAGAGCAAAACCATTTGCCTTAGGAGACAGGAAGCAGAGTAAGAAAACAAGTCAGGGTCTCACAATCTCCTTCTGAGTTGTGCCTCTAATGACTTTAGGACATCCCAGTAGGCCCAAGAGTGCCACCAAGGAGACCAAATCTTTAACATACAGACCATAAGCCAAGTATAATGGCACATGCCTATAATCCCAGCACTTGGAAGGCTGAGGCAGGAGGATCACTGCAAGTTCAAGACCAGCCTGGGCCACAAAATCAGCTCAAGGCCAGCCTGAACTACATAGAGAGACCCTGTCTCAAAAAGGGGGAAAAAAATGTCACAGCGACTATAGACGGGAATGTCTTAGCGCTGCTACAGTAGAATACCACAGACTTGGTAATTAATAAACAGAAATTTATTTGGTCCACAACTAGGGAGAAAAGATCACCAGGTAAGCATCACTAGGTGAATGAAGGACTTCTTGGTGTGTTGTAACAAGAAGGCTGAAATCACATAGCCAGGAAAGAGAAAAGGGCTTAACTCTTTTTATAAAGAATCCATTCTCAAGAAAGCAGCATTAATCCATTCACTCTGCCTTCATAACTACTCTCTTCTCATTAGGCTGCAATTCCTTAACACTGTAGCATAGGGCACCAAGTTTTCAACACAAGAATTTTGGGGATCACAATCAAACCATAGCAGGGAGTGGTGGCTACAAGATGTAGGGTTTCTTTTGGGAAAGAATGAAAATTGTCATAATGAATGAAGAACTCTGAAAATACTGTGTATCACTGAGATATACACTTTTAAATAGTAAACTGTATAGTAAATGAACTATAAATAAATCTGTTTTAAAAACCAATGAAACAACTGCTACACTTAAATCATGTAAGTAAAGATTCCATGAGGGCTAAAAATGTAATTCTTAGCAATGGAAAATCACATACATTAAATGTCTTAAAAGAGATACAGTATAAAGTTGTATCAACAGAATAGACCTAGGCAGATATCCTATGGAATTAAGAGTACAAGAACATGCAGCAAAGTAGAAGAGACTATGAAAGCAGCTTCAGTTACTTTTTTGAAAAGTAACTTAAAATTCTACTGGAAAGGGAAGCAGAATCAGATTTATCAAGAGCCTTGCATGCACAAATCTGTTTTTCTTACAAACAATGAGAAATTTTTAGAAGTAGGGAAATAAAATAACCAAAGGTCTCTCAGAGACTGTTACTGACAGTTCCTGGAGAATAGAGTAGGGAAGTTATGATTAGAGTTGAGAGATCAATTAAAAGATTACTAATTTAAGAAAGGGGGGGGAATGAAACTTCTCAACTAAACCAAAAGCAACAGCCATAAAGGAGAAGACATAACAGAAGATAAGTTTAATGACTAATTGAAAAAAAAAAAAAAATGAAAGGAGCAACCAAGATATTGTAGAAGCCATGGAAATGAATGACATGACACAAGTAAAAGCCTAGAATAGGGATGAGAGAAAAAAATTACTGTAAAATAGTTTCTCTCTGAACTGAAATGTCTGTGTAATAAAGTATTAAAAGCAACAATTAATGAATTCAACCATAGTTTTTTTTTATTTTATGCTTCCTCTCAACTGGTGAAAAATAATTCAATGGCTATTAAAAGGAAAAGGTGATCATTTCAGTCTCAAAAAAATACTTTTCAATAAGAAAAGTTTTAGTTTGAAGACAGCATAATGTAATGATAAGAGAAAAGATAACATATGGAGCACCTAGCCCGAGTTCATAAAATTCAAATGCACAGTAATTTTTGTATGCTGACCTACAATTCTGTCAGGGAAGCAATCTCTGTCCTAGAGTGAGATACAAGATTAGATAATTTGCCCAAAGCAAATTACTGAAGAGTAGGGCCAGGACTCAACACAGTAAAGTTCCAGAGCACATACTGTTAACTACTTCACTGACTCACAAAGGGAAGAATTAGATTTTAGGTAAGGAAAAAAAATATTTGTTCAATTGCTGAGTCTATAGCCATCCTAACACTTTGTTAATTTATACAACTTCATCTCCTTGATTATAAAAACTTAGTCATAAATATAAAACACCTCATGATTACTATTACTAATAACCATACTTAAGTCACTAAGCATTAACTGATATACAATTCTCCCATCTTCCTGTATCCACACTCCTCTCAATTTGACAATGATGTTCCTCTCTTCATGATGTAAAACTGACTTATTTCCATCTTAAAATTTTCTCTGGACTCAAGACTTACCTAGCTAACAGAAAGTGATACTACAGTTTCGAGCACAACAAAAAGAGACTGCAGAATTCCATTCTCTTACAATCCTGCCACACTGTGTGAACAAACCAAGGTTAAACCGATGGATGCTGAGATGCATGTAACTCGGTCATGTCTTTTTCCAGCACAGAATCAATCAACCCACCAGAAATGTGAGATACTACCCTAGACCAACTCCCCGCCTAGCCAACCCTCCAGATGGCCGCAGATACATGAGCAACCCTAGATAAAATCAGATCAGCTGAAGCTAGTCAAATCTAGTCTATATAATCAAAACCACCTATCTGATCCATCAATTCATGAGTAATAACATATCCTTATTATTTTAAGCCACTGATTTGGGAAGGGGAGATTTTTTGCTGCAGAGCAGTTAAGTATTTAAAACACATGGTTAATGGAAGAGGTGAGGTGCAAAGAAACACAATCTGATTTCTAGCACTTTCTCCTAATAACTTTTATATAAATAACTTCTAGTGACAGAGGAGACCCAACATGCAGTACTATTGTAGTATTTTCCTTTCTGGGGTGGGGGGAAAATATATATATATATATATATATATATATATATCCTCACCATTTGCATTAAAATTAATTTATAAAATATCAAAATAGAACATATAATTGTTCCTTCCTTTAGGCAAACAATAAATATCCAAAATATGTATCAACCCTACACACAGAATTGGAATTTCAATTGCTACTTGGAATTTCAACACCTACTGGTATGGCTTAGATCCAGAAAATTTCCTCTCACTGGTCAGAGGCAGCACTTTTGGAAGGTTATTGGATCTCATCAGGAGAGGGGGCAGTTTTACTCATCTGTGGATTAATCTACTAATGAATTCAACAATTTGATGTGCTATTGGGATGAGAGGTCTGGTTAAATGAGGCAGGTCACTAGAATTGTAATCTGGAAGGATATCTCTCTTCTGGCTCTTCCCTTTGCACTCTGCTTCCTATCTACCATGATGTGAAAAATTTTCCTCCATCTGGTCCTTCCACCATGCCCTTTATGCCATATAGCCAGCCAATTATAGAATGAAAATGTGAGTCAAAATAAAACTCTCCTTTAGCCATTTATCAGTACAATTATGTAAACACAGGATGTGTAATAATTTCTATTTTTCGTTAATTTATATAAAATATGAGGGCTCAGTGGAATAAGCGCTTTCCTGGCAAGCACAAGGGCCTGAATTCAATCCCTGGTTCCATAAATAAATAAATAAATAAATAAAATATAAAAAATGGCAATTTCATTGAATTTATTCAATACAAAAATTCACTAGCTGAAATGACATCTGGCCATGCTATGCTTGGTATTGTCAATATGTAAACAAACATCCTGCCCAGGTAATGCAAGACTAAAATGTTAAGTGGTTACGTTGAGGGTATTTAGACACTGGATATTAACAGTTCTTCAGTGTAAATCAATATTCATATACTATGTACACTTTTTCATGCCTCAAGTAGTACCTTATTGAATGCTGACTTCATTTCTAATGAGATAATTATATCACCTGTCAGTCTACGTGCACTTATACTCACATATTCTGTCTCTTCTAGAGTTAAAAAACTGTCAACACTCCCAAATAAAACCAACTCTTGCACTGAAGTCAATTCTTTTCTCCTCAAGGACATTGCTCAAGCAATTGTATCATCTTTTTCTCATCTTGACTGACTAAGGGGACTGATCTCACTATCAAGAGGAAATTAGGCTGCTACCACCCAAAACTATGTCTAAAATGTAAATGTAGGAGTTCCTATGGGATACCATTTACTATTTCCATGTACTACCATTAACTATAGTGAGTGAAAACAATCCAGACAGAACTTGCAATCCCTCAGACCCTTAAGGAATTTAGGGAAATTTTAAGCTACCTCACATGCAAAAAAACACAACCAACTGAGGTACTTGCCAAGGAACAAAAGAATACAAAATGAGAGTGAAAAAGGTAACTATAGATTACAACTATAATCACATGGCTGTAGCACTCTTAAAGTGTCTTCCTCTACTTTAATATTAAAGTTCGTGTAATACTTGTATATATTAAGCAATTTACTTTTTAATCTGTCTACATCCATTAATAGCAGCTAACCCTCATGCTGCAGTATTTAAATTACAAGATACTAAGGTTAAAATGTGATTTAGGTAAGAGAAAATAACAACGAACAAAGGGATTTTGTGCCCTCTTTTAGGTTTATGTGTTATCTGAACAATGGCTAGGTTGCATTAAGTAGAGCAAAAGGCAACCTTGTAATTGTCTTATATTTGCAAGTTAACTAAAAAGATGTGTACACATGACGTGGTGACAAGTGTGTGGATTGTGACGACCCTATTCTATCAATGTGTCTAGGCTGCAACTATACTTCTTCAAATTCTGTTCCCTGAATAATTCTGAGATAGGGTCAGCCTCAATAAAACTCTTACGAGTGTTTTGGTTTATTTTTTTTCCTTTAGGGATTGAACCCAGAGCCTCAGACACGCTAAGCAAGTGTTCTACCACTGAGCTATATGCCCAGCCTTTTTTTTTTTTTTTAATTTTATTTGGAGACACAGAGTGGCTAAATTGTCCATACTGGCTTCAAATTAGAATGTTTATTGGGGAGATAGTTCAGTGAAATAAGTGCTTCCCTGACAAGTGCAAGGGCCTGAGTTCAATCCCAAGTACCACAAAAAAAAAGGAATTAGAATGTTCCTACCTCAGCAACAAAATTATGGATTAGGCATGTGGCACCATAAGACTTCCCACAAGACTCAGACAACAAAAGTAAAGAAGTACCCATGCTTTGTATTCAGAAAGGCAATGTAAGACAAGGCACTATCACAAATCTGAGTCTTCTGGCTCACACCCATTGGCAAGGAGCACCTCCTAAAGGTCCTGTCAGAATGCTTTGTGTCTCCAAATAATCCTGGGATAGGTTTCTGTGTAAATCCACAGTAAAGTATGCCATGACGCCATAGGTTATTCATACTATCAAAGTCGCAAATCTGAGCTCCTGGGTCATTTCCATGATTTCTGAATCTTTACACGTTCCAGTACTATCATGTTCTCCTCCACCTCATGTCTATTTTCCGTTCTCAACGGTGAATACCACACACTTCACACCGAGCACCAGACTCAAGAATATGTAACTATTTCCCACATTTGGTAAAAATCTGTCACTATAATAATTCCTCATATGCTAAATCCTCACAATAACTTGGTCCTTAATCCAACTCTAATTGATAGAGAAGGAAATGAAATTTAGACTATTAAAAAAACCTGAATGTGTCAACATGTCACTTCTCATACCTCACAGCCCTTAAAATAAAGATAAAAATAAATATACTGGGGGGCCGGAGAGATGGCTCAGTAGAATAAGTGCTTCCCTGGCAAGCGCAAGGGCCTGAGTTCAACCCCCGGTTCTGCCAAAAATGAAGAAATAAATCAACAAACAAACTGTGGTCATCATGAACCTCACTTTCCTTCCTCAGGAAAAATATATAAGGATTTAGCCAGAATAATTCAACAAGAGAAAGAAATACAAGGAAAAGCATTAGGAAAGAGAGAATTTAAATTATTTGCAGATAACATGACATTCTACATAGAAGACCTCAAAAAAAAAAAAAAAATCCAACAAAATGCTTTTATATTTAATAAGCAAGAGCTAAGTGGTATAAATGCCTGCCTGACAAGCACAAGATTCTGACTTCAATCCCCACTACCAATATATAAAAATAAAAAGCAAATTCAGTAGCATAGCTGGATATCAAATCAACACTCAAAAATCCATAGTATTCCTGTACACAAATAACAAACTCACTGAAAGAGAAATTATGGAAACAACACCTTTAACAATAGTATCCAAAGAAATAAGATAATTAAAATCAATCTAATGGTCAAGGAGATAGCTCAGCGGCATAAGTGCCTGCCTGGCAAGTGCAAGGTCCTGAGTTCAATCCCTGGTACCACAAAAAAAAAAAAAAAAAAATCAATCTTACAAAGGAAGTGAAAGACCTCTACATTGAACACTACAGCATTCTGAAAAGGGAGCTTGATGGGGATATCAGAAAATGGAAACACAGCCCCCAGGACATGCCGTGACAGAGATTGAGACTGGGCATAGTGGCGCACGCCTGTAATCCCAGAGCTTGGGAGGCTGAAAACAGGAGGATCATTACAAGTCTGATCTGTGTGGTGAGACCCTGAAGACTATAATAAATACATTAAAAAATTAAAATTAATTTTTTTTAAAAAAGAGAATAGAAATATATCCCTTGCTCTTGGGGAAGAACCATGTAGTAAAAATGGCCATAATTCCAAAACTGTTACACAAATCTAATGCGATACCAATGAAAATTCCAACAGCATATCTCACAGAATTAGAGAAACCAATCCTAAAATTCATTTGAAACCAGTAGAGACCTAGAATAGCAAAGGTAATTCAGTAAGTGTGGGAGACAAGGGAGGGGCATGAAAACCCCAGACTTGAAATTATCCTACAAAGCTACTGAGATAAAAACAGCATAGTACGGGGAGGGAGGTCGGGGGGCGGAGATAACAGACCCTAGGCTTGATGGAACAAATCAGAAGTTGCAGAAACAAATCAAGACATATTTAGCCACCTTATCTTTGACAAAGTGCCAAGAATATTAACTGAAAGAAAGTCTCTTTAATAAATACTCATGGAAAAACTGGCTCTGCACATGTGAAAATTATAATTAGATTGCTATCATTCCCCATACACTAAAGTCAAAATGGATCAAAGATCTAAATATTAAAACAGAAACATTAAATCTGTCGGAAAAAAATAAAAATAAAAAATCTGTTGGAAGATAGAATAATTAAAACTCTTAAGGTGTAGGCAAGGACTTTATGAACACAAGCCCTACTGCACAGGAACTATCATAAAAAAAAAAAAACTAGGATCTCATCTTATTAAAAAGCTTTTCGCACAGCAAGACAAAACATCAACAAAGTGAAGAGAAAACATACAACTTGGAAAAAAATAGTTCGCAAGCTGTTCCTCAGACAAAGAATGACTATCAAGAATATGCAAAGAACTCAAAATATCAGGACCCCCCACCCATATTTAAAGACCTAACCCAAAAATGGACATCTGAGATGAATACATACTTCTCAGATGAAAAAGTACAAACAGCAAATAAATACGTGAAAAAATATTCAGCATCACTGGTCATTCAAAACATGCAAATGAAAACAACACTGAGATTCCATCACACCCTGGAAAGAATAGCTATTATCAAGAAATCAATAACAAATGCTGGAAGAGCTATGGGGAAAAAGGACCCCTTCTTCACTGTTGGTAGGATTGTAAATTGGTACAACCACTGTGGAAATCAGTGTGGAGATTCCTCAGAAAATCTAAGAACAGATGTCCCATGTGACACAACTATTTCCCTTCTGAGTATCTTCTCAAAAGAATTAAAAGCATCACACCACTGTGATATACGCACAGGCATGTTTATGGGGACAGAGTGCGTATTAGCCAAATCTTCGAAACAGCCCAAATGCCCATCAACTGGTGAACGAATACAGTTGTGGGGTTTTTTTTTACATACAACTCTGCCATAAAAGGAGGATAAGCTTGAGGCATTCCCCTGAAATCATATACTCTTAAGTGAAATAAATCAGACATACCTGTAAATACATCATTTCTCAGGAATAAGAAAGCAAAAACATAAAGACTAAAATGTGTATTAAGTATTGTGAAACTGGAAAAAAATGTTTCACATGGAGGGGGTAAAAGAAGGGGTAGAGAGAAGCTTTTTTTCTTTTTTTGCAGAACTGGGGATTGAACTCAGGCCCTTGCGCTTGCTAGAGAAGCGCTTATTCCACTGAACCATCTCCCCGGCCCAAAAACATTTTTTAAAAAGGGAGAAAAGAGCATTTCAGCTGGCAGTTATTTGCCAAAATGACTAACACAAAGGGCAAATCGAAGGGAACCTGGTATGTTTTCCAAGCCTTTCAGAAAACATGGGGTTGTTCCTTTGGCCACATATATGCGAATCTACAAAAAGGGTGATACTGTAGACATCAAGGGAATGGGTACTGTGCAAAAAAGAATGCCTCACAAATGTTACCATGGCAAAACGGGAAAAGTCTACAATGTTACCCAGCATGCTGATGGCTTTGTTGTAAACAAGCAAGTTAAGGGCAAGATACTTGCCAAGGGGATTAATGTGCATATTGAGCATATTAAACACTCAAAAAGTCGTGATAGCTTCCTGAAACACGTCAAGGAAAAGGATCAGAAAAAGAAGAAAGCCAAAGAAAAAGGTACCTGGGTTCAACTGAAGCACCAGCCTGCCCCTCCCAGAGAAGCACACATTGTGAGGACCAATGGCAAGGGAACCTGAGTTACTGGAACCCATTCCCTATGAATTCATGGCATAAACTGGGGATACTGCTCTGCCATTCAGCACCCAATTGGCAGCTTAAGTGTTCTAGGTCCTACATAAAAATAAAATCATCCTCTGTTGAAAGGATGGTTTTCTTTAGTTGAACAGGTATGTGGTTTCTTCTTACCTCAGAAATATTTGCAGCAATTTTTTACTGTACCTAGTGATTGTGCCTAGTCTTTACTCTTTAAGTGTTTTTCTTGCTGAAAGATATTGCCGAGGCATTGTGCAGGTATATACCCAAAAGTTCAAATATTTATAAAACATTTATATTGGCTTGAAGATCCTGTAAATCATCATGGGGAAAAGATGTATCAAGTTAAATGGAAGTCACTTCAAGGGGTAAAAAATAAAAGGGAAGAAATAGAAACAAAACTTTTGTAAATGTGGAAGGGAGGGGAGTTGAAAGAGGAGATAAAAAGGACAAGAAATAAATCAAGTTATACCATGTACAGGTACAAATTCCCTATGACGAACAGTACCATTATACAGATCCTTTTATTTCTTTCTTTTTTTTTTTTTTTTTTTTTTGGTACTGGGGAATCAAACTCAGGACCTTGTGCTTACCAGGCAAGCATTTAGGCTGCTGAGCTACATTCCCAGCCCTCATTATGCATATCTAAAATGTACCAATAAAATCTGGTTTAAAAAAATACCTAAGATGTGCCAGCCCCACCCCCAGAGCATGTTGAGATGGTGAATGAGACTGGACGTGGTGGTGCACACCTGTAATTCCAGCAATTGTGAGACCCTGTAGACCCTTACTAAATACATTTTTTTAAAAAACATAAGAATTTAACAAAAACATTAAGCTCTGAATGCAATTACTTCTTAAAGAAGCAATTTCGAATTTTAAAATTTACCTTCTTTAGATTAAAATAATGAAACAGACACTGTCCAAGGCCAAGAGAAGTTAAAAATAAACACATTTTAACAAATGTATTTAGACTATATTAATGTTACCCCTAGACTTGTGAAGTTCAAGTTCAAAATAAATCCTTCAGAAGATGTATGTGTAGGAAAAGGAAAAAAAAAAAAAAAAAAAAACTAACTCATCTAGGATCTTTTGAACATACCTTTTAAGAAAATCTTATACAGCTAAAATGAGAGCTATATATGGTGGGGGCCAGGGGGCTTCCCAGTACTAAAGGCAGGGTCTTTGCATACACCCACAATCCACCCCTTTATTTTTATGGGAGAGTCTCAGTAAGCCTCTAAATTGCCCAGGCTGGCCTCAAATATTATCTCCTGCCTCATTTTCCCAGAGTACTATAATTACAAGTGAGACACCATGACTAGCATAAATAAATTTATGTGCAACGATCCTAAAGGGTCCTCTACAGTTCAGCTGGTCCTAGCTAACAATTTAAATATAGACAGCCAAGAGCCCAATCTATTTTGAAAACACAGGACATTCAGAGAGAGATGTACATTTAACATTTTTTCCTTAAAATAGAAATAACAAAGTGAAGGTAAAAGATGGTTGAAAAAATGAGATTTTCTTCCAATTGTATCTGGACTCAAGTGTACAACTATCAGCATATTATTAATAAAAACAAAATTAAAAATGCAATTGTCTTTCAAGAAGAAGGGCGTGATGAATGAAAGCAAGAGACAGGAAAAGGAATATTGTGGGACTGTCCTGCTTTAAGGTTGTATATGGTGAGATTTTTGGACTTACGTGCAAACATGAGAAGTATATAATTCTTTATCCTATTGTTAAAATATAATCTAATTTTTAAATGTTTTTTATCGTATTATGTAGGGACTTAAAGTTCAACATATCAATACTTGATGAAAAATACCTGTTCCTTATTATGCCTAAGA
>NW_004524614.1:10483492-10498860 GCF_000260255.1 Octodon degus | reverse complement strand
GATTTGTTCTAATGGTGTTTGTAAATAGGATCTCAAGTCCGCATCTTGTACAGCAATTAACCACTAAGAAGAATATATGCAGTGTGTTATTTGTTGAAACTGTACTTCCGATTTGATTTGAAACTGTCTCATTGCTATGTTTATCAATAAAATTTTGAAAAAAAAATGCAATTGTCACTTTTACCAGTCTTTATAACAATTTTTTTAGTTCCTGGCTTCCTATCAATTACCTACTAATCATGTATATATAACTGAAGCAATAATGAGTTTCTTTGTACTTTAATCTAAAAACATATAACCTTATGTAAGTCAGCACCAGTATTTAATTTAAATGACTGAAAATGAGTCCTTCTACAGTTAACAATTACAAGGGGGAAAAAAAAAACACTTTTAAGGATTAGATGGTAGAAGAATGCAACTAAGAACAAGTAGCAACTAGAAATTTGACCACACTGTAAGAAGAGACACACAGTGAGAGAAATTCAAATTGATAAAGGTTTTCCCCTAAAGGTACTCCCAGAATTTGTAATAGTACATAGCAGCTAGAACTCAAGCAGAAAACTATAGATTTTTTTTTTTTTTTTTTTTTTTTTTTTTTTTTTTGAGGTCATGGCTACAAATGTCTGGAAATTTGAGGAGAAATTCAGAAAAGATGAGAGCCACAGCAGAGGAAGCCTCAAAAACTAACTGTAACCTTCCTCAAATTCTTCAGTCGTGTGCCTCTCCATTTGTTTATGTCATCTTGAGATGGACTTGCTATGCAATAGCAGGCTAGCCTTGAACTCACTTTGTGGCCTAGACTGGTCTCTAACTTACCTCAGCCTCCAGAGTGGTAGGATAAGGGGCATATGCCACCATGCTCAACTCTCCTCTTATTTAGATCTTTTCTGGGTTTGTTGTTGTTTCTGAGCAAAGATCTTTCCATATAGCTCAGGCTACCCTTGATCTCACATGATCTTCATGTCTTAGCTTGTTGAGTGCTTGGATTACCACTATACCCAGAAAACATCACTTCTGAGTATTATAATATAAACATATATGAATGTACAGGCAAATAAGAACCCTACAGTGAAACCTAAAATGTTTGCATGTATTAACATATCATTATCATGTAAATATGTAATACGTATACATAAAAAGTAATACTTTTACTCAGTTGAAATCTTGCATGTTAAATTTATTCCTAAAGCTTTTCTTTTTTTGATGGCATTATAAATGAAATTTTCAAAATTTTATTTTTGTTTTTCCATGTTGTATATAAAAATATGATGGTTTTTATTTTTTATTATTATTTGTATCTTTTGACCTTATTTCAATTCAGTAATCCTTTTGTAGGTTTCTTGAGTTTTTTTTGTTGTAAAAACATATCTATGAACAATCTAGCTTTATTCCTTCTTTTTGTATCTTTAAACATTTTCTTTCATTATTATACCATCTAGGATCTTCAATATACTGTCACAAAGAAATAGTAAGAATGGTAAATGTAATTATGCTTTGAAAGGTCCTTTTATTTTATAAGTGGCATGTTAATGCTAAATAAACTGAGTATTATAATGGTAAATACACTAATTCCCAAGCAACCAGTAAAAAATAAAAAATAAAAAATACAAAGTAGCACTGCTTAAAAAGCCAACAGAAGAGTGGAAGTATAGTTCAGCAATAAAGCTATGGCCTCGCATGCATAAGGCCCTAGGCCCCTGGGTTCAATCCTTGATACTATCAAAAAAAAAAAAAAAGGCCAACGGAGTATTTAAAGTGAAATTTTTAAATACAACCTCTGAGCTGGCCAAATAGCTCAGTGGATTAAAGTACCTGCTTAGGCAGATGCAGGGGCTGGGGGTTGGATCCCTGGCCTGCCATGCTGGCCCCACCCCCAGGGCGTGCTGAGACAGCAACTGACAATGGGCATGCTGGCACACACCTGTAAGCCCAGTGGTTAGGAGGCTGAAAAAAGGAGGATCACTACAAGTCTGATCTGTGTAGCAACACCTTATAGGCCCTATACTAAATACATTTTTTTAAAAAAAGCTCAATAAACACAGAAGGGGGTAGACAGTTGACAAAATTTAACACTCGTAATTTTAAAACAAAAACCTTTGAAAGTTGGAAAAAGAAACATCCTGCAACTGAATTTTTCCCCCAAATTTAGAAAATTCACTACTGACATTCACTTATTAACAAAAAGACTGAATACTTTCTCCCCAAAACCAGGAACAAGGTTATCCTTGTTGGTAGAGTGTCCTTGAGTTCCCCAATCCCCAATACCACCAGAACCACCACCAAAAAGAAAAGTATTTAGGCTGGCAGTGTAGTTCAATGATAAGAATACTTGTCTAATTCACAGAAGGCCCATGACTTAGATGAGGCTCAAGAGTCTCTTGACACTTTAAACTGTAAGTAGGTCTGCAGTAAACCGAAGAACCAACAATCTGCTCCCAAGTTCATCCACAGCTACTACTGGCCAAAGTCTTCAGTTCTATCATATGAATGCTGGGAAACAATACTCCAAGATTTCTTGTATTTTTGCACATTTTGTGACTGGGGCTCAAACTGCCCTTTCTCCAGACAATCTTTTCAAGGATATCTATACAGTGAACAAATCTAGACAATAAAATCTTTCCCAAACCAGAATATTTACTGCCCATTTTAAACATAAATTTCTCATGTTCAGGGTTCCTCTCCTGCATGCATATAATACAATGCCCTGCATGTGTAAGTATGGGTTATCTGGTCCACTTCACACTACAGGTTAAGCATTATGGTTCAGGGCCAGGGAGATGGCTCAGCTGCACAGTGCCTGCCTGGCAGCACAAGGTCCTGAGTTCAAATCCCAGTACAAAACAAAATCAGGGCTCAAAGCACTAGCACAGAAATGTTAATAATCTGGCTACTAAGATTGCTGTGGCAATAAACTATCTTTCAACTCTAACCTAAGAGTCTCATGTTCTCTACCAGAATCTATAAAACTGTCACATAAAGCAAACTCAGAAAAGGCGTAGTGGTACACACCAGTAATCCCAGTACTTGGAAGGCTGAGGCAGGGGAATCAATGTAAATTCAAGGCCAGCCTGTGATACAAAGTGAGTTCAAGGCCAGCATAAACTGTACTACAAAACCCTGTCTCAAAAGGACCAAAAAAAGAATAAGACAAACTCTTAGACCCTTTACAATCTTACAGTGACTGCTCTACAACATGGCAACTGGCTTTCTTTCCAATGAACAATTAAAGACACATAATGTTTTTTATATTCTAATTTCAGAAGTAACATATCATTGGTTGTCACACAAACCAACCCTGATTAAGTATGATTATGAAAGAATGCAAGTATTAGGAGGCAAAGATCACTGGGGACCATGTTAGAGCATGACTACAAAACTAGTACTTTTAAGAGGTCAGTATTTTCTGTATCTATAGATCGACATAATCCCAATCAAAATCCCAAAAGATATTCTTTAAATAGGTATTTACAAACCAATGTAATTCAAAAATTTATATGGAAACACAAAGAACTATACTGGACAAAAATATACTATTCATATTACATGATTTTAAAATTCACTACGAAGGGCCAGCCAAATAACTCAGCGGATTAAAGCACTTGCAAGCAGATGGGGGGAGTTTTAATCCCTGGCTTGCCATGCCAGCCCCGCCCCCAAGGCACACTGAGATAGCATCTGAGACTGGGCGTGGTGGTGCTTGCCTCTAATCCCAGCACCTGGGAGGCTGTAAACAGGAGAATCACTATGAGTCCGATATAGTAGTGAGACCCTGAAAACCCTGTAGACCCTTCCCTAAAATACAGAAAAAAAATAATAAAATTCACTACAATGCCACAGTAACCAAGACAGGTCTCAAGGACCAGAAAACAGGAAAAATGGCAACTACTCAGTAATGTTGAGGGCACCTTAGGCAGTTCAGACCCAGGGTGGTAAGTTCCAGGTGGCAAAGGCAGCTCCCATGAGTTTACAGAGGGCAATAGTCAGGGCAAGGCTGTGGCCCCTGTCACTGGGACAAGGCAGGGAAGAATGCCTTGGGAAAGGGGCACAAGTCTGGGAAGCTTTCTGAACTGTGCTTTGGGCCTAGCCCTTTGCTGTAGTCTCAGTACCTTTGCTATCACCAGCCGACCTTATTTTGGTTGTGGATAGCTGATGCTGCAGCCAAACTAACTGGTGCACTCCCAGAGTCAGTCCAGGCTTTCGCGTCTCGCACCTCGGGGCTGCTTGTATTCTTTCTTTCCAAGTGATTTACCCTTTTTCCGCATCCTCAATTCTACACCTTCAGAATCTACCCATACCTAAGGCTAGACCACTTCCTCTAAGGTACCTTCCAAATCCCCCTTTATAAGTAGAACTGCATCTCCAAGCTCTTCTGGTACTTCATCTAAGCTTTCCTCTTTATACAGGTCTCAGATGCTCTGTTCTAAAAGCTCCCTGTGAACAAGGTTTCCTTTGTAGCTAGCACACAGCACTGATCCTTGCATATAGAGATACTTGATGAGCATCTTGCTGAAGGACCACAGGCTAATAGGTTGCTTGAGCAATAAATTTAGGGAGCTTTGCATCTCTTCTTTCTGTTACCCTTCACCAGTAAATCTTGTCACTCTGCCTCCAAACTATCCTTGGAACTTTCCTTTTTTCCATCTCTGTTGCCACTTTATACCTTGCTTCCTAGAACAAGCTAGGAAAATGTGTTACAGGCTAGAGCAAAGAAACTTGGATTTCAACTTAAAGATGACAAACTTTGGTCATCTCTTGCCTAGGTAACAATTGTCCCATGGTGTCTGAGAGACAGGAGTTTCAGGACTCCCTGAGAATACCAAAATCCAGAGATGCTCATGTGCTTTGTATCAAGGGGCATAGTGTTTGCATATAGCCTGTGATGTCCTCTGTGTGCCGTAAGTCATCTGTAGATAAGCAAAGAAAAAAGTTTATGCGTTCAGAACAGAATATATGAATATTGTGTGATCTGCTGTTGGCTGAAAACATGAGTGCAGAAACCATAAATGGGTGTGAAGAGCCAGCAGTACTGTAGTAGCATTCTTAGAGGTTTTATATGTAGAACCATGATGTTTTTGTACAAGTCTCCAAAGTAATTTTTAATAATATAAAATTGGATCTCATCATATCCTGAATAAAGTATTCCCACTGCATTTAAGTTGAAATTCAAGTTTCTTGGCCCTAGCCTGTAACACATTTTCATGATTATGACTCCTGACTACCTCACTGAATTCATTCTGATCAGCCTCCCTGGGGGCAGTGCCAGGCAGCCATATCTGTCTTCTTTGGGAGGGTGTTGTGCTGGGGAATATAACCAAGGGCCTTGTGCATGCTAGGTAAGTGCTCTACCACTGAGCTACATCTTCATACCTACAGGTAATTTCTTTTAATCTGAATAAAAATGTGTTTCTTCTTTTAAATTCAGGTTTTATGATGCTTATTATAATCTAAATCTCAACATTAAACTTCTTCTCTTTTGAGCTTTCTTTGTGAGCTCAAGAGAATTTATTTCCTTTAGCTTTGTATATGTTGACTAATCCTGGTGGGCCAGCAAACCTAATAGACTCCTAGGATAAGTAACACAGGCTGTTTCTAGAAGTAGCAGAGTTACCATTCATTCACTAATGTGGTTTTTAATGCTCCGTTGCAGTCCATCTACAAACATGTGGTATACTCATTTTACCCATTTAGAAATGAATATAAAGAGGAGCCACGGGGAGACTGTAGTATAGTGAGTGAAAATGAGCCTCTAGAGACAAACAGCCAACCCTGCCATTCTTCCTGGGCATCCTCAGGCAAGTCAGTTCATGTACCATAGCCTCAGTTTCTCATCTCTAAAGCAGGCATACTAACAGATCTATCTTGGAGTTGTTTGGAGACTCAGAAGATTGCCTATGTAAGTGCTCAGCCCTGAGCCTAGGGGATGTGGGGCACTCTGGATGTCACTACTCCAGGGAAGTTTTTGGTGGCTAAGGGCACATGGCAAGCAGGCTGTATCCATCTTGAAGTCACTGAGTGAAATCTCTGTTTTCTGTTCTCTGAGAAGATGAGTTTATATGTTCTGAGAATAAATGATGAATATTAAGACTGTAAAAAAAAAAATCAAGACAGGTGTCTGCACAGGAGATACAAACAGATCAATGAAACAATGTAAGAGTCCAGAAATAGATCCATACACACCAAGTTCAAATGATTATGGACAAAGCCACAAAGGTAATTCAGTGGAAAAGAAATGTTTTCTCAAAAACAGTGCTAGAATTGCATAGACATCGTTTTAAAAATGACCCCCAACCCCTACTTCATATCATATACAAAATTAGAAGTATATCACAGCCCTACATATAAAAGTTAAGTCTACTGTTATAGTTTGGATCTTGAATGTTGCCCAAAGGGCCATGTATTAAAAGTGTGGTCCTAAAATGCATTAATGGAAAGTGGTAGAATCTTTATGAGGTGAGGCCCAGTGAGAGACCTTCAGGTCTTTGGGCAATATCCACAAATAGGAATGGAGAGCCCCTGATTCATCCTCTCTTGCTTTCCCTTCCTGGCCATGAGGAAGGTAAGTAATTTTGCTCCACCAGGTGTACTTACCATTGCTAACAACACTCCCACTAAAGGCCTAAAAGCAATATATAATGTAGGAATAGCCATGGGTCTGCCTAATCATGGGCTGGGCTCTCCAAAACTGTGAGCCAAAATAATCCTTTTTCTTTACAGGTTGATTACTTCAAATATTTGCTATAGTAACAAAAAGCTAGTGATATAACTATGAACCTTTTAAAAATGAAAAGTACAGGAGAGTATTCTTACAACTTTTGGGTAGGCAAATGTTATTAGAACTCAAAAAGCATAGCCCATAAAAGAAAAAACTCATTAGTTGAACTTCATCAAAATTTAAAAGTTCACCTCATCAAAACATATAGTGGGAAAACCAAAAAGCTACAAACTAGGAAAAATATATTGTGAGTTTAATGATGGGGGGTATAATATTAAGACTTATGTATCAATAACAAAAGGATAATTGGGGCTTTTTTAGTATAATCAGTTTTAAACAGGTAGACATTTCACACACAGAAACACACCAATTATAAATAACCAATGAAAAGGTTATTAGAACTCTCATTTATTCAGGTAAAAACATAAAACAGAAAAACATACTGAAAAGGTAGTTTCTTTAAAAGTTAAATATACACCTGCCTACAAACCAGCAATTCCACTCTGAGGTATTTGTCAAACAGAAATGAAAACTTATTTGCAAAAAGACCTGTATTGGCTCTATTCATAAAAGATAAAAACTAGACTCAATCAATACAAATATCCATCAACAGAGGATAAACTGTAATATACTCATCCAGTGAAATATTACTCACCAATAAACCAAACATTAACTAACTCCATGGGCAAATCTGAAATATACTGAGCAAAAGAAGCCATATACAAATAAAGACAGAACAAAGTAAGTGTTTAGGAGTAACAAACACTGAATGGAGAGGTAAACAAGAATTTTCTGGAGTGATAAAAAGGCTATTTTCTTTTAGATATCAGTTACATGGGTATAATGGTTAGACCTCATCAAAGTAAGACCAATCTGAATGTCTTATTGCATTTAATTATACCTCAATAAATCTTTCTAATGAATTTGAGAATATTGGATTAGTTTTCCTTTTCTGAATCCTCACATGTATATTTAGTGCCTATATACATACAATTCTGGATACTGAATAAATACTTAGCAACAGCTATGATTTAAACACTTTACAAGGCTCCAAACTAAAGTCTGTGACCTCAAGAAACTAATAATATAGCTAGGTAGGACATGGAAATACACACATATATCTAAATAAACACACAACACAGGAATGACCATGACAGAGGCACTCGGGATGCTCTTGAGAGTAGAAATCAACACTATACACTGCCTGAAATAAAAATCAGGAGCCAGGGTGGTGGCGCACACTTGTAATTCCAGCCCTCGGGAGGTCGAGGCAGAAGGGTTCATCAGCCCAGGGTACAAAAGTGAGTTCAAGGCCAGCTTGAACTGCATAGCAAGACCCTGTCTCAAAAACACCAAAAAAATGTTATGAGAGAGTCAGAGGTCAGAAAGACAACTGCAGGAGAACAAGAACATGACCTTTTACTTTTAGTAAACCAATCCAAGCAACACAAACTGAAGGGAAACTTAATCTCCAAATCAAGCGAAAATATGGGGGAAAAAGAGAGTAAGAACACACCACTCCAGTAAAATAAAAGTGACTCAAACATATAAATAATGTTTAACTTTACTTATAAGAAAAAGGTAAATTAAAACCACACTGAAATGTCATCTTCTACCTATCAGGCAGAAATTCAAAAAGTTTGACTATACACAATGCTGGTAAGGCTATAGAGAAACAAATATTTTCATATACATTACTGGTACTGTTTCATGTACATCCCTGGTACCACATGCCATGTGGGCATGCTGCGCCTTGAATCTGGATGTGGTGGTGCACACCTGTAATGTAATCCCAATCTGAACTGCACAGTGAGACCCTGTAACACCCCCCGCAAAAGTCTCTTGCATATCCTTTCTATCTGTCTGTTTCTCAGATTCCTGTAATACCTTGTTAAATGTTAAATGTTAAATTGTCCTCTATGAAGGGCAATTTAACAAAATCTATCAAAAGTATATATGGTCTTTACCCCAGCAATTCCACTTCTAGGAACGTGGTTAATAGACACAACTGTAGGATATGTACAAAATGACATCCATACAAAATGACATCCACATAAAGTCATTCACTGCAGCAATCTTATAATATAAAACCTAGATGCTATGGTGTCATACACCTGTAATCCCAGCACTTGGGAGGCTAAGGCAGGAAGACTGCCATGAGTTCCAGGCCTGCCTGGGCTACAAAGTGAGATAAGGCCAGCCTGAACTATATGGCAAACCTATCTCAAAAAGGCAAATATATAAATATATAAAAATACATAAACTTAAGAATTATCAATAAACTAGATAAATTACATAAATAATAATGAACACTTTGTAGCTGTAAGATGAAGAAAACATGTAAATGCAATTGATATACTAAGTTATCTAGGGCATATCACACAGTGAACAAAGTAACAGGTAGAGGAGTTAGAGATGGAAGTGTAAAACGTACTGGAAAGGGGAGTGTTGTAAGATAATACATTTATATGTGGTTGTATTATTAATTAGAACAGTTAAAAAATGAACAACATTTGGACCACAGAGATAGCTCAGCAGTCTAAATGCCTAGACAAGTGCAAGGACCCAGGTTCAATCCCCAGTACCACATGCCATGCCACTCCAGGCGCGCTGAGCCAGCCACCAAGACCGGGTGTGGTGGCATGAGCTTATAATTCCAGCACTGGGAAGGCTGGAACACAAGAATCAATATAAGTCTGAGCTGCATAAAAAATACATTTTTTAAGAACTTAATAACTTTTTTTGTGTGTGTGGCCAGCTCAGCCCACCTTGGGAACGGGACTGGCATGGTATGTGGTGCTGCAGATCAAACTACAGTCCCTCAGCTTGCTTAAGCTTGCCTGAGCAGGCACTTTAGACCACTGAGCTATATCACTGGCCCATGAGTAACATTTAACAAGGTATTACAGGAATCTGAGAAACAGACAGATAGAAAGGATATGCAAGAGACTTTTGGGGAGGGTGTTACAGGGTCTCACTATGCAGTTCAGATTGGGATTACATTACAGGTGTGCACCACCACATCCAGATTCAAGGCGCAGCATGCCCACATGGCATGTAGTACCAGGGATTGAACTCAGGACTTCTGCTTGTCAGGCAGGCGCTTAGGCAGCTGAGCTATCTCCCCAGCCCTGGATGAGACCTATTTGGTCTACAAGTATTTAAATATGTATTTTTTTTTAATAAACTGAAATTGTGTTTATTAGAATCAACAAGATTTGGTAACTCATTTGATGTAAGAGATAGAGGAGATACAGGCATCAAAAATGACTCTTTAAGAGCCAGATGTGATGGCACAAGGCTACAATCTCATCCCTCAGGAGGCTAAGGCAAGAGAATTGCTGTGAATTTGAGACCTGCCTGGACTACATAGTGAATTCAAGGCCTGGCTGAACAGCATACCAAGACCCTGCCTTTAATAAAAGGAAAAAAAAAAGTTTCTGAAATGACAAATCTAGTCATCCCTTACAACTTTAAAACAAGAGAAAAAAGGCCAGGGAGATAGCTCATCAGTCTAATCACCTGCCTGGCAAGCACAAGAAACCAGTTTCTATCCCTGGTACCACATGCTGCGCTGGCCTCATGCCAAGTAGAGGTGGCCACAGAACCCCAGTGTGGTGGCACACATCTGTGATTCCATCACTGGGGAGGCTGAGACAGGAGGATCACTACGAGTCCAAGCTGCATAGCAAGACCCTATACCACATTAATTAATTAATTAATTTTAAAAAGAGGAAAAAATCTGTCTTGAGGCAGTAATTAGAAATTCTAAGTCAAGAGTATAAAAAGGCAGCTTGGGATATGTTGTGCTAGAGGTGTTATATCTAACACTTTACTAGGAAAAAAAAAAGGAAATGTGGAAAAGGATAGGGTATATAGATTTTTACGTAGGAATGGAGAAGACAACATGTATAAGAATGTGACTGATTTATCTAGCAATTATACACTTTTTTCTGTAAAGTCAATTAAGAGTTTAGGATGAAACCCAGAGGTTGCCTACCATGTGTAATGTTCAGTCCCAAAGATTGTAAGAAAAATGGGGGAGGAAAGCCAATTACACAACTGGGATGAAGAAAAAAAAGCTAGAAAGGCAGTGACACATATTGATACTCTCCTGTAGACACCAGACACGAAACAGTTTACTTAAAACATTCGATTGCCAAGATTTATAACAGTTTAGAAACATCAGTGTGGAGGTAACACCCAGGGGTAGAAGCATGATGAAACAAAACAAAAGAAATTTAAGACCTTAGTTAGAATGTCTTCAAGTACTCCTCATTGAAGCCTAAATTCCCATTTCTCAGACATCTAAGATTTTGTCAAATGGATCATTCAAGAAAGTTTTCAGTGTTCTACTCTCTGAGTAACATGATTAATCCTTCCTTAAATTCTTAATTTAAAATATTGTGTTCCTGAGAACACTAGCTACATTCTCCCTTATTTTGTTTTCTAACCTCTTTCTTTTTGCTTCATTTAAACCTAATGGAAAAAGGTCTTCTCTTTTCTTTGTTTGTTTTTTAGCATTTTTCATCTTTATAGATCTAGTCAGCACTGAGCACAATTTCTCTACATGTTATCAAACACAAACTCCATTCAATAAATAATTATTCCACTTTTGCTTTCTCTGAGATAGTGTAAATGGGTTTGCCACAGCCTTCTCACAAAGGGTATGATCATTGTGTACCCCAAATACACATATTTGACACAAAGCCATACTAAGTACTGGTCTTGGCTTATCAAAAAAAAAAAAAACTAATGAAATAGGGAGTAATGAAGAGTAACAACTAATGGCTTCCTGATTCTTTTTCCAAAAGACAACAGAGTTCCAAAAATCAGACTGTGCTGGTTACACAAACCTGTGAATATACTGAAAAATACAACTGTACACTTTCTCAATGGGTACATTTGTATGGTATGTGAACTATGTCTCAGAACAGCTGTTTTGTTTTGGATTTTTTGTTGTTGTTTTGTTTTTTTAATGAGCTATCTGCTGTTACTCTCACTTTACACATTGAGAAATTGAGGCTTGGCAAGATTAGGCACTAGCCCATGATGACACAGCCAGTTAGTGATGGAGACAGAATTAAAATCCAGCAGTCTTGACTTTTAATTCTATGTTCTTTGCCTTCCTTAGAAGACAACTTCATTCCCAAGCATCATATCCAATGCGTAAGTATGTGCCTATCAAGGTTCAAATCCTAAATGATAGTGACCTTCCAAGTTCTAACTAAAACAAAAAAGACCTGACTTAATCATGCCTTGTCACGAGGCTAAGGGGAGAAAATGAAAAGCTGAAATGTACAGTAACAAACAGGCAGTAAGAGTGAGAGTGCTCATGAGTTACAGCATAAGTTACTACATCTTTTTTTTTTTTTTTTTTTTTTTTTTTTCCAGTCAAGGTCTCTCTATGTAGTTAAGATTGGTTCTGAACTCACATGTAGCCCAGGCTGGCCTCAACCTCAGAGCAGTCCTCCTCCCTCAGCCTCCCAAGTGCTGGGATTACAGGCAGGCACGCAACCACACCCAGCTACATGAAACATTACTATTGCCTGATTGCTATGATCAAAACTAGTGGGGAAGGCCACGGAGATAGTTCAGTGGCATAAGCACCTGCCTGGCAAGGGCAAGGTCCTGAGTTCAATCCTTGGTACTGCCAAAAGAAAAAAAAGAAAAACACACTGGTGAGGCACATCTACTTCAGTTGAGCTGGGACTAGTTCTTCCTGGGCCAGTTCTGCCCATATAAGGGCTTCTCAACATTGGCTCATTGACATTTTGGGTCTGGTAAATGTTTGTTGAAGTGTAGGATGTTTAGCACCCTCTGTGCCTGACCTCTATCCACTAGACTGAAGTAGTCAACCCACATACACTCCTCTCCTTACTCACCAAGACAACTAAAATGCCTCTACCCAATACCAAATGTCTTGGATTTGGAAGTGGAGTTCCAAAATCACCTTTGAGAGAATCAATGGCCTAGAATGGGGTAAAGATGACAAAACAGCCAGCACACTGATGACAAGTGTATGCAATAACTAAAAACAGGAGTCTTTCAAACCAGTCACCTCCCAAACCTACTAAGATTTACTCATTCCACTTAAGAAAAATGAAGAACCTGGGAGAGAATACAGCATATAAAAAGTAAACAGCAACAATGCTTACACAGTGATACCAACGCCCCAAGCTTTCTGTCAACATCAGTATGTAAGGCCTCAGAATATCACCTACAGGATGGATGTACTTTGTTTCAACAAAGTGCAGATGATAGAAATAAACCATTCTCTTTAACTGATCTAAAAAAATCAAAGAAAAGGAAAGATTTTAAAAAATCAATTTTCCTTATAAGAAAAACCAAGCCCTCAAATCTGAGAAACTGAACAAAGTCTCTATACAAGGAAAGAGGAGCAAACTGAATGACACCACAAATAAAAATGAAATGATCTTTGAAGGTGGGTGAGTGCCAGAACAGAGCAGAGAGGCGAGCTGACCCTATACAAAATTTTACCTGTTCTGACTCTCAAATTTCTCCTTCTGTGTGGTCTGCCTCTTTTTCACATTGTGTTGACACCAATTCAAGGGGTAAGTCAAATCCTAGCACAGTAGCCTGTCCATTCAGAGTAAACTGAATCCCCTAGCTCCAAAATCTTATTCCTCTCCTAAAACCCCATCTCTTTCAGACCATCTTAGCACTTAGCTACGGACTGGACTCATACCATTAAGACATGGAGAGGGGAGTGGGTGGTTTTGCAAAGTAAATTAAACTAGTACTGGAATTTAAGTATGTGTGGAAAGTAACTTCCCTTCAATAAGCTCCTAAACAAATGTTTACCCTTATTCCTAATCAAAAAAATGTGAACTCAAGACAAACTTACAATATCAAACTGGCAAAAAAAAAAAAAAAAAAAAAAAGTATAAAACTTATGGAGTTCAATACTGGTAAAAGAATATGCAGCACACATACATTTGCTGGTTAATGTAACCTTTTACAACCTAATATCGCTCAATTATGGTGCACACTTATAAATAAATATCCCAATTACTTTTTAATGATGTTGATGTATGTGTGCTACTCTGAAGAGTTCTAATGTTAAGGAAAAAAGCAAACTGCAGTCCAACATAATAGTATAATGTTGTATACTATAATGTATGTATAGTATAACAGTATACAAATACTATACTATTTGTATACTTAAAGTAAAACTCTAGAATTTATAAGCAGTGGATTACATTTTGGGAGGAAGAAAAAAATTAACTCGTATTCTCACTTTTGCACAATCAGAAATTTATTTTTTGCTATACATGTATAACTTTCAACTTAAAATATTCTACTTCTATAAGCACTGTATTTGCCCCCATCTTGGCCACACACAGTATCAACTCTTTCCCCAACCTGTCCTATACCTGAAATCTAACAGAAAATATTAGATAGAACTTCTTAGTAAAGGAGACATTTTGTGATATGGAGCTTTCCTTTATAATCTCTTCACTTCTTTGAAAATCATTTCTATAAGAAGACAAAAAAAAAAAAGTCCCACACTACTGTCAAGGAAACAGAAGCTCTCAGGTCCCTAACCATTCTCTCAAAGAGAGGCAATAGTTATGGTTCCTCATCAGCTGTACATCTAGTCCTGGCTAATTTCATTCTTCCTCATAAAGAACAACCTCAGGTGTCACTGGAGAAGAAAGCCTACTGCTTTCAGAACCAATTAACAGCAGAGATCCTACTTTGTTCTGCTTTGCTCAGCTCTCTCCACTCTGGTTATGGGTCACCAACAACTACTTCATGTCTATAGGTCTGGGTGCCTCAGTACTGTTTATTCTATCATCCCTGGTACTATCTATCTATCTATCTATCTATCTATCTATCTATGCTTGTTTCTTTTCCCTGAATCAGTTCACTTCATTCTCTGTGAAAGACAGAGCAATAGAGTACTTTTAGACCCAAAAGATGCCTCAAAATAGCTTCCTGTTTTACTCAGTCTTCTTCCACTCTCCTTAACTGACTTTGAAGTTTTACACAGCTAAACCAAGAATGTCTACTGCTTATTATCAATTTCTAATTATCAACACAGTAATCATTATGGATTTTCACATATCTCCGAACAAACTTTGTTCATTTGAATTTTATCATGATTTTTCTCACTATGCATAAACACTTATGTCAATAAAAGTCAATTAGTTTCAACACAGCAAACATTAATTCTCAACTAATGAGAACAAGTAAAACATGCTTCAAGTATTTTAAGAAATGGTTGAAATCAGGAAGTTCCTAATAGAACAGTGTGAGGAAAGGATTGAATTCTACTCTCCAGAGTCAAAACTGCAACCACTTGGAAGCCTCTCAAATAAGATTAAAACATGAATATTACCTAAGAAAGTAGTAGTTTCATTTTTAAATTATTTAGGGAATTTCTAACATTCTCAAGTAGGAACACACAAACCAAATAAAACCCCTATTTTAAATGACAAATGACTTGTGTAGTAAATAGAGACTTGCATAACACATTCATACACACATTCTAGCAAATAGCAAAATAAACTTCAGCCAGGCAAGGAGGGGGCGCACACTTGTGATCCCAGCACTTGGGAGCTGAGGCAGGAGGACTGTTGCAAGTTTGAGGCCAGCCTGGGCTATAAAGTGGGAGGCCTTGTCTCAAAAA
>NW_004524614.1:10472666-10473373 GCF_000260255.1 Octodon degus | reverse complement strand
GAAATCATAAAGATTAGAGCAGAAATTAATTCAATTAAGACGAAGAAAACAATTCAAAGAATTAACAAAGCAAAAGGCTGGTTCTTTGAAAGATTCAATAAAAGCAATAAGTCCCTAGCTAACCTCATCAAAAACAGGAAAGAAAAATTCAAATGCAAGCAATAAGGAATGAAAAGGGTGTAATCACCATGGAACCTGTGGAAATTAACAAGATTATTAATAGCTACTTTGATAATCTTTACTCTCACAGAATAGAAGACACAGAAGGAATGGACAGATTCCTGGAAAGCTACAAATTACCAAAACTGGATCGACAGGATATAAACACTCTCAGTAGCCCAGTAACAGCCAATGAAATATGAGATGTAATAAAACACCTAACAAAAAAGAAAAGTCCAAGTCTAGATGGATTCACAGATGAATTCTACAAGACGTTTAGAGAAGATATAGTCCCTGTACACCTCAAACTCTTCCATGAAATAGAAAAGGAAGCAATCCTCCGGAAATCATTCCTGGAAGCAAGTATTATACTGATACCAAAACCAGGGAAAGATGCAACTAGGAAAGAGAACTACAGGCCAATCTCCCTCATGAGCAAACATGCAAAAATGATCAATAAAATCCTAGCAAATAGAATACAGCAAATCATCAAGAAGATCATACACCATGACCAGGTAGGATTCATTCCAGGGATGCAAGGATGGTTC
>NW_004524614.1:10469942-10471641 GCF_000260255.1 Octodon degus | reverse complement strand
TGCAATTCCTATGAAACTACCACCAACATACCTCACAGAGCTAGAGAAATCATTAGTAAAATTTATTTGGAACAAGAAAAGACCAAGAATAGCAAAGGCAATCCTGGGCAATAAAGACAGGGCAGAAGGCATTACAATTCCTGACTTGAAATTATACTACAAGGCTACTGTGATAAAATCAGCATGGTGCTGGCAACAACATAGACCTGAGGATCAATGGAATAGATTAGAAGCTGCTGAAGCCTCTACGAATACACTCCGCCACCTTATCTTTGACAAAGGGGCCAAACATACTCACTGGAAGAAAGATAGCCTCTTTAACATATGGTGTGGAAAAACTGGCTCTCTACATGCTGAAAACTCAAACTTGACCCAGGTCTATCACCATACACTAAACTAAAGTCAAAAGAGATTAAAGATCTAAACATTAAAACAGAAACACTAAATCTCCTGGAAGAGAAAGTAGGAGGAACTATTGAAGACATAGGGGTATGGAAAGAGTTCATGAACAAAAATCAAATCAGGTGGGTAACACTTAAAAGAATTAACAACTGGGACATGCTCTTATTGAGAAGTGTTTGCACATCAAAATAAATTACCAACAAAGTGAAAAGACAACCCACAAATTTGGAAAAAATCATGACAAATAAGTACTCAGACAAAGTTCTGCTCTCTAGAATTTGTAAAGAACTAAAAAACACTAGGGCCCAAAATTTAAAGACCCAGTCCAGAAATGGGCATCCTAGATGGGCACACACTTCTCAGAGGATGAGATTAAAGAAGCGAATAAATATATGAAAAAATGCTCCACATCACTAGCTATCCATAAAATGCATATTAAACAACATTGAGATATCATCTCTCCCCAGAAAGAATGGCTATCGTTAAAGAAATCCCCCAACAACAAATGTTGGAGAGGCTGTGGGTAAAAAGGCTCTGCTGGTGGTAATGTAGACTGTTGCAACCATTATGGCAATCAGTGTGGAGACTCTTTGGAAAAGTTGGACTGGAAATCCCATTTTTTTTTTGAGAGCTTTCCTTTATTCTTTGGAAGACTGGACATTCAAAAATATTCACATAAATATACGTAATTAGTGAACCATTTTACATTAGTATATCCCATACTGTACTCTTCTGAAGGAAGAAAAAATACTTCCCTCTGTCTCTATTTTTCATGATGTCATTATTTTCTATGGTCCTTTTCAGTGAACTTTTTAAACTTGGATTTCATACAGCTTTTCCAACCAACCTGGAAACTCCTTGAAGTCAGAAAGCAAATTCCATACTTCCTTTGAATTTCCTATATTTCTGTTATATTTCTATTGATGGCCACAAAAGTTTGTAGGGTTTTTTTGAGTTTGTTTGTTTGTTGTTTTTTTTCTTTTCTTTTTTTTTATTTTTTTTTATTTTAGGGAACAGTTTACAGGGTATTCACGGTCTCACTACTAGTTTGAACTCATAGTGATCTGCCTGTTTACAGTCTCTCAAGAGCTGGGATTACAGGTGTGCAACCCCATGCCCAGTTTCAATTGCATCTCGGCGTGCCCTGGGGGCGGGGCTGGCACAGCAGGCCTGGGTGTTTGTGTGTTTTGACAGTTGAATAAAGACTGTATTCTTATTTTTACAGACATACACACATGCAAAAAAAAAAAAACCCAAGAAGATACTATCATTAGCAGTAACTTCTTTTTTTTTTTTT
>NW_004524614.1:10467221-10469842 GCF_000260255.1 Octodon degus | reverse complement strand
AAAAAAAAAAAAAAAAAAAAAAAAAAAAAATTACAATAAACTTAAATCTAACTACTTCAAATTACTGTGGCTTACAGATTTCACAAAGAATAAATAAATGTCATGATAGGTAGTGTTACACAATGAAATGGCAAGCAGTTCCAGGAAACAAAGACATACAAGAGGTTATCTTTTTTTTTTTTTTTCAGTCTTTTTGAGACAGGGTTTGACTATACAGTTCAGACTGGCCTTGAACTTGCTTTGCAATCCAGGCTGACCTAAACTCACAGTGATCCTCCTGCCTCAGCCTCCCAAATACTGGGAATTCAGATATGAGCCACCATGCCCAGCAAGAGGTTATCTTCTTAGACAACTTAAATATTTGGACTTAGTACAGAAATTATTAAAACCACATTCTGGAATACCCTGAAGCTTTACTTCTTCCTTGAATGAATAAAAAGGTAAGAAAGGGATAGAAAACTGTGTGTTGTCTCACAGGGATTTTAAATACTGCTAAATCTTGAATAAAAAAACAACACAGACCATCTAGAAGTTTCTGAGCTTCCAGGAGATCTAAAGCCTGTCCCTAATTCCACCATGAATAAATAGGACTATGACTGTGGGTATCAATTAAATTATAATTTGAACCTAATTTCTCAAAAGAAAGTTGGAGAGCATCCTTAAGTTTCCTTGTACACCTTTAATATTAACAAATGCAATTTATTCTAATATAAATTATAAACTATGTGTCATCAAGGGTTCATACACCAATCAGCTCTTAGCTATAAGCAAACATGATGGGGGGGGGGCACTGATGGAACCAAAGGATAGTCTGTATGGGGAGCAAACAGGAAGAGCATAGTCTAGCAAGATATTCTCTTCCTCATAAAATTTTGGAAATATGTTATCATATTCCTTACCAGCGAAATCCCTAATACAGAGGATCACTTTATTTCAGGTTTAATAAATTTCTGATAAAGTCAACTTCTACCCAACTGCCAACTCCACAGAACCTCAGAAATCACTGTCATCACACATCTCTTATTCTTAGGGAAAATATGGAGTGGAGAAAATAATTACCAGACAGGAAAAAGGTGTCAGACAGGAAGAGTTAACAAAAGCTGCTGTAAAAGCAAAGTTAACACAAGGATAATCAACTGCCACCAAAAGGAAAAAGTTTTGCAAGAAACAAAAATCAAAACAAGCACTACCTTCTCATTTAAAATATACTTCAAATAAAACCCCGATGAAAGGAAGAATCTTTTTTAAATCATTAAGAAAATAAACCAAAAATTACTAACTCAGTAATGAAAAAAGATTAAAGTGTATCTTTCCTATTTATATTTGTACATTTACATTATACACAAATTTTATTTCAAGGAAATAATATTCAGACTTATAAATTCGCCACTATTAATTTTAATTGAGTTATCTGCTATCAGAGTAAGATGGAGATTAACTGTATCCCAAACTGATTCGTGCACACCAAACATTCAGTTTACTGTACCTAAATAGCCTCATATCTGACATGTGTGCTGCAAAGATGTGTCCTTTGAGGCCCACTTTTCTGTTTCTAACTATATGGGGTTGACACTGGAACTTTATCTAGATGTGCTGAGAACAATGATTCTATTGCCATTCAAGATGTAAATAATTATCGCCTCATTAAATATAAACTCTCGAATTTATTTTTTTTTTCCGGTACTGGGGATTGAACTCAGGCCCTTGTGCTTGCCAGGGAAGCACTTATTCTACTGAGCCATCTCCCGTCCCCAAAACTCTCGAATTTTAAGACATTAGAAGATACACAGAATTTGCCAACTCTTTCAAGCCCACCGAACCACCATTCAAATGAAAAGCAACATACAGACCTTCCAAAACTATTTAATAAACAAGGTAGAGTCACCACTCAGACTGCCATCCATCACTTCCTAGCACGCGTGTGAGGAGCACTTTTTGGTATAAAAAAAGGGTCAACCCTTGCTTGGGTGGGTGACGACGTATGCCGCGCGAGGAGCCCAAATGACTTAACAGCTCTTCGGAGCCCTTCCGAAGCGCACACGGTCCGCGAAAGGAACAAAGTGGCAGGGAGTTGTGAAGACGAGCTGCCGTGTTTAGGTTGATTTATTCCCCGCAGTAACTGTCGGGCTGCTCTGAGCAGGCTCTCCAAGGAGCCACGGCGGCCAACAACAAGACTTCTCCGGACAGAAAAGTTTTAAACTGTCAATGGAATAACGGTGCAGGAAGGTGCACTCTCCCCCGTCGCACGGCGCATTCACAGCCCCTGGGCGCTAAGGAAAAGCGAGAAGCTGGCAGCGACTGGGGAGGAGTCACTCGGGGCCGGCGCGGGGCTCCTCCTCAGCCAGGTCCTCAGGTTCCCCCGCACCGGCTAAGAGGCGAGCGCAGCCGCTTTATTTCCCGCGGCTGGCGACCAGGAGGGTGAAAATGTCACTCGCGCAAGCCCGCGTCCCAGTCCAGAGCCGAGGCCGGGGCGGCGCGGGGTCCTCCGCGGGGACCCCACAGAGGGGCGAGGGCGCCTGCAGCCCGGACCGGCGCTCCCCACGCGCCCCGCGCCCGGAAGGGGGAAACGCGCCGCCGAGGATTCAACAGGAGCGCCGCGCCGCCAGCCCGCCGCCCGGGAA
>NW_004524614.1:10463433-10467121 GCF_000260255.1 Octodon degus | reverse complement strand
CTTAGAAGGCTAGGGCCAAAATGTTGGCTTTCCTTGCAGCCCTCCTTTTTCTCTAATTTTGGTCTGCAAACTTAGGTTGTTAACCATCCATGGAAATCCCATTTAATCCAGCAATTCTTTTACTGGGAATCTTCCCAGAGGATCTGAAAACATCATATCACAGTGACATATGTGTGCCTATGTTTATAGCAGCATAATTTGTGATAGGCATATCTTGGACACAACTAAGATGCCCATTACCTGAGGAATAGATGAAAAAAATGTGGTATTTTTATACAATGTAGCATTACTCAACTATAAAAAAATGATAAACTTGAAGCCTTTATATATAAGTGGATGCCACTTGAATATATACTCATAAGTGAAAAAAGTCAGACACACACATGTAAATATCATATAGTTTCCCTAGTATAAGAACTCAAAAGAAGAAATACAAATAGAAAGGTATAGTACAACTAAAAGGAAAGCAAGAACTTGAGGAGTAGACAATGAAAACAGAGCAAAGAGAAGGGCTAGGAAACATGACAGTGGCAAGCTATACAGTTATATGTAGAAGATGAGTAAGGCAATGATCCTGAGAATCTTCAGAAGATTTTTAATCTAGTAGTTAATTGGAATGATTCTCACCCTGACTAACTATATATACTGACACCTGTGAACTAATCAACTGCACTGAAGATGGCAATTTGTAATAGTAGGTTCATGCTTGGAGTGCCTGTCATTCTGGTCTTCTGAATACAGGGTGCTTGTCATGACATGCCAGTTGCTGCCATGCTGTCTCTTGGGTAGGTGATTTTTTAAAAAGAAGGAGTAGTGAATGAAGGCAGGAGACAGGAAAAGGAATGTTGCAGGACTGTCCTGCTTCAAGGTTGTATATGGTTAGATTTCTGAGCTTATGTATAAACATAAGAATTATATAATTCTTTACGCCTATTTTAAAATACATTATAATTTTTAAATGTTTTTTCATCGTATTCTGTAGGAACTTAAAGTTCAGCATATCAATACTTGATGAAAAATACCTGTTCCATGTTATGCCTAAGATGTTTGATATTTAGACATATAGTGAGGTTAAGCTTAACAGCCTAAGTTGTATGGTAATAACAATAAGCTTGTCTTCTGGATGGTTAACAACCTAAGTTTGGAGACCAAAATTAGAGAAAAAGGAGGGCCACAAAGAAAGCCAACATTTTGGCCCTAGCTTTCCAAGGTCAATTAAGACTCAGGACATATGAAAACTTGAACTGTAACATCATGTGACTTGGTAGTGTTCCAAATTTTCTGATCAAGGAGATTATGGGGCCAAAGAGGAAAGTGATCAATGATGTGGAGTGTGCCTAAGGAGAGTCACATGGAGAGAAAACATTCTCTCAGGCTTTCCAAGTGAGCATATTGGCCAAGCAATGGCCATGACTCATCCACATGGCTGACACTCACAAAGGTTCTACAATCTGAGGTACAGGATCCCAGGATAAATCCTGAGGGGATTTCACTGACCTTATAAGATCCAAAAGCTACAACTCTTGTTGCATAGGCCTTGCTTTATCTCGGTCTTAACCTTCCAGCAGAAAAGTATAAAAACGAAATATAAGAAGTAAAGTCATGCTGTTATGTTAAGCTGTAGGGGACTCAGGTCAACTATTTCTGACATTGCTGGTCAAGAGGAAGACCCAATACTATTACGGACTACTGGACTCTTTTAGAATATTTTGCTGAGTTAACACACCTATAATATTCAAATGACAAAAGTAAACAAAAAAGAGGATACAGTGAATGTCCACTTTGTATCTGTGCATTCAAAATTGTTAGGATAGATGTATAGTTACATTCTCTTAATGAATAGAAGGATTTGTTGTAATAGTGTCTGTAGGTAGGATATCATGTCTGCATCTTGTACAGCAAATAACCACTAGGAAGACTGTATACAATGTGTTAATTATTGAAACTGTCATACCAATGTGATTTGAAACTGTATCATTGCTATTTCTCTCTCAATAAAATGATGGAAAAATAAATAAATAGTATAAAAGTATTATCTTACTACTCTGTAACTGAGAGGTCTGACAGGAATCTTACTAGGCTAAAATCAAAAGTATCAGCAGAGCTGTGATTTTTATGGGAGCTCTAGAGGAATGTCTAGGAGTCTTTTGTGCATTGTAGTGACTCATTACATTTCCTGGATCACATTCCTCTTTCTCTGCATTCAGAGCCAGCACCACAGCATCTCTTACCTTGCTTCCATTGTCACATCTTGTTCTCTTACTTCCTTCTGCCCATTTTACCCACTTTTAAGATTTTCATTATTACATAAAACTTACATAGAAAACCAGGATTATCTCCCTAATTTAAGATCATCTGATCATCAACCCTAATTCAATCTGCAACTATAATCTCTTTTTACCATGTAATATAATGTATTCAAAGATTCCACAATTAGGGATGGATACCCTCAAGGGACTTCTATTCTGCATACCATACCACTCATATTTTGGTTATCCAGACTCTGTTTTGCAGAGATACATTATAAAGTTGAGATCAAAAGGTCAAGTCAGAAGACATCTGGAACAGTTGTAACTATTGTGAAGATTCCTAAATATGTCTCAATTGACACTACCACATACAACCCAGCTACACTTAAGAATAGTTTCCAACGTGCAGTGAAAATTTGATGCATAGTAAAGAATGGTGAACAGCTCATTAGTAAATGATGAAACACACACAATTACCTGTTCAGTGTAATTCAAGGTATATTCCAAAGGTCATTCAAGCCAAAAATATGACCCATGCCAATCTGTAGCAGTGCTGAAATTCCACCTGGACTAATTCCTTGGGATAAGGCAGTGAATCTTCAGAAATCATGTTGGAATATGGCTATGTTATTTGAAAGAGGTAACACAGTCGCACTAACACCCATTAGAAGAGTCTAAACTCAGTAGAAATGAATTTTGCAGTATTTTATGTATTAGGCAGTCAGGTGAAGATTTATAACAGTCTTTTCTGAATCCCTGAAGTTGATCCATATTTATAACACTACTACCAATGAAAGTACTGGAGATACCATGAGAACTGTTCTCCACTTTCATCCCAAATCCAACCTGAGGTACTCATGGAGGAATTCATCCCTTCATAATGAATCCCCTGAGTGAGGCGCTTATAACCCCAAATTGTTTATGACCCTCTTGTCAATTCAAATATTTATAAAAGGACACCACAATCATCTGCAGTTCCAGAGCAATGGTTCCCAACTGGGGTGCAATGGGAGAATATTAAACTCATTTGTAGAATTTTTGCAAATTGCATGTGACAGAGATCATTTTCCTTTTTGTGGAGATAAACAGGACTAAGAAAAACAATGAGGTCTCCAAACAAGGGGAAAAGCTGCAAAGAGAAAGATGCAACTTTCCCTGAAGGAATATCAAAGAGAAGACTTAGGAGATGAACTTTGCCTACTTTACAACACAGCTCAAAGCCAGAGCTGGTAAACAAGTGCCAAGGCAGTTTCTTTCATCCTGCTTTTCTCTTTACACCTTGTCCTACAGTTCTCATTTGAAGTACATTTACTTCCTTTAAAAGTGTAGGGCCATCTTCTTCTTCTTCTCCTTCTTCTTCTCCTTCTTCTTCTTCTTCTTCTTCTTCTTCTTCTTCTTCTTCTTCTTCTTCTTCTTCTTCTTCTTCTTCTTCTTCTTCT
>NW_004524614.1:10458670-10463333 GCF_000260255.1 Octodon degus | reverse complement strand
CAGCCCGGCCCGCACCCCCGCCCTGGCCGCCCCGGCAGCCGGCGCTGCAGCCCCCGACGCGGGAGACGAGTCTCGGCCGGCTGGCGAGCTGGCGGGCGGCTTCAGCCCCGCCACGCACAGACACACACACAGCCGCGGCACCGCCACCGAAAAATGGAGCGCGGCGACCGGAGAGGAGAAACATCTCCTTTCCGTTAAGTAAATTGTTCCTACCTCCGGGTGACGGACTCGCTACTTCTCTCACTCCGCTGCTCTACGGGATCCGCCGCCGCCGCCGCCGCATCCAATCGCCTCCTCCCCCCCTCCCCTTCCGCAGCCAGCCCGGCCGTTCCTCCTCCTCTCCGCTTCAAAATGGCGCCAAGCGCTCCTCGGCGGCTGCTCCAATCGAACCGCGGCGGACAGCACCCGGGGGCAGGCGGACCGCGGCGTGGGTGCGTAGCGCCCCCTGCCGACCCGACGGCCCCGCGCGCGCTCGCCCTCCCGCACACCACCACCCTTCCCGCCGGGCTCCGCCCCAACCCTGTCGCGCGCAGGCGCAGGCTCCTCCTTCGCTCGGCCCGGCCCAGGCGCGCTCGCGCAGCCTCCCCAGCGCGACGCTGTCCTAGGCATCGCCGAGAGGTGGGGGCACCGCCGTGAGCGTTCTCTACCGCTGAGGTCCTCGACTTCTGCCCAAAACCACGCATGTACATCTGTAACTTTTGGGGCAGTGGCAGGACGATTTTAAAACGCTGACAGCAATGTTGTTGTGCTATGCAAACAAAGTGGGTTGAATTAACTACTTTGCTGTTTGCTTAGTAGTTCTGACCTAGTGAAACGCATTGGGTTTTTTCCCCACTAGGTGTGTACGTTTTTACTAAATCCCTTAGTTTCCGAATGTGAGTATTATCTAGTAGGCGGCCCATGGGAGGAGGGACACAGTAATTCAAATATAACAAAGCGTCGCTTTCCTTTGCTTTGACAGAATTGCCCTTGTAGAAAGAGGAACATCTGCACACCACAAGGATGCGCTGCAGGTGTGTCGCTTCCCCTTCGCCTCCACAAGGGGCCGCTCCTGCCTCCGGCACCTGCACGTGGGTGCGCTCTGCCTGGTCAACCCTGTACATCCCTCAGGATGGGAACAGTTTTCACCTCAGCCGGTGCTCTGCCAAGGGTGAAGAAAAGACTGTTTTCTCCTTTTACTTCCACTAATACCATCCTGGCTGTAAGCATGTTTCCTGATATTACATACTGTGGTACCTACAACTGTTCCAGAGAGTTGTTTCAACAATGAACTCATAAAAAGTGCATTAGTGGATTGCAACAGGATATATATCATTTGAAACGAAGAGTAGGTAATGCCGTCATACAAAATAATATATTATGATAGGAAAGAAGTATTACAAAATTCCATCAGGCCAGGACATCTGCAGATACTGAGAACTAGTCATTTCTACTTCAGTAAGGTTCTCTTGGCAATTGTGCTTTGATCTCTTCCAGTGCTCATTATACCTAGGTTAATGTTTCCACCATCTGAGATTTTTGCCATGAAATAGCACAGGGTTCTATCCATTGTATGCATTAATTCTCCTAACTGCTTTCTACTCTCCTTTTTAAAATTATAACAGGAACTTTCCTATTTTACACCATTGTTCCATCAATATAAATCTTGCATAGAAGGAAACAGAAGGATGTATAATTCTACAAAATGTTTTCCTAGCTCTTTGTTTTGTCTTTCTAACCTTGCCATCTTCAGTTCTCAAACTTTCAACGATGAAGAACAAAAGTTTCAGAACACGATGAGAGCAGAAATTGTCTACATTGTTCAGGGCTCGTATCCCCATCATTTGGCACATAGTAGGTGCCTAGTAAAAGTTTTTGTTACATTGCTAGTTGTTTAAGTATCATTCTCCATCTTATGTGTGATGGTGATTACTGAAGATGTCATGTTATCTTGGTGAGCAGTTTTGCTACTTTCACCATTAACCCTCACTATTATAAAAATAAGTGTCATGAGTTTCAGAACATGGATCTATATTGTGCACCTCAGACTACCAACACTGTAGGATTATACCTATGAAAAGAAAAGGCAGAAAAAAAGATAGCTTCCAAAAGAGCAGTATGGGAAGCTGAATGGGGTAATTACCTTTTAGATGGACTAGAAAAATCCCCAAAGGCTCAATGAAGCAGTATTTCTTGTGAAAGGTACTCTGTTTTGTTTGGTTTTTTTTTTTTCTGGTTCTGGGCACTGCTCCCAGGGATTCGCTACCACTGAGCAACATGCCCAGCTCATTCTGTATTTCATTTTGAGACAGGCTCACTGATGGGCCTTCAACTTGTGATACTCCTGCCTCAGTCCCCTGGGTAGCTGGAATTACTAGATATGAATCACTGCCCCTGGTAAAGGACTACATATACAACAGTACTCTTCTCTTTGAGACTTTACAAAATAACCAAATGAATTATAGTGGTATATTCCTGTAATCCCCACTATTTGGGAGGATGAAGTAGGAGGATCACAATTTTCACACCAGCCTAGAAAGCATAATGACCCCCCCGCCTCAAATAAATAAAAAAATAATAAAGATGAAACTCAACAAGGGAGATAGCTCAGTAAAATAAGCTCTTACCTAGCAAGTACAAGGTCCTGAGTTCAATTCCTGGTACTACAAAAAAAAAAAAAAACATAAAAAAAGATGAAACTCATCAGGATGAATGTAATTGTCGCTGGCATAATTAAAAGAGTAAGAACATGGATCATTCAAAACTCAGCTATGAATGCTTTCTACCCTGAGAGAGATTATGTGAAGATATTGAAACACTGATAATATATGCACAGGGTTAAAATTATATTTAATCATGAAAACCACATATCCAGTACCCAGTGCTAGTACTCCAGTACTAGCTTTCTATTGCTGATGTAATTAGTTATCATAAATTACATGGTTTTAAATAGTACAAAAGTCCTGCTACCCTGCTCCAGTGGGACCTACTGGTCCCAGTCCAGGTGTAGGGTAGTGAGACCCTCTTCCACCCCCTTGGGAACCCCACCACCACTCCACAGCACCCTCCCCCGCCCACCTAGTGAGAATTTCTGCCACATTCTGGGGACCCCCAGATCCAGTCCTAGCCCAGGCCCAGTGAGTGTGTGGGAGAGCTTCCAGCTGCTCTGCGGCAGTGGGACCTGCAGGTCCAAGCACAGGCGTAGCGTGGGAAACACCCTCTTCAACCCCCTTAGAAACCCTCACCACCACTCGCAGCAACCCCCAACCCCACCAGCCAAGTGAGAATTTCTGCTACGTTCTGGGGACACTCAGATCCAGTCCTATCCCAGGCCCAGTGACTGTATGGGAGAGCTTCCTCTCCCCCTACTCCAACTTATCCACTCCAGACTCAGCTCAGGCCTGGCATACAGGCCTGGGATGAAACTCTGCACCTGCAGTCCCATGGAGAGTGTAGGGGACAAAGCCACCCAGCTAGTCCAGGAGCAGAACATCTTGCCAGAGGGGCACAACAGGATCACTCCCAAGGGCAGGCACAGGAAGGAGCTAAGCACAGCAGCCACACCCAAGCAAGGCACAGCAGAATAAATCCAAACTTTGTAGATCTACACCAGAACTTCAGTAAGTACTAAGGTTATAACTGCACCAAAGCTCTACAACAAAGGTCAGAAGACAGTGCCACACAAAATGACAATGAGAAGGAGCAAACTGCAATCTCGGACACCAAGCCCACCCATAATAAGTGCAGAGGACACTAGCACAGCACAAATTGGAAATCACACAGCTGAAATCAATGAATCAACAGCTTCTGAAATAAACAACTGCAGAAAGGTATAGAGGAACTCATATTGGAAATGAAAAAAGAAATCCCTGAATTAACAGCATCTGCAGTAGAGGATCAAATACAGAAACATATGGAGGAAACCCAGTGCCCACCCAGAACAAATGCAAAGGACACTACTTCAGCTGAAATGTATGAACTAATAACTTCAATAGTGAATAAGCAACAGCAGAAAGGTATACAGGAACTCAGAGCTGAATTCTTTTCTACTAGCTCACCTCAAATGTATGAATTCATAGCGTCAGTAGTAAATAAGCAACAGCAGAAAGTTATAAAGAAACTCAACTGGAATTATTGTCTGAAATAAAGAATTCTCTGAAATCATACCATCTGAAGTAAAGAATCAACTACAGAAACATAAAGAGCAAACCCAATATGAAAAAAATGGCAGTAAAAGAATTAATAACTGCTTCTAAAGAAGACATCGATAAAAAAATAGAGATTAGAAAAATGACAGATTCTTTGAGCAATACAGGAAAGAAATAGATCACATGAAGCAGAATCAAAGAGATATACAGGACTTAAAATCTCAATCACAAGCTTGAAAAACCATTTTAAGTGAAAGTGAAGACACAGTTTCAGATCTTGAAGATGCTAGTGCAGCTAGTGAAAAGGTAAGAAAAGATCTCTTAAAAACAACTAGGATAAAAAACGGGGTATAACTATGAATGTCCATTTTGTATCTGTGTATTCAAAGTGGTTGGGATAGATATATAGTTTCATTCTCTTAATGAATAGAATGATTTTTTCTAATGGTGTTTGTAAGTAGGAACACAAGTCTGCATCTTGTACAGCAATTAACCACTAAGAAGAATATATGCAGTGTATTATTTGTTGAAACTGT
>NW_004524614.1:10447544-10448869 GCF_000260255.1 Octodon degus | reverse complement strand
CTTCTTCTTCTTCTTCTTCTTCTTCTTCTTCTTCTTCTTCTTCTTCTTCTTCTTCTTCTTCTTCTTCTTCTTCTTTTTTGCCATCTTCTTTACTCAATAACCAACAGCACTTCTGATTTCCTATGCAGATGCTATATTGAAAATTTTAACATTTTTTTCCTCTGAAGAGCTCTTTGTATAAGAGCTCTTCGATGAAATGTGTGTATGTCACTAAGGATCCTTAAGTTAAATATGCAGACTTGATAAGAGTATTCTTGGTTCCCTAAGAGTTATGGTGTATATTCCAATATTGTGCTTCAGGCTCTGTGTATCTGACTGAGAACTCCTGAATGTGCTTGACACACCAGCCAAAGCCATGACCATTCTCTCCTTTATGGACAGGAGTCAGCACTGTGTGAAATTCAGTGCACAATCCATTGGCCTGCACTTGCTTGACGGGAGGAAATTGCATTTCTTTACCCTGGAAAGCCAAACTGTCAATAAAAATGTGATGTGAAACATGTATACAATTCAAAGTTTTCACACTTTTTTTTTTTGACTGGAGATTGAAAAGTTTTCACACTTTAAAAAGTAAAATGAATACCCTAGTTTATTTTCAGATCAATTAAATATTTTGCTTTTTTGAAAAGTAAAATGAAATTAATTTTAATAATTTTACATAATATTTGTTTATCCAAAATATCTGTCATTCTACCTGCAATCAAAAGTTTATTAATGAGCTATTTTACAGGCTTCTGATCCTGTTGGGAAGTGTATACAGCCACTGCAGTTCACACTAGTGGTATTTCAAGTGCACGTCAGTAACTGTGGCTTGTGCCGTGTGGATCCCTTTCAAGCAACGCAGCAACAGACACTGGATCCCTCCACCAAATGTTATTAGTAAATATTCTTTGCAACTGTTGAACTTGTTCAGGCGCATTCTAATACCAGTTGAAGTACATTGAAGTAGATGTATAAATATAAATTTGTGTAAATAGCATGCATACATGTATTTTTATAACACGCATATAAGATGTGGTAAAAAAAAAAAAAAAAAAAAAAAAAAAAAAACACCAGAATTAACAGCAATGTGTCTTGTACTGGAATACATTTTCTTTTACTTAAAGATTGTGTATTTTGTTGTGCTTTGTTTTGAGATGAGGTCTTACTAGATAGTACAGGCTGGCCTTGAACTATGTAGCCCAGGCTGACCTCAAACTCATTGCAACCTTACTAGCTCAGTCTCCCAAGTGCTAGAATTACAAGCATGCATCACCAAAAGTGGCCACACCATATATTTTTTTTTAATTTTTATTTATTTATTTATGTGTGTGTGTGTGTGTGTG
>NW_004524614.1:10446913-10447419 GCF_000260255.1 Octodon degus | reverse complement strand
ACACCATATATTTTGAAAACATTTCATATGCATGTTGCAAAAATGCTATATATCTCTTTTTTATGTAACTCTTTAAATGCACTTAATTCATTGTTTTTTGTTTTTAATGTATTTCATACAGGGTCTCACTATGCAGCTTGGACTTGTAGTGATCCTCCTGTTTTCAGCAGGCTTGCACCACCATGCCAGGTCTTGGTGGCTGACTCACTGCACCTCGGGGTGGGGACATTGTGGCATGTGGTGCCTGAAATGGAGCCCCGTTCCCTGCATTTGCCTAAGCAGGTACTTAGTCTACTGAGCTATCTTAACTCATTGTTTTTACCACTTCTTGAAGCAATTCTTCCAATCCTTTTTGTGAATGTCTTTACTAAATGTGATTTTAAAAAAATATATGATGAATGCTACTGCTTAGTACCATCAAACAGAAAGGCAGACTTGGGCTGGGGAGATAGCTCAGCTGTGTAAGTGCCTGCCTGGCAAGTGCAAGGACCTGAGTTTGATCCCCG
>NW_004524614.1:10446082-10446813 GCF_000260255.1 Octodon degus | reverse complement strand
GCAGTGTATTATTTGTTGAAACTGTACTTTCGATTTGATTTGAAACTGTCTCATTGCTATATGTTTATCAATAAAACTTTGAAAAGAAAAAAACAACTAGGATGCAGAAAAAATAATTCATCACTTGCAAGATGATGCAAAGATGAACAATGTGAGACTAATAGGTATCAATAAGAAAGAAGGAGTCAATACAAAGGACACTAAAAAAATATGGTCAGAAATAATAGCACAAAACTTCCCAAATATGAGGAAACAATCTGACTTTCAGGTAACCAAAGCATCAGAATGCCAAGTAACCTCAACACAATTAAAAACACCGAGATATAATAATAGTCAAGATCCCAGAAATTCAGCTCCAGAATGATATGTTGAAAGCCACTAGAGAAAAGAAGTAGATCACATTCAAAGGAAAACTCAGAATTACGGCCGACTTCTCTTCACAAACCATGCAGGCAAGAAGAGCATGGAGCAGAATACTTCAAGTCCTCTATGAAAACAAATTTCAGCCCAGACTACTATACCCTGCAAAACTCTCTTTCAAGTTTGATGGAAAAGGGAAATACTTCCATGACAAAGAACAGCTAAAGAATTTCATGATGACAAAGCCAACCCTACACAGGCTCCTGAAAGATGTTCTAGAGAGGAACCAAAATGACCAGAACTCCATGAATGAGATCAGATGCACCCAAGTAAATAGGGCAAATATTTAAACACAGGAGAAAAAAGAGTAA
>NW_004524614.1:10433334-10436008 GCF_000260255.1 Octodon degus | reverse complement strand
ACAAAAGCAAACTGATAAAATTATTATGGTATATATCCACCTTATTCACAAGATATGATACTGTACAACTTTTGACTCTGTCAAAGTCAAAATGACCATGAAAGACAAGTGTTTTGAATAAATTTAGGGTATCAAGAGAGCCAAACAACATTTTTTTTTATTTACTCTGATTTTATGTATTATGGCTAGCTGTCCCTTTTCTGAGGAATAGCTGGAATTTTTTAAAAGGGAAAAAATCAAAAACAAGAACAAACACAAAAACAAAGCAGCATAGAACAATAAAAATAGTACAGAATTTCAAAACAAGAATAGAAAATTAAGAGCCAGCCAAATAGCTTGGCAAATTACAGAACCTTCAAGCAGGTGCAGGGGTCGTGGGTTCGATTCCTGGCCAGCCGGGCCAGCCCTGCCCCCAGGGCAAGCTGAGACAGCAATTGAGAATGGGCATGGTGGCACACGCCTGTAATCCCAGCTCTTGGGAGGCTGTAAATAGGCAAATCACTTCAAGTCCAATCTAGTAGTGAGACCCTGAGTACTCTGTAGACCTTTCCCTAAAATACCAAAAAAGAAAAAAGAAAGAAAATTGACACTGTTCGTTACATTATGTATTATCATCAAATTTATTGCTCACATTACAAGATATAAGAATGCCACATTGATCAAGCAATTAAACATTAACTCATTCACTAAATCTTAATTTTTTCCTTGTCCTTTTTACTTTTTAAAATTTTATTTTAAAGAGAGTATAAAAGTAATAGATGAGACATTAGAAACAATACAAAAAAGAACAAGATGAAAGGTATTCAGTCATGGTTGTTATGTTACACATTGCTGTTAATGAAATTGCTCATTTAGAGATATTTAGCATATAGAGTTGGTCAAAGTAAAAAATTTTAAGCATTCACTACTACCTTTAAAAAAATAATAGAAATTAGTAGTACAATCATCTCTATCTTGTGTATATACTTACATGGTTCCCCTCCTGTTCTTCCTTCCCTCATCTCAATTTTTATTCTGTATGGTCAATTTCTTTTCATTTTACTGCATCTATTGTACTTTTCATATTTCATTTATTTTTTCAGTTTCTTACACTACGAAGATAATACGATGTTTACACATGTGAGTCTGGTTTATTTCACTTATAAATATATCCTCTAGTTGTATTCATTTACCTATAAAAGCCTCAAGTTTATCTTTCTTTATAGCTGAACAATACTCCATTATACAAAAATACTACATCTTTTTTATCCACTCTTCAGTTGATAGGCATTTGGATTGTTTCCAAGATTTAGCTATGACAATTTGTGGTGCTATAAACATGAGTGCACATACATCACTGTGGTATGGTGTTTTCAGTTCTTCTGGAAAATACCCCAAAGAGGAATAGCTGAGTTGAATGGGCCTACTAATCCTAGTTTTTTGAAGTCTCCACACTGATTTCTGTAGGGGTTGTATCAGTCTACATTACTGATACAGGGAGAAAAACTGATCTCGGTTGGATGACCTCCAAATGACATAGGGAAAAATGATCTCCCAACCTGACCTGCACAAGTTCATATTCTCTAAAACTAAAGAATTAATTTTAGGAACAAGCAGAGGTTATGAGCAGAATATATTTATTGAGAGAAAGAAAGCTCCTGTCCAAGAGAAGGACAGGAGAGAGGCCCCCGGGAAGCTGTCTTTTCCAGGGACTTTTATAGTGTAAAACCATGTGGGGCTAAGATGGAGAGAATGGGAACTCTCTTAGGTGGCCAGGAGATGGGGCAAAACTATGGTCAACCAATGGGATTACAAGCACCATTGCTCAGGTAAAACTGATTCAATCCAGGACCAAAAGGGGAAGTGAGTCACATAGCAACCTAGCATGAATGTAGAACAGGATTTTATGAGGTAGCCATCCAGTAGTAATCAGATTAATGATTCTTGGGTCTCCCTCAGGGTGATGATCAATCACAGATGCCAATCTTTAGGGAGGTTGGCATTTGTTTGATCATTGGTCTTTAGGTCTGACCCACGGCAAAAGCATCCATCCCTCCCATAGTTGCAAAATATCTGGACTTCTTTGGTATCTCCTTTGAAAGCCTGACCCTGTCTGACTGCCTATAATATTTCTATCTAACTCGGCTGCCTACAAGATTACCACCAAAGTGGAGAAGGTTTTCTTTTTCCCCACAGCATTTACCACATTTGTTATTAGTTTATTTTCTTATGATAGCCATTCTTTCTGGGTAAAGTAATTTTAAAATCTCATTCTATCTCACAAATACATTTAAATTCTTTGTAAATCAAAAACCTTGTAAAGACTGGATGTGGTAGTGTGCACCTGCAATCCCAGCTCTTGGGAGGCTGTAAACAGGCAGATCACTATGAGTCCGATCTAGCAGTGAGATCCTGAACACCCTTGTAGATCCTGTAAAATACAGAAAAATTAAAAAAAAAAATCCATGTAAGTCACAAGTAGAAATATTACGTGTTTAGAAAATTCTGATTGATTTATAATACCAGAAAAATGGATCCTTAAGAGAAAGGTATGGGGCTGGAGAGATAGCTCAGTGGCATGAGCACCTGCCTGGAAAGCACAAGGTCCTGAGTTTGACCCCTGAACCTGCAAAAGAAAATGGAAAGGAAGGGTATGAAGGCTTTAATGTGTTCATTCAAATATATTGTGCATATA
>NW_004524614.1:10431508-10433234 GCF_000260255.1 Octodon degus | reverse complement strand
AAATGATAGATCTTATTTTTTAAGAGTTCTAAAACTAGCCAGAGATTTTTACAGAAAATATCATATCTTGTATTACCATCTGAAGAGAAATTCGCATTTAAGAAAGCATCTATCATCATTTGAACTTCAGGAAATAATAGAGACATAAGGAACCAAGAGCAATTTCACTTGAAAAGTAATAAGGATGACAAAGTGGAGTTTTGTCTATGTAGCTGTATTTGTGCAAAGAAATACGAATTCCGGCAGTAAGGTATATTTCACATAAGTTCATACATAATCTCTAACAAAATATTTTTAGTTTGGCACAGGTAATAAAATCAACATTGTGGTAAGATGGCCAAAGCATTTTTTTTTTAAGTTTCACATTATTGTTTTAGAAAGTTTATTTAGGACACTTCATATCATAGTAGTAGCTCACTAAATAGTAAACCAAGTTTGTATCGTGTTTTACTCCAAATAAATTGATCCATGAAACTTAGCATCTTTTACTTTAACAGAGGCATTTTATTTCTTCCCCTACATATACTATTCAACAGAAGCAAAAGTTGGTAATATTTTTAAATTAGCTTTATTCAGTAAACAGTAGATGGAGCTATTGAAAACTGTTGATATTACTTTTAACATTTTTTCTGAAATAAAAGTTCAGAGGTACATTTCTTGTTGTGTAAATAATGTGCCAATTATAAAGAAATCAGAAAATGCAACTACAATTTAAAGGAAAAAAGACCACTTATAATTATGCTACCAGAAATAATTATTTTATTGTCTTGCTATTCAGCACTCCATAATATATATTCTATTCATAGGTTTACATATACATTTTATTTTTTAAATGTAATGTCAAAAAAGAGGACTCAAGATATATCATGTATAAATACAAATTCCGTACAATGAATGTGGTCATTATATGTACCTAAACTGTACCAATAAAAATACATCTAAAAATAAGAGCATGGTACTGGCAACAAAATGGACCTGAGGATCACTGGAATAGATTAGAAGACGCTGAAGCCCCTATGAACACACTCAGCCACCTTATCTTTGACAAAGGGGCCAAACATACTCACTGGAAGAAACATAGCCTCTTTAACAAACAGTGCTGGAAAAACTGGCTCTCTACATGCCTAAAACTAAAACTTGACCCAGGTCTACTATCACCATGCACTAAACTAAAGTCAAAATGGATTAAAGATCTAAACATTAAAGCAGAGACACTAAATCTCCTGGAATAGAAAGTAGGAGGAACTCTTGAAGACATAGGGGTAGGCAAAGACTTCATGAACAGAAATCAAATCACACGGGAAACAGTTAAAAGAGTTAACAACTGGGACCTGCTGTTACTGAGAAATTTTTTCACATCAAAAGAAATTACCAACAAAGTGAAAAGGAAACCCACAAATTTGGAAAAAATTATGACAAATAAATACTCAGACAAAAGTCTGCTCTCTAGAATTTGCAAAAAACTAAAAAACACTAGGGCCCCAAAATTTAAAGACCCAATCTAGAAATGGGCATCCGAGATGGACACTTGCTTCTCAGAGGATGAAATTAAAGAAGCGAATAAATATATGAAAAAATGTTCCACATTACTAGCCATCCATTAAATACAAATTAAAACAACATTGAGATATCATCTCAGACTCAGTCCTAGCCCAGGTCCGGTGAGTGTGTGGAGAGCTTCCTGTTACCCTGCACCAGCAGGACCAGTCCCAGCCCAGGTGCAGCG
>NW_004524614.1:10396522-10405204 GCF_000260255.1 Octodon degus | reverse complement strand
TGGCCAGCTCAGCCCACCAGGGGGCAGGGCTGGCTGGCATGTGGTGCTGGGGGATTGAACCGCGGTCCCTGATGCTTTTGCTAAGCTTGTTCCAAGTAGGTGCTTTAGACCACTGAGCCATCCCTCCAGCCCCATTTAGTCCATTTCTAAGAGTTGCCAAAGTCCTAAAAGTTTCAGCATTGCTGAAAAGTCCAAGTCCCAAGTCACCTCTGAAATGTAAGGCAAACTCTTAGCTGTAAGCCCATTGTACAAATGAAAAGTTATACACTTCCAACATTCAGTGACACAAGAGCAACATTTTTATCCCAAAAGTTACAAAAGGGGATACCAAAGATTGGGACCAAGGCAAGTTCAGAATCCAGCAGGGCAAACATTAAGTCCTGTAGTTCCATGTTTAGCATCTGAAATGATCTGTGTCAAATTGTGAGCTCCAAACATCTTGAGTGACTCCACCCCTATAGCACTTCCAGTGGTTGTAGCTTCCATAGCTTTTCTCTTAAAGCTGATTTGCTCCTCCTTGCAGATCTCCTTAGATTGTCCACATTCCTGGCTTCTCCAAACTTCTGGGGTCTGCACTGCAACCTTTGGCTTCACACTGACAGCTTCACACACTGTTCTCTGGGGGGCACATTGCCTGACCTTCCAAGCCTTCTGAAATTGGGGTGGAAACTTTTTTAAACCCACAACTCTTGCATTTTGTATGCACCAAAAACCAGTACCACATAGATGATGACAAGGTCTGTTGCTAAGCAGACAAGTAGCCAGGATTCTCTCTCTTTTGGCTGTAGGGGTTGAGTACCTGGATCATTGGACACTCTGAATCCAATTCTAAGAAATAAAATTTCTATGCCGCTGCCATTCTGGAACATTGTGCTCTGTGGATTTCTCTTCAAAGCAGCCTTTCACCCTTACAGTTTTGAGGCTCCAAAGAGTGGAGACTTGCTCCTGCTTGTCCTCAGGCCATCTTTCAGATCCTCTATTCCTTCTCAACAATCAAGATATCCTTTTCTCTATATTTACAGTCCACAGCTTTATTGGAGCTTTCCTTCTGGTCAAGATCACAATGTTTTAAATCATCTTGCTGGGTTCTTTGCTCTTGACTGTCAACATAGATCTGGCAAAAAGCCCCCAACAGTAGCCATGCTACTGCCTCAACATTTGCCTGCCTTGAAATCTTTTCTGCCAGATTAATTAGTCACCACCCTTAATCTTAGTCTAAGACAGAGTCTCTGGACATGAGTAAAATGAAAACTTTTGGCCAAGACATAACACACATAATCAGGAGTCCAACAACCAATGTAATCCTTCCCAACAGAAGCCAACCAAGCCCAGTCTCTACTGGCAGAATTTCTGTCAGCCTTCTGGTCTTCTGTTCTGGACAGAATCTCCCATACAGAACAGCCTAAGGCATCTCAGCTCTTCTCTTTCAGGTGACATCTCTGAACCTTTCCAAATTCTTCCTAAGAACCATTCCCAAAGGCTCTTCAACCATATGCCTAGAAATAGTCATAGCAACTACCCCCCTTTTCTAATACCAAATTCTGTCTTGGCTACTTTTCTCCTGCTGCTGACTCAAAATACTTGATGTCCAAATTAAAGAGGGAAATGTTTATTTAGTTCACAGTTTGTGGAGGTCTAGGTGGCACATGGCAAAGGGCAATACTTCATGGTGGCAGAAAACAGCAAAAGTAGCAAAAATAAAAGGAGTGAGTGAGAAAACATCTTTCCCTCCCTGATTTGGTATGCAGACTGCCCAACTTAAAGGGTTGTAGCACCCACACCTATAATCCAAGTGATGGACTGTGAATCAATCACAAAATCTAGAAGCCTGCCCTGAGGATTGCATGAGGCTTTGGGGGAACATGTAGGCATAAACCATAACAATGGATAACTGGTGTTTATCGACTTATCCTTGTCATGTTATTTTGTTGTTTGCTCCCTCTTTTATCCCTCCCTTTGTTAAATTGGCTACCTTACCTGGTTGGGGTTCATGGAGATGTCCTCATTTTCTCTTTTAGAATGTCCATCCAAACATTTTGGAGTGGTGGTTTGGTGGTCATAAATTTCCTCAACTGTTTAGTCATAGAAGTATTTATTTCTCCATCAGCTTTGAAAGATAATTTTGTGGGGTTGAAGGTTGTTTTCCTTTATGTAGTGCTTGATACATACTTGTGTCAACTTGAGAAGTTTAGAAGTTTAATTAAGTGACTCAGAGAGCCAGGTTTTTTGTAAACATCCTTATCCTGTGCAAGAGGAGGGCATGGACATTGTGCAGTTCTACAACCCCTGCCTAGGACGTGGAGGCCCCTCCCTAAGGCATGGAGGGCCCACCCTAGAGTGACTCAGCACTTAAAGGATATATAAAGGGAATGGAGGAAGGATAGTTGGTCCTACTTTCTCTGAGGAGCTGTGGTCTTTGCAGTCAGCATAGAAGGAAGGGAGAGAGAGGCTTCGCAAGAAGCCACAGCTGCATATCCTCCTTTTGCTTTACTGTTTTCCACTGCCATGAGCTGCTGCCCTCTGCAATGTTCTACTCTACCTAGGAGCCAGCTAAGCATGGACTGAAACCTCCACTAACTGTGAACTTTCCTTCCTTAATTTTGGGTGTTGGGTATTTTGTCCCAGCAATGGGTGGAAAGTAACTGAGACACTTTAGAACTTAAAATACTTTACTCCAGGTTCTCCTTAACTTTAGGGTTTGTACTGAGAAGTCAGCTGTGATTCTGATGGACTTTCCTTTGTAAGCCATTTGTTTCTTTTCCCTGACAGCCTTTAAGGTTCTGTTCTTGCACTGAGTTTCTGGAATCTTGACTGTGATACATTCAGGTACACACTTTGTTGATCATGAATAATTAGAGTTATATATGCCTCACTTATTTATACATCACATTCTTTTACTCTTCCAGGTAAGTTTTCTGACATGACATCAGTGGACAAAAAAATAAGAATAAAAATAAATCACTGCACAGATGTAGATAGATAGATACAATTTGCACTATCTCCTGCTTTTTCATTGACACCAATCAATCTTTGCCTCATCTAGCAGCAACTGGATTGCTTTTTCATAGTCCCTTGCTATTTTTAGGGAATCTTTCTTTCATGATTGCTAACCAAAAGCCTGTCTTCTATGTCTGAGATCATGCTCTCACATTGGCTTAATCTGCTGTGGATACTTGCAATGGAATTTTTATTCTTCTGGATATCTGCTTCCATCTGCCTTATGGATTCCATTTCTTTCTTATGCTGAGCATACATGGCTTCTATAATTTTTTTAAGCTCCTCTATTTTTTAATCTGTATCTGCTCTACAGTCACTAAACTTAGTTTTCATTGTGGATACCATCTCTGCATTTATCTGAGAAATTATTTCTTTTTTAAAAAAATTTATTTATTTGTGTGTGTGTGTGTGTGTGTGTGTGTGTGTGTGTGTGGCCAGCTCAGCCCACCAGGGGGCAGGGCTGGCTGGCATGTGGTGCTTGGGGATTGAACTGCGGTCCCTGTGCTTTGCTAAGCTTGTTCTAAGTAGGTGCTTTAGACCACTGAGCCATCTCACCAGCCCTGAGAAATTATTTCTTATTTGCATTTTTCTTTTTTCTTTCTTTCTTTTTTTTTTTTTTTTTTTTTTTTTGCGGAACCTGGATTGCCAGGCAAGTGCTTACTCTACTGAGCCATCTCTCCAGCCTCCTGATTTGCATTTTTCTGGAGCCTCATTTAGCTGCTTTGTTTTTACATTACAGAAAGATAAAATGTGTGGCTTTTGGGTTGTCCCACCTCATTGCCCCCTGGATTTGCCCTTAGTAAAGTTGATGTCTAGAGTTGCTTCTTGTTTAAACATTTTCTGGTTTTCTTTCTTTAGTTTAATTCCTGGGGGTGATGCTGATAAATTGCCTATAATTGGTTGCTTTATTGCTAGTATTTAGAATCCTTAGGAAATGACTGCTACTCTGAGGTGTCTTCCATGTGCAGCTGGTTTTTGGATTTTGAATCTGTTGCAAGATCCTACATCTTCCATTTGTTGGTGATGAAAAGTTGCTGTGTATTTGGCCCAGCCATACTCTGGTTTCTCTTCAGATCATACAAATCTTTCACTTATTTGGCCTAGCCCTTGCTTCTTTGACACAGTATTTTCTTGACCCTTGGTCTCAGTCTTGGAACATGAAGAAGAATTGTTTACAAAAATTATGTCATGTTTGGCTATAGTGGTAACATCAGCAATTATAATAGCATTAAACATAGCATAGAAAATGATAGCCTGCAGTGCAGGCCCCAAGACTGGGCATGGTGGTATGTGCCTGTAATCCTAGCACTTGGGTGGCTATAAACAGGAGGATCACTACAAGTTCAATCTATGCAGTTAGGACTTTGGCAACTCTTTTTTTTTTTCTTTTTTCTTTTCTTTCTTTCTTTCTTTTTTTTTTTTTTAATTTTAGGGAAGGGTCTACAGGATGTTCAGAGTCTCACTACTAGATTGGACTTGTAGTGATCTGCCTGAACAGACTCAGAGTGATTTGCCTGTTTACAGGCTCCCAAGAGCTGGGATTACAGGCACATACCACCACATCCAATGGGATGGGGCCTGCATGGCAGGCCTGGGGATCAAACCCCAAGCCCCTGAGCTTGCTTGCAGGTGCTTTAATCTGCTGAGCTATTTGGTCAGCCCTTTTGGCAACTCTTAGAGATGTACTAAATTACTATATATATATATATATATATATATATATATATAGTTTCAATAATTAATACATTGCATATTGTTATCTTCTTCGTGGTTATTCATAGTATAAGATTCAGACATGATATCCTGTCCAAATACTATTAATACAAATCTTTCTTCTCATTGAATTAAGAGAAAGTAGCTGTATATCTATCCTAACTATTTTGCATATACAGATACAAAAATGGTCCTTCTTTTTTATCCCCTTTTTTTGTTCAGTTTTGTTAGAGATGGGTATTCTAAAATACTTTTCTCAAAAAGGTTAAAAAATAAATAAAAACAAAAGAAAAAAGGATGTGCATGAGTCTTTAGGGGGGTGCCCAGGAGCAAAATGTCATGGTTTGAATGTAATACAATGTTCAAGTTGTAAAATGTTAATAAGCGTATCTATGTACCTGGAAATTGGTTTAAGAAAATGTCCGGTTACCAAGTTGATAAGAGGTGGATTGTACTGGTTGATACATTGTGTCATCTTGAGAAGTTCAGAAGTTTAATTAAGTCACTAAGCAGGGAGCCAAGATTCTTAGTTTGTAAACATCCTCATCCTGTGAGAGGAGGCCATGGACTTTGTATGAGTGCTACACCCCTAGCCCCACAGGTAACTTGTTTACAATATAAGGAGGAGAGAGAAAGTTGCTAGAAGCCCCAGCTGCTTCCCTTCCCTTTGCTCTTCACTCTTTTCTACAGCCATGAACTGCTGCTCCCTGCCATGTGCCACTCTGCCTGGGAGCCAGCTGAGTGTAGACTGAAACCTCCACAAGCTGTGAACTAAAGAAACCTTTCCTTCCTTCATTTTGAGTGTTGAGTATTTGTCCCAGCAATGAGTGAAAAGTAACCAAGATAACCCAATTGCTGGTTTAATTAATAAACTCTGTCTTTTCTAATGTTCAGTCTGATTTAGAAATAATCTTGCCATTTCAAAACCACATTGACGCTCACATGAAAAGGTCAAACAATGAAGGAGAAAAAGATAAAAACAGAAAATAAAATAAATATGTTTTTAAAAAAGCCACTGAGGGCTGGTGAGATAGCTCAGTGGACTAAGTGCCTGCTTAGGCAAGCTGGTGGACTGGTTCTATCCTTAGCACCACATGCTGCCCCAGCCCTGCCTCCGGACATACTGAGCCAGCAACTAAGACCAGGCATGGTGGCACACACCTATAATCTTAATACTGGAGAGGCTGGAAACAGGAAAACAGGAGGATCACTACGAGTCCCTGTGTAGTAGACCCTGTACAAAATACTTTAAAAAAAATACAACAAAAAGCAAATGAGAGAGAGAGAGAGAGAGAGAGAGAGAGAGAGAGAGAGAGAGAGAGAGAGAGAGTCTACTTCCAGGTTTGTCTTTGCTGTTCCTGGTACAAAATATGTGGAGACAGAGTTCCAATTCATCTTGATCTATCCCAGCAAGCCAGCATTAGCTTTTTGGTGGAGTAGTGGATCATTTCAGTGAGCCTGCATCTTCTGGCTAAATCCAGACTCATTTGGCCTGCAGCCATCAGTGCACCTTTTTCGAACATGAGCTCACCTGGGAGCTGCAGATGGAGCCAGTAGCTGCTCTGAGTTCTGAGCTCTGTTAGTGCCTCTCCATGATGGGTTCAAGCCAATCACTCTCTCCCATGGGATATCTGAGTCTTTAGCACTCTCCACCAGCCAGTGCAGTCCTTCATGTCCACTGCTGTTCTCCACTGCTATGTTTCTCTGTGGACACCTCTGGGGTTGCCAGAAGTCTACAGGTTTCAATCACTCATCTCACAATGAGTCCTGTCTCAGGGAAAAGGTGCAACCAGATACCTCTTTCCTCTTCACTGAAGTTTCCCATCTACAGCCATAGCACCCTGAATATACCTGATCTCATCTGAAGTTTTTCCCTTCACTCTCTCCATGTGCTTCAATTCACATTTAAGATACTTCTTTGGTCCAGGGACCCACTTCCCTCCTCTTCTCTCTCACATGTTGTCATATTCCAGTATCTGAATGGCAGCACTCAGAGAGGCTCTTTCTCTGCTGCTTACCACTCCACCATCTTGGTCTTTGCCTCCCATTAATTCTTGTAGTTTGTGTCTTAGTCACTTTGCTCATTGCTGGAATGAAATATCTGAGTCCTGTAGATTCGAGGAAAGGTTTGGTTTGGCTCACACTTTGAGAGCTTCAGTTCTGCTGGGCAACTCAAAGCAGAAGACTTTCCTCATTCTTTGAGAGGTTTGTTTTATTCCTTTAACACAGCCAATTAGCCACGGCACCCTAAAATAGCTGGACAGCACCTAATCTCCAGTAAATAGGGTTTACAGCCCCTTCCAGGTGGAAAAAGCTATAGAAAACTGAAACTCCCCACTCTCAGTAGTTCGGGAATCTGTGTAACTCTAAGAAAATGAAATAGGAAGAGAGGGTGTAGTTTAAACTGGTTGGGAAGTTCAATCCCCCAGCCTGTCATGCTGGACCCGCTCCCGGGGCATCTGAGATGGCAATTGAGACTGGTCGTGGTGGCATGATCCCAGCACTTGGGAGGCTGTAAACAGGAGGATCACTACTAGCCCAATCTACATAGTGAGACCCTGTATACCCTGTACACCCTGTCCTAAAAATACAAAAAATAAAAAAATAAAAATAAAAATAAACTGGTTGGAAAGAGAGGCATGACCAGATTCCAGGATACATGCACCAAATAACTCTCAAGACCTCATATATGGACTCTTGTAAGGACCTATGATGTTCACAATGATTAAAAAGATGGTGCTAAGATGTTCCCCTAAAGTTACATGCAATCATGAAGTGGGTTTCTACCGTTTACAACTGATTCATTGTCAAATGCTGGGATTATGGGTGTGAGTGCTACACTGACCCTAGGGCAGGTAGCCTGCATAAAATATAAAGGAGGGAAAGAGGTTTTTTTCTCTCTCTGTTGCTCCTCCCTTTTTGGTCTTGTTGCTTTTGCTGTCTTCTGTGGTCTTGAACTGTTGCCCTCTACCATGCACAACTCTGCCTTAGAGACAGCTGAATATGAACTGAAACCTCCACAAACCATAAGCTAATAAAACTTTTATCCCTTAATTTTGGGTACTGAGTATTTGTCTCAGCAATGAGAGAAAAGTAATCAAGACAGGACCAATGAGATAGCTCAGTGGACTAAGCTCCTGCTTAGGCAAGCACAAGGACCAGGATTCCATTCTCAGCACCACATGCCATGCCAGCCCTGCTCCTAGGTGCACTGAGCTGGCCACCAAGTCTGGGTGTGGTGGTGCATACCAGTAATCCCAGCACTGGGGCGGCTGAAAACAGAAAGATCACTGAGTCCAAGCTGTGCAGTGAGACCCTCTACCAAATACATTGCAAGAAAGAAAGAAAAAGAAAGAAGAAAGAAAGAAAGAAAGAAAGAAAGAAAGAAAGAAAGAAAGAAAGAAAGAAAGAAAGAAAGAAAGAAAAGAAACTGAAGACTAGTTATGAACATGGGAAGAAAAAAAAAGTAATCAAGATAGATAAGATACCACTAAGCACCTGTCAGGCATTTGGGGTTTTATTTTTCTTCTTTACTCAGTCTAAGTTCACTCTACAGACTCAGCTTCTCCTCCCTTAACCTTCACTTTTAACTTTACTACCTCAAATAAATGTGAAACTTTGCTATGGTATTTGGTGGGTTTTTTGGTTTTATTTTTTAATTTTTATTTTTGGTATTTGTTTGTTTTATTCAGTTCTTTGTTTGAAAGGGAAAAGAACCTGGAAGCCATCTTTAGAAGGAGACGCCAGTACCCCAAAATCTGGTAAATATGTATAGTAGGCCGGAGTCAAGCGGGTGCTGCTAGCGGAGGCGCCATATTGGAAGGGACAAAACTCCGGCGACAGCGAGTGACACAAATAAACCCCTGGACCCCTTCGTTCCCCCAGCTCTAAGGGCCGCGATGTTGTACCTAGAGGACTATTTGGAAATGATTGAGCAACTTCCCATGGACCTGAGGGACCGCTTCACGGAGA
>NW_004524614.1:10388238-10394842 GCF_000260255.1 Octodon degus | reverse complement strand
TGTAGGTTAAAGCTAACTTGTGCCATTGGTCTTTCTATGTTTCTGCATCCAGATAGAATGCAGTTCATGAGGGTGGGGTGGGGGGCTGGCCGGGAGAGGGTGTTAAAAGTGATACATTTTTATACCAAATGTGTTTATTTTTTTGTGCAAGTATTCCTTCAAATTGGAATTGTATTAGGTGTTAAAATAAAGTTTTTAAAAAATTAAAAAAAAATATGTATAGTAAATGTGGTGCTCACAAAAAGAGGATGTGGGATAACTAATACCTATATGAAGAAACAGAATATTTTTAGTTAAATGTTTAACATGATCATTATTGCATTGCAAAAGTAACAATAATTCCTTAACATTGTTAAATTTCCAAGTGTCTCATAAAAGTCATAATTAATTTTTACATTTTATTTTCTTGAATCAGATCCCAGATACCCACTGGACAACTGGTTGATGAAATTATGTCTTTTAGTACTTAGATACTTCCTCTTGTTTCTGACTCATTTTCCTCTTAGAATTTATTTAAAATAACATGTTTATATTTCTTATTAATTGGTAATTACAACCAGAGGCTTGAACAGATTGAGATTAAATTTTTTTTTCATCTTTTAGAGACAAGGTCTTGCTATGCAGTTCAGGCTGGCCTTGAGCTCACATTGTAGCCAAGGCTGATTTCAAACTCCCAGTGATACTCCTGCCTCAGCCTCCCCAGAGATGGGATTATAGTTATGTACCTCCATGCCAAGCAAGATTAGATTTTTATCACAAGCATCTGATATTTGTTTGGCGCTCTATGTGGTGTCACCAGGCCTTTATGTTCAGTGTTGATATTACTTATTTTCAGTAGAGTTTAACAATTATAATATAATTATGCCATTCATTTATTTGCTGGATTACTTGTCTTTAGAGATTACTGTTGATTGTCCACTAGTACAGTTTATATGCAACAGACAGAATAAATGTTTAATTTTCCTTTTTATCAGTTTACTAAATAGCAAGTTGGCTGATTAATATACTCCAATAGTGACTATAATACAGTTAAAACAACAGATCTGAGGGAATCACTTCCTTCCTTCTATGTAATCATATGCAGTGCCCTATAGTTATTCCTGATTCTATTATCCTAAGAGGGGTAATAAATGAAATAAAAACCCAGGAGATCTCTGATGCTCTAGCTGAGAGCACATGGGTTTTGGATCTCCTACTTTGACTTTCTGATTCACCTTTACCCCATGTCCACCTCATTATAGGTTCGCAAATTTGTCATACACATAATTAAGATCAGAATGAACTATGGGACAAGTATGCATGTGGAGAGCTCCTAAGCTGTCTCAGAACCCTATCCATCATTCCTGTCAATCACACACAGAGATTCAGGGAGGAGGCATCAAAACAGAAGCATGTGGCCTTTAAATTCTGAAATCCTGATTTATTCTGTGCTTTTTGTTGATATGTTGTTGATGCTACTTTTGTGTGCTTCAGCCTATGTGTGGTGCTTTTCTGTTACCTCAGCACCTTTCTTGCTCTGTGTCCTATTTGTTGTTGGCATAGACTTGCCCTGAGTGCAACTTCCTGTGACCTTCAATAAATTCAGTTGCTTGTTACTTACTGAGTATATAGTAGGCAGTCCTTTCCTTATTGTGCACAAGAACCTGAACTATGATTGCCCCAATACTCAGCAACTATGTATTTTTATTTTTAAAATATAGTATTAATTAATGTATTTAAAAATGTCATATGTGTTGTAATTCCTTAGTGAACTGTTTGACAATAGTGTTTAATAAATAAAGTATGGTATAAGCCAGGCATAGTGGTATATACCTACAATCCCCGCACTTGGGAGGCCAAGCCAAGAGGATCACCACTAGTTCAAGGCCAGTCTAGGCAGCATAGTAAGTGAAAGGACAGCCTGGACAACATAGTGAGACTGTCTCAAAAACCAAACAAAAAATTGTAGTCTGTCTATCCAATAGAATAGTAGTAAATATCCACAAAAAATTTAATGCTCTTATTTATCTGAAAGCTACACATGATATTTTACTTAAAGTGCATTTTTAAATTATTAAGTAAATGCTTATGGTTCCAAATGTAATGTAATGGCAAGTTCCTCCCCATTTTTTATTCCAAAACCATTTAGTTTCCTTCCCAGGAATTCTCTATTTTTATGAATGTTTATACTGTATTCTTCCAGAGATTTCTAGAGCTGGTAGTTCATGTGTGTCATTAAAAAAAATCAACCAATAATGAATGCTGGCAGGAGCTGTGGGGAAAAGGAACTTTTCTCCACTGTTGGTGGGAGTGTGGAATCAGAGTGATGATTCCTCAAAAAAAAAAAAAAAAATGAGGATTTGAGGTCCCATTCGACCCACCAACTATTCCCTTTTTGGGTGTCCTCCCAGAATAATTAAAAACATTATACCACAGTGACATATGTGCACACATATTCATAGCAGCATAATTTTTAATGGCTACATATTTTTAAATTTTATCTATTTATTTGGTACAGGCACTGGGGACCAAAACTGGGTCCTTCCACTTGCCAGACAGGTGCTCAGATCGCCAAGCTATCTCCCCAACCCGTGATAGCTACATTTTGAAATCAACCCAAATGTCTATCAACTGAGATGTGGTCTTTTTATATAATGAGGAACTACTCAGCCATAAAAATGATAAACTGGAGACTTTTGATAGGTAAATGAATACAACTCAAGGCCATAATCATAACTGAAATAAACTAGATACACATATACAAACATTGTTTTGTCTCCCTAGAGTGAGAAGCTTAAAAAGTAAATGAGATCCAAATTGAGGTATGGATCAGCATTTTTCGGGGCCCACAGGTCGCAACTGTGGGAGTGGATCTTCGGTTTTCACAGCTAGAGACTGCAGCAAGAAAAAAATGAGTGGAACCCTGGAAAAGGTGCTGTGCCTGCGGAATAATACCATTTTAACAGGAGCCTTTTCATTGCTAAGATTCAGAACTTGGAGAGAGAGTCCTGTTTATTGTACAGGTGGCATTCTACTGAGTACCAGTCAGCAGTACAAGACAAAGCCCACTCATGGCATTGGAAGATACAAACACCTAATTATATCACAAGAGCCCAAGAAGAAGAGGGGAAAAGTGAAAGTGAGACCAATTAATCTGGGGACGGATTATGAATATGGACTGCATCTGATATGATCCTGGCAGAAAGTTATTCTCAGTATGTACACAATCTCTGCAACCATCTCTCCATCAAAGTTGAGAAAAGTTGTGCAATGCCCACTAAATCCATGGAAGTGTTCTTCATGCAGGACAAAGGCACCAAAATTTTCCTGGACTCAGTCCTGACCACCCATGAGTGAGTAGTTCAGATCAGCTGTTTGAGTGCTATATTTGCATAGATATTCTTGGAAATACTCCAGAGCAATCTTCCTGAAGGAGTCAGGTTGTCAGTAAGGGAGCACACTGAAGAGGACTTCCAGGAAAGGTTCAAAGCTCATCCAGAACTGGAAGAACTGTTGGCCCCACTGAACAAGCTCTTGCAGACTGTTTCCTGATGGCACTGGTGACACTGCCAAGCAGAAAAGCCTGCTGAGAAGATAGACTTAAGTTGGAGGATAATCTGACCCTTAAGCTTTATTTCTGGTTTTTCCTATAAACAGTAATGTTTCCTCTCCTCTGGCATGGTTGTTAGCAGTTCTTAACACTTACCTTTGAGATAATCTGGAGTGTCCCTCATCTAATAAAAATCTGTGACTACTGCAAAAATTAAAAAACAAAAAAGCAAGACAAATTGGGGTACAATTTCTTTAAGAAGCACCTGGACTACCTCCATAGCCTTTTCTGAGCAGGTAGGAAAGTATTCAGTCCAGCATGTAAAGGTGTCAATTCACACCAATATCTGTTTAAATTCTCTACATGGTAGCATATGAATAAAGTCTAATTGTCAGTCTTCTGCAGGGTTTGCCCCTTTCCTCCATAGAAATTCTAACAAAAGAGGTGGTTGGCTTGCCTGGGTTATGGTAGGCACACAGGGGAAAAGTTGTGCAGATCTGCCAGGTAGTTGCTGCTGGTCCTAGTCCTGTGAAAATCTGAGTGGCCATTTCTAATGTAAAATTTGTTCTCAAATTGAAGAAATTTGAATTGTTTGTATAGTCTTCCACTGTATCCCTTGCAGAAGGATCAGTTTGTTTTCTAAGTACCACTTAGATCAAGACGACCAAAGCAGTTCTCTCTTTTCTGATACATAGAGAAAGAAGGGTTTTCTTAAGTCAGTTATTCCCAGTGCTGGATTCTGAATAAGGGCATGCTTAATTTCCCTGAAGATATTGTCAGTCATTTTGTCCATTCTAGGGACAAATAGCCTTTTCTGAGCAGGTAGGAAAGTATTCAGTCCAGCATGTAAAGGTGTCAATTCACACCAATATCTGTTTAAATTCTCTACATGGTAGCATATGAATAAAGTCTAATTATTGTATTCAGGGACTCAGAGCTTTTGACAGTTTCATATAATGGCTTTCTCATTAGTTCAAAATTAGCCATGGTCTATAAAAGCCAGCCATTTGAAGGAAGGGATCTATTGTTTGGTGGCAGGAGGCCCGAGGTCATAGTATGGATCCAGTCCCTAAACAGTTGTTGCTTCCTAGGAATAAGAACATATCACAGGTATTGAACTTCAGAGGGATATATGGAATTTTTTTTGAGACTATATATCCCTTCTTAGTTAGAAAGTTGAGAATTTGTATAGTTTTAGATAACTTCTGAGTTAGGCTACAAACTAGAATATGATCTACATGCTAAAGGATCTTTAAGTCTTTCTTAAGAGAAAAATCCTTAAGTCTTTCTCTAGTGCCTGAGCAAAAAGGTAAGGACTATCTCTAGACCCTTATGGAGAACTGTCCAAATATATTGCTGCTTTTCTCTTGAAATTTTTTGTTTCAAAAACAAACAGCAACTGGGAGAAATTTTTTGTTTCAAAAACAAACAGCAACTGGGAGAAATTTTTTGTTTCAAAAACAAACAGCAACTGGGAGTTTGGATGTAGAAGGATGGAGAAAAATGTGTCCTTTACATCTGAGACTGAGAACCAATTAGTGTCCCTAGGAACTAGTAGAGAATTGTATATGGGTCTGCCATTAGAGGATGAATTAGAATGGCAGCCTTATTAATGACGTGGAGATCTTGAATGAGCAGATATTCTCTTGAGGGCCTTCTTACATGGAGAATGGGAGCACTGCAAGGGTACTGACAAAGCTTCAAAAGGCTGTATTTGGAAAACTTGTCCATGAGAGCCTGGAGGTTTTATGTGGCTCTCCCTTGACTGGGAACTGATTGTGGTTAGGAAACTGACTGAGATCCCCATCATAGGAACAGCTAGCATATCTAGTCTGTTGACAGGTTGGTACTCCAGTGTGGTTTCCTGCCTATTTATTTATTTATTTATTTATTTATATGTATTTAGTACAGGATCTACAGGGTCTCACTACACAAATCAGGCTTCTAATGATTTTCCTGCTTTCAACCTCCCAAGAACTTGGAACACAGGTGCACACCACACCCCTGGGGAAGGGGCCGGCATGGCACTCTGTCCTTCCCTTTTACTATTTTTTTTTTCTTTTGGTGGAACTGGGGATCGGACTTGCCAGGCAAGCACTTATTCCAATGAGCTATCTACCTGGCCCCTCATTTCAGTATTTTTTATTAATTTTATTGAGAAACAAATAGTAATGAGACAGTTTCAAAACAGGATAGTAGGACAGTTACAATAATTAATACATTGCATATTGTTGTCTTTGTAGTAGTTATTCATAGTACAGGATGCAGACATCATTTGCTGTCCAAGAACTATCAGTACAAATTTTACTTCTCATTGAATTAACAGAAAGTAGCTGTATATCTATCATAACTATTATGCATGTACAGATACAAAATAATCCTTTACATCCCCCTTTTCCATTTAGTTTTGTCAGAGATTGGTATTCCATTGCCACTTAAATATTGTAGGTGTATGAATTCAGCAAAATAATCCAAAATAGTCCAGTATTCGTAGTGGATTATCCGTAGGACTGTACAGATCTCAAAAGTCATCTATGAAATTGCTGGGCTCAAGACTTTGTTCCCTGCACTAGCTGTACTTTCTATCACCCTCTTTGTTTTTTTAGGTTTTTTTCCATAACTTTATTGAGAAACAAATAGCAATTAGACAGTTTCAAATCAAATTAGTAGGACAGTTTCAATAATTAACACATTGCATACAGTCTTGCTAGGGGTTATTTGTTGCACAAGATGGAGACATGATATGCTATTTACAAAATCTACTAGAACAAATCCTTCTATTCATTGAATTAAGAGAATGTAGAGTCCCAGCCCAGGCGCAGCATGGGCCGGGCGCTCTCCCACCCACTCGGGCAGCCCCCCACCACTCCACCGTACCTCCCCACCCCTCCCGCCAAGTAGGAATTTCTGCCCACTCCCGGGAACCCCCAGACCCAGTCCTAGCCCAGGTACGGTGAGTGTGTGGAGAGCTTCGTTTTAAACTGCGCCGGCGGGACGAGTCCCAGCCCAGGCGCAGCGTGGGCGGGACCCTCTCTCACCACCTCGGGCCGCCCCCCACCACTCCGCCTTACCTCC
>NW_004524614.1:10368417-10371475 GCF_000260255.1 Octodon degus | reverse complement strand
CTGGTCCCGCCGGCGCAGGGTAGCAGGAAGGCTTTGTCAGAGTACTTACTTGTCATGATTTTTTTCCAAATTTGTGGATTGTCTTTTCACTTTGTTGGTAAATTCTTTTGACGTGCAAAAACTTCTTAGTAAGAGCAGGTCCCGGTTGTTAATTCTTTCAAGTGTTGCCTGTGCAATTTGATTTTTGTTCATGAATTCTTTGCCTACCCCTGTGTCTTCAGGAGTTCCTCCTAGTTTCTATTCCAAGAGATTTAATATTTCTGCTTTAATGTTTAGATCTTTAATCCATTTTGACTTTAGTGCATGGTGATAGACCTGTGTCAAGTTTTAGTTTTTGGCATTTAGAGAGCCACTGTTTGCAGCACCATTTGTTAAAGAGGCTATCTTTCTTCCAGTGAGTATGTTTCACCCCTTTGTCAAAGATAAGGTGGCTGAGTGTGTTCATAGGGTCTTCAGCGTCTTCTAATGTATTCTATTGATCCTCAGGTCTATTTTGTTGCCAGTACCATGCTGATTTTATCACAATAGGCTTGTAGTATAATTTTAAGTCAGGAATTGTAATGCCTCCTGCGTTTTCTTTGTTTCCCAGGATTGCCTTTGCTATTCTAGGCATCTTCTGGTTCCAAATAAATTTTAGGAATTATTTATCTATATCTGGGAGGCATGTTGGTGGTAGTTTGATAGGGATTGTGTTACATCTGTACTGCATCTTTGGGAGTATGGCTATCTTCACAATGTTGGTTCTTCCTATCCAGGAGCATGGAATATCTTTCCATTTTCTGAATTCCTCTACAATCTCTTTTTTAAGAGTACTAATTTTTCTTAAAAATTAGATTAATTAGTTAGATTAATTCCAAGGTATTTCATTTTACTCAGTGCTATTGTAAAAGGTATTTTTTCTATAATTTCCCTCCCAGTGTGTTTGTTATCTGTGTAGAGGAATGCTACTGATTTTGGGTATTAACTTTGTATCCTGCTATGCTACTGAGTTTGTATATTAATTGTAGTGCTTCTTGGTGGAGTTTTTTGGGTCTTCCAAGTAAAGTATTATGTCATCTGCAAAAATGATAATTTAACTTCTTCTTTACCTATTCTTAGTCCTTTTATTTCTTTCTCTTGTCTAATGGCTCTAGCTAATGATTCTAGAAATATATTGAATAGGGATGGTGATAGAGGACATCCTAGTCTTGTACCAAATCTAAAAGTAAAAGATTTCAGTTTTTCCCCATTTAGAATTATGTTAGCTGTTGGATTTTCATAAATGGCTTTTATCAGATTGAAGTAGAAGCTATCTATTCTAATTTTCTGTAAGACTTTGAACATGAATGAGTGTTGGACTTTGTCAAAAGCCTTTCTGCATCAATGGAGATGATCCTGTTGTTTTTAGTTTTCATTCTATTGATATAGTATATTACATTTATAGATTTTCGAATATTGAACCATCCTTACATCCCTGGAATGAATCCTACCTGGTCATGGTGTATGATCTTCTTAATGATTCATTGTATTTTATTTGCTAGGATTTTATTGAGGATTTTTGCATCTATGTTCATGAGGGAGATCCTGTAGTTCTCTTTTTTAGTTGCATCTTTCCCTGGCTTTGGTATCAGTATCATAGTTGCCTCCAGGAATGATTTTGGGAGGATTGCTTCCATTTCCATTTCAATGAAGAGTTTGACGGGTATAGTGACTATATCTTCTGTAAATTTCTTGTAGAATTCAGCTATAAACCCATCAGGACCTGGACTTTTCTTTGTTGGTAGGTTTTTTATTACATCTCATATTTCATTGGCTGTTATTGGGCTATTGAGAGTGGTTATATTTTGTTGACTCAGTTTTGGTAATTTGTACCTTTCTAGGAATCTATTTCTTCTGTGTCTTCTATTCTGTGATAGTAAAGATTCTCAAAGTAGCTATTGATAATCTTGTGAATTTCCACCTGGTCTGTGGTGATTACACCCTTTTCATTCCTTATTGTTTATATTTCAATTTTTTCTTTCCTCTTTTTGATGAGGTTAGCTAGGGGCTTATTGATTTTATTTAATCTTTCAAAGAACCAGCTTTTTGATTTGTTAATTCTTGGAACTGTTTTCTTCATCTCAATTGAATCAATTTCTGCTCTAATCTTTATGATTTCTTGCCATTATTGGGCTCTGGGTTTGGTTTGCTCTTCCTTTTCTAGTTGTTGGAGGTGCAGCATTAGGGTATTTATTTGTTCCCATTCTGTTTTCCTAATGTATGAGTTAACATCTATAAATTTCCCTTTGAGAACTGCTTTCATCATGTCCCTTAATTCCAATAAGTTATGCTTGAATATTCATTGAATTGTAGATATTGTTGAATTTCTTGTTTAATTTCATCTGTGACCCATTCATTGCTGAGTAGGGTACTGTTTAATTTCCATGTGTTTTGTGGGTGTTCTGTTTCCTTTGTCATTTATTTCCAGTCTCAGTGCACTTGGGTCAGATACTATGCATGGAATAATTTGTTTCTTGCATATACTTCAGCATGACCTATGGACCAGTATTGGTCTATTTTAGTAACTCATGTGTAGCTGAAAAAAAAAAAGTGTACTCAGCTGTGCTTGGGTGGCACACTCTGTATATGTCCACTAGGCCCATTTGTTTCAAGCTCTGGTTCAGTTCTCTTCTTTGCTAATTTGTTGTCTGGTTGACCTATCTTTTTGGAATAAGGGGTTGTTAAGGTCTCCTGTTAAGATTGTGGTATTGGATATGAAATTTTTAATGTCCATTAAGATTTGTTTTATATAGTTGGATGCTTTCGTGTTTGATGCATACATATTTATGAGTGTTACCTCTTCCTTTTGTATTTTTCCCCTAACAAGTATATAGTGGCCTCTTTATTTTGCTTTATCATTCTTTGTTTGATGTTGAGACTGTCTGAGAACAGGATTGGTACCCCTGCTTTTTTCTAAGGTGCTGGGGCATGTAATATTATTTTCTATCCTTTGACTTTCAGCCTATGAATGTCTTTATGAGTTAAATGTGTTTCTTGTATACAGCATATTGTTGGATTTTGTTTCCTAATCCACTGTGCC
>NW_004524614.1:10364541-10368317 GCF_000260255.1 Octodon degus | reverse complement strand
AAATTGAGATGTATGGACTTATGTTTGACATGTTATTTACCATCTGTTGTTTACCCCTTTTTCTCCTGTGTTTAATTGTTTGTCCTATTTAGTGGGTTACTTCTGTTCTCATTCATGGAGTTCAGATGATTTTGGTCCCTCTCTGGATCATCTTTCAAAGCTTGTGTAGGGTTGGCTTTGTCATCGTGAAATTCTTTAGCTGTTCTTTGTCATGGAAGTATTTCACCTCTCCATCAAACTTGAAAGAGAGTTTTGCAGGTATAGTAGTCTGGGCTGGATTTTGTTTTCATAGAGGACTTGAAGTTCTCTACTCCATGCTTTTCTTGCCTTCATGGTTTTTGAATAGAAGTTGTCCATAATTCTTTTTTTTCTTTTTTTTTTTTCTTTTTTTTTTTTTTTTTGCGGAACCAGGGATTGAACTCAAGCTCTTGTGCTTGCCAGGGAAGCGCTTATTCCACTGAGCCATCTCCCCGGTCCAGTTGTCCATAATTCTGATGGGTTTTCCTTTGGATATGATTTGCTTCTTTTCTCTAGTGGCATTCAGTATATTATTCTTGGGTTGGATTTCTGGGATCTTGACTATTATATGTCTCAGTGTGTTTTTAATTGGGTTGAGGTTACTTGGCATTTTGTATGCTTCACTTATCTAGATGTCAGACTGTTTCTTCGTATTTGGGAAAGCTTTCTGCTATTACTTCTGCCCATATTTTTTAATGTCATTTGTATTGACTCCTTCTTTCTCATTGATATCTATTAGTCTCACATTGTTCATCTTTGCATCATCTTTCAAGAGATGGATTATTTTTTCCTGCATCCTAGTTGTTTTTAAGAGATCTTTTCTTACCTTTTCACTAGCTGCACCAGCATCTGCAAGATCTGAAACTCTGTCTTCACTTTCACTCAAACAGTTTTGCAAGCTTCTGTTTGGGATTTATGTTCCTCTGTATCTCTTTGACTCTGCTTCTTGCGATCTATTTCCTTCCCGTATTGCTCTTTCAAGGAATCCGTCATTTTTCTAATCTCCTCTATTTTTTTTTTATCAATGTCTTCTTTAGAAACAGTTACTAATTCTTTTCCTGCAGAGTTTTTTTCAGATTGCATTTCCTCCATATGAGTTCAGAGATTTCTTTTTTTCTTTTAGAAAATAATTCCTCTCCAAGTTCCTCTGTACCTTTTTGCTGTTGTTTCTTTACTTCTGATGCTATTAATTCATGCATTTCAGCTGGGCTAGTGTCCTCTGCACTTGTTCTGGATGGTCATTGGGTTTCTTCTATATGTTTCTGCATTTGATTTTTTACTTCAGATGCTATTAATTCAGGGATTTCTTTTTTCATTTCCAATATGAGTTCCTCTATACCTTTCTGCAGTTGTTTATTTCAGAAGCTGTTGATTCATTAATTTCAGCTGTGTGATTTCCAATTTGTGATGTGCTAGTGTCCTCTGCACTTATTATGGGTGGGCTTGGTGTCTGAGATTGCATTTTGTTCCTTCTCGTCCTTTTGTATAGTACTATTTTCTGACCTTTGTTGTAGAGTTTTTGGTGCACCTACTGAAAATCAGGTGCAGATCTACAAAGTTTAAATTTATCCAGTTTTGCCTGGCTTGGGTCTGCCTGCTGTGCTCAGCTCCTTCCTGCTGTAGTCCTTAGGAGTGAACCTGTTGTACCCCTCTGGCAAGATGTTCTGTTCCTGTACTAGCTGGGTGGTTCTGTCCCCGACTGTCTCTGCAGGGACTGCAGCTATAGAGTTTTACCCTAGGCATGTATGCCAGGCCTGAGCTGAATGTGAAGGTGACAAGGGGGAGTAGGGGAGAGGGGACGCTCTCTCACACACACCGGTCCTGGGCTAGGGCTGGATCTGGGGTTCCCAAGAATGTGGCAGAAGTTTCTACTCGGTGGGCATGGGGGCAGGGTTGGGGAGTGGTGTGGGTGGGGTCCCAAGGGAGTGGAAGAAGGTCTCACTCATGCTGTGTGCCTGGGTTTGGACTGGATAGGTCCCAGGGGTGCAGGGTAGCTCCTCCTTTTACATTTGACACAGGATCTTGCTATGTAGTTCAGGCTGATCTTTTAACTTACTGTGTATCCCAGTCCAGTTTCTAGCTTGTGGTCATCTTCCTGCCTCAGCTTCCCAAGAGCTGGGATTATGTGTTTACCACCAATATGGCCCTTCTTCCATTTTTAAATTATATTCCTCATCTGCATAATTTTAAGCCTCTTATAGGATTCTTTGTCCTTCTGACAATTGGCCTAGTCAGACTTTGAACTGTTGGACTTCTGAAACTGAAAAAGAGACATGATTTATTGGCCAGAGGACTATAAAAAGAAGGTCAAAAAGAGCTCCTAGTATCATTCAACAAATCAGAGAGACCCACATCCTTTTGAGAGACAGGTGAGGTTTCCAGGACAGCTTCTTCCCTGGGGCTACTTTAAATACATGTTTTTTGACATTTCCTGTGAAAAAAGGAAATTAAATCCTGAAATCTTGAACAGAAGGCATTTTAGTCAACCTTTTATGTTTTAACCTAAAACACTAAAGGCAAATTTTAAATTAAGAAATCTTGAAATGCTGAAACTGAAAAAGAGTCTCATAATTTAAAGTATCATTCTCAAAAAATATTTATATATAAAAGATGGTTGAGATAGTAGCTATACTGCTTATTTCTCTTAGTTCATTGAAAATTTAGGTTTGTGCTAATACTGTTTAGGTAAGTAAATCCTGATATCTTCCACTTTTGTCTCAAACTTAAGCAGAGTGAAGCCACTTGGGGAAAATTATCTTGCTTTTATGCCATAGTAAAAACTTTGGTACTTTGTTTAAGGCAGTAGAGATAGAAACCCCTTTTTCCTAGGAAGGAGTATGGCTCTGCTTTTGTATACTCCCAACCATTTCAATTGTTTTAAATGCTGTGCATTTGTTGTCCTCAGGCCATGAGTATGTTTTTAATCTACCTGCATTTTGTTGGATGAAACAAAGAAGGGATCTAGCTAGGAAGTGACAGCTCTCAGCAGTCTCTCGGACTTGAAGAAGTCAAGTGAGCTGGAGCCAGTTTGGGTGCTGCAAGTCACTGGTTGCCAAAGGCAAAGAGTACCTGAGTTTTAAAATGGACAAATTTTTCTCTTCCTATGTCAGAAGACACTGCGACTGTTAAAATACCTCAAAAGGAAAGAGGGAGAAAGCCCATACGTTCTCTAAAATCAGAGGCTTGGTTTGTAAGGCCAGGTGGTATAAAAAGTAGGGGAAAAGTGGCAGTTGTTGAGCCCAGAGGGCATTAAGGCACCTGGCCACATGATAAGTTAACCTGATGCCCTGGACCAAAACAGCAAGTTGAGAAAGAAAAAGCCATATACAAACTGGGATAGGTGGCAACCAGGTTAATTTCCAAAAGGAGTAGCAAACTACAGCAAGCACATGTGCAGACAACAAGGTATACCAAACTCTAGGTCATGCATACAGTGCCAAAACAATTCAATAACAAGTTCTTCTGCTCCTTAACTTGTACCTGTGGAGTGCAAGTGAGAAAAAAGAGAAACTCTATTATATCTATTACTAATTTCTGGGCCTCCTTCCATCTTTCTTAGACAGAAACTTTCTTTCTATTAATAAATTCTTCCTACCCTTAACCTCTATGGTGCTTAGAATTCATTCCTCACTTTTAGAGAATACAAATTGTTTTGGACATCTAGCAAGTTGTGAGTTATTATCTCTATGCCACTTGGACACACTAGGAAGCTCTTCCTGGTTCCATGAGAGAAAGAATCCCAGAGTAGAATTGGGAGA
>NW_004524614.1:10363906-10364413 GCF_000260255.1 Octodon degus | reverse complement strand
AGAAGAAGAAGAAGAAGAAGAAGAAGAAGAAGAAGAAGAAGAAGAAGAAGAAGAAGAAGAAGAAGAAGAAGAAGAAGAAGAAGAAGACAACCCACAAAATACAGCTGTGATAATCCCAGCACTCACAAGACTGAGGTAGGGGATTGCAGCAAACTCGAGACCGGTCTGTTCTACAAAGTGGGTTCAAGGTCAGCCTGAACTGCATAATGAAACCCTGTCTCAAAAAGATTAATAAAAAAAGAACATATAGCTGTAACACTTTAGAAATAAAAACAATATATTCCAAGGGTCTTACCTGATCTCCTGGCTGGCTAAACAAAATAATATTACTGGGTTTTGGAGTATTTCAGTCTTCTGCAGGTATTTTCTTTCTTTCATTCAAAGAAGTGAATGAAATAAAAAATGGTGGCAGCCTTTCACATTTATTTAAGGTAGGAAATATTAAAAGTGAACAATAGGGGAATGACTTGCTCAGCAAAGTGAACTTAGGCTGAGTAAAAGAGAGGA
>NW_004524614.1:10335301-10363806 GCF_000260255.1 Octodon degus | reverse complement strand
TGTTAAAGTACACCCTGGGTGTAGGGTGGGCTATTGTGAAAAGGCCTGATATTGAGCACTTGATGGTGTCTTGTCCTCTTATCATTTCATACATTGTGGGTTCTTACAAAAAGTTCACATAGAGGGTTCCTGAGAGATACTTGGTGTGTGTGTCCTGAGATTTGGTTACATCTTCCTTCCCAATCAGTCTAAGCCATTTGTGTACTGTACTTCAATATAAATTTTAAAATATTAAAGCAAGCCAGGCATGGTGGCACATCCCTGTAATCTCAGCACTCAGGAGACTTAGGCAGGAGGATCACTGCGAGTTTGAGACCAGTCTGGGATACAAAATGAGTTTAAGGCCAACCTAAAATGAATAGTAGATCCTGTCTCAAAAAAGACAAAAAAAAGTAATGGCTTTATAAAATGTTTAAGGGGAAAATGCCAACACAATAAAGATAGGAGAAAACAGATGGGCATATGAAATAACATTAGTTTTTTATTAAAAGTTGATACTTATAATATCAAAATGGAAGATAGGCACATGAGGGTTCATTATGTTTTGTCAACTTTTGTATATTTGAAACACTGTAGAATAATGTATGTTAAATATAATAGTGTTTTTTTTTATTATTGTTCTGCTGGTACTGGGGATTGAATACAGGGCTTTGGGGCCAGCGAAATAGCTCAGCTGATTAAAGTGCCTGCAAGCAGGCACAGGGGCCAGGGGTTCAATTCCCGGGCCTGCCATGCCATCCCGCCAATAGGGCACACTGAGACTGTAATTGAGACTGGGCATGGTGGTGCATACCCATAATCCCAGCTCTCAGCAGGCTGTAAACAGGCAGATCACTCACGAAGAGTCTGATCTAATAGTGAGACTCTGAACACCCTGTAGATTCTTCCCTAAAATTAAAAAAAAAAAAAAAAACAAAACAGGGCCTTCATATTGGGCTATATCCCCAGACATCTTTGTTTTTTATTTTGAGAAAGGGTCTCACTAAATTGTCCAGCATGGGCTTACATTTACAGCCCTCCTCCCTGAGCCTCCTGGAGTTCAGGGATTAATGTGTGTGCCACCATGCCTGGCTAAGTACAAAGAGTTTATAGTTTTAATACCCACTGCAAAACAGTTCTCAATAAATATTTTTCCAACAGTGTAAATCAATACCCATATACTCCAGTGCTCAATGTCTCAGAGTAGACAATTAACAAATTGCTGAGTATTTTGATTTATAAAACAATTAGTTTGAGTTTTTGCATGGAAGAATGTTATGGCTTAAAATTTATTTATTTATTTAAAAGAGAGAGAAAACCAATGAAAATGATATAAAATTTCAAAACAAGATGATAGGAATTACCAAGAGTCACTACACTGCATAGTGTTATATTCAAAGTAGTTGCTCAAGGGGCCGGGGAGATGGCTCAGTGGAATAAGTGCTTCCCAGGCAAGTGCAAGGACCTGAGTTCAATCCCTGGTCCTGAAAAAAAAAAACAAAGTAGTTGCTCAGATTATCAGATATAGGCATGCAAAACTGATCAAACAATTTAAGTACTAAGTGTTCCTTTCAATAAACTAAGAAATTAGTAGTATAATTATTTTAGCTGTTTTGTATATATACACATATCTTCCCTCCCCCTGTCTTCTCTTGTCCTCACCCTAGTTGTTCTAGCATACCTCACAGATCTACAGAAAATATTCGTAAAATTCATTTGGAATCAGAAAAGACACAGAGTAGCAAAGGCAATTCTGAGCAACTAAGGAAAGGTGGAAGACATCACGATCCCTGACTTGAAATTATACTGCAAAGCTACTGTAATAAAATCAGCCTGGTACTGGGGGGAAAATAGACTTGCAGACCAGTGGAATAGATTAGAAGATGCAGACACAACTATAAACATACCCAGCTACCTTATCTTTGACAAAGGTGCCAAACACGGTCACTGAAAGAAAGATAGCCTCTTTAATGAATGGTGCTGGAAAAACTGACTTTCCACATGTGGAAAACTAAAACTACCCATATCTGTCATCATGCACTAAAGTCAAAATGGATTAAAGTTCTAAATATTCAAACAGAAACATTAAATTAGAACAGAAAGTAGGCAGAAATCTTGAAGACATGGGGTAGACAGAGAGTTCACAAACAAAAACAAAACTGCACAGGAAATACTTCAGAGAACCAACAATTAGGATAACATCTTATGACTTAAAATATAAAGATTAAAAGATCTGATGATTTTTTTATCAAATAATATTATCCATTGTTTCAAAAAAAATCTGAAATAAATTAGAAAGAACCTGAACTAAAAATATGGATTAACATCTCAAAGTGAACCAACTTACCTAGTGTGCACACACAATACATCCACAAACAAAAGCATTGTCAGATTGTACAAAGAAAGCATTTGTGGGTGAAGTAAGGTGGGGTGGGGTGAGTGTCACAAGGGTTACCTAGCATCCACCCAGCTCTGGATTGGGTCCTCAGCAATACAAAAGGTAGAAAGAACACATTTTTATATTCTACGAGCATCAACTAGATCATAATATGTACACTGTGAACCTTGGACAAGCTATTTAACCTTCTAAAACACTTAGTTTAAGCATATGTAAAATTTAAATAGTAATATTAGTCACCTTCCAGAGGTGTGTTCGTTTAAAGTATTGAATACACTGATCCAACACAACTCTTGGCATGTTATCATCACTTATTTTATTTTCTTTTTGCCCAGCAGGCAAATTTATTGGCATTAAATGCAAGATTCTTCCCTTCAGGAGACCACAAAGTTCCAAACCAATCTAGTGTCCCTCTGCCCTCATTCTTCTTCCTTTTTTGGGAGACAGGGTCTCGCTATATAGTTCAAGTTGACCTTGAACTCATAGCAATCCTCCTGCCTCAGCCTCCCCAGGAGCACTGAGAATATGGATTATAGGTGTGCTCCACCCTCTGCTCCCTTTCTACAACATACATTCAGGCCTTGGCAGTGGCCTGAGCTGCCCCCAAGGCTGTGAGTTGCTGAATCTTCTGGCTCATCATTTCCATGACAGTTTGCTTCATGGCATACTTCTCCTGTAGGGCTGGCTGAATTTTCTCCATCTGCTTGGTGAGGAAGTCTATCTACCTCTTGAAGAAGTCCTTTGCACCCTCAGCTGTCTTCTCCACATAGTAGCCAGTTCCCACATCCATGTGCACATGTTCTACATCATGGAGCTTCCCAGCGATGTACATAAGGTATGGAGGGGCAATGAAGTATGTGTAAGAAAGCTCTCAAAATCAGTGAGGACTCTAGATTAATCAGAGTGGGCGGTGGTGGGACAAAGCAGGGTAGCAGTTCCCTCATTGCTCTTGTTCAGCGCATTCAGACAGTCCTTAGCTTCCACACACTTGGTTTGTACCACTTTGAGCTGGGCGATAGATGTGGACAAGAACTCTACCTCCTGGTCCAGCTGTGTGTGTGTTTTTTTTTAAATGTATTCAGTACAGGATCTACAGGATCTCGCTACATAGATTGTACTCATAGTAAGCCTCCTGCTTTCAGCCTCCCAAGCCCTGGGATTACAGGTGCGCCACCACACCCACGCTCACACACCCTGGGGTTGGGGCCAGCAGAGTTTGTGGTGCTGGGATGGAACCCTGGTCCCTGCACCCTGCCTAAGCAGGGGCTTTAGTCTACTGAGCTATCTGGCCAGCCCTTCAGCTCATTCTTGAGCATTTCTAGTTGTGGCAGATTCAGTTCCATGATGTTAATCATCTGCTATCATCACTTATTAAAAGGAAATTATAATTATTATTCATATTATCTTCTATAAGAAACCTTCAAAATAAACTAAGATTAACCTATCTGTATCACTATTTAGCGTATATTATGAACATGGTAAAAACAGGAGCTGGTAACCTTTCAAAGATTGTGTGAGAAGTGTTCATTGAATTCCTTAGCTGGGAAATCCGGTCCTTTTTTATGGCATGGGAATAGCACCTCACGTCAGTTCTCAGCCAGAAGTTGAAGGTCCTGCTAGTATTTCAACTCATTCCTGTTGAAAATGCAAAGCTAGCAATAAAGGGGTTGCTGAAAGTGAGGAGGCTCTGTTTAAATGAGAAAACAGCTAAATTAGATCATGGAGTAAGGATAGAATGGTGAGAAGAAAATAAATTAAGCGCCAGGGAAGGAAGCAAGTGTGAGTCAGAGGCTGGACACCCAGGGCAGTGTTAAATGCATAATTGATTTTGCTCAGGCTTCCCATTTCTAAGGTTTTACCTGATGCCCTCAGCAGTGCAACAGCCTCCTCTTCCCAGCCTTATCCTCTCTCTCTCTCTCTCTCTCTCTCTCTCTCTCTCTCTCTCTCTCTCTCATAATCTTCTATTTTTACTAGTATGTGTTTGCTGTATATAATGACCACATTCACCTTAAACGATTTGTACTGTACATAACTTATTTTTTCATCATTCTCTTCCCCTCCCTTCAACCCTTCTTCCCTTGCCTATTTACAAAAGTTATTTTTCCATTTTTATTTGTATTCTTTCCTGTTTTATTTATTTAGTTAGTTATTTATTTCCAGACAGTGTCTCTCTATGCAGTTCAGGCTGGCCTTGAGCTCACTTTGTAGCCCAGGCTGCTCTCAAATTCACCATGATCCTCCAGCCTCAGCCTCCTTAGTGCTGGGATCACAGGTATGTGCCAACATGCTTGGCTCTTTCTCTTTTTAAATGCCATTTCTCTTCCTGCCCCCTCTCCCCATCCTTGTTTTCCTTCCTATTTGAACAAGTATTTCCTACTTTCCAGTTTCTATCCTCCACTTTGCTCCTTATTTACATTTTGGGTTTCTCATGCAAGAGAAATAATGTAGGGCCGGCTGATAGCTCCAGCCTAAAGCGCACGTTTAGGCAGAGCACAGGGGCCGGTTTCAATCCTCTGCATGAAGAGCTGGCCCCGCTTGCAGGGCACGCTGAGACGCCTGTTGAGACTGGGCATGATGGCGCATGCCTGTAATCCCAGCACTTGGGACGCTGAAAACAGGAGAATCACTACGAGTCTGATCTACATAGTGAGACCCTGTAGACCCTGTCCTAAAGAGAGAAAGAAAAAGAGAGAGAGAGAAAGAGAGAGAGAGAGAGAGAGAGAGAGAGAGAGAGAGAGAGAGAGAGATGTTTAAATTTGTGTGTCTGATTTTTGTCACTTAAACTTATGGTCTCGAAATGCAACCATTTCCCTAAAAATGTGTTGAGTTCATCATTCTTTAAGGCAGAGTAGTATTCCATTGTATGTAAATACCACATTTTCTTTATCCATTCATTTGCCTTTCTCAGAAACTGTTTTATTTTATTTTTATTTATTTATTTATTGTGGAACAGAGGATTGAACTCAGGCTCTTGCTCTTGCCAGGGATGTGCTTATTCCACTGAGCCATCTCCCCGGCCCCAACTGTTTTATTTTAATTTATGTATTTTGTTCAGGGTCTTACTACAGAGCTGGGACTCGTAGTGATCCTCCTATTTTCAGCATCCCTGGCACTGGGATTACAGGCATGCACCACCGTGCCCTGACTTGGTCGCAGGCTCAGCACGCCTGGGGTTGGGGCCAGCCCTGGCTTGGCATGCGGTATCTTGACCACCACGGCCCCCACCCCCCCGCTCCCCCTGCAACACTTCCAAAAAGCAATTCTAATCTTGCTGTTTCCTTGCTACCTTTTCCTTCAGGTCAAAGCCTAAATTTCCTTACATGTTCTACAGAGTTTTTTACTTATCTTTACCCCAATTTCTTTTTCTTTTTTTTATTATTAATTTTATTGAGAAACAAATAACAATGAGACAGTTTCAAAACCAATTAGTAGAACAGTTTCAATAATTAATATATTGCATAGTGTTGTCTTCATAGTGGTTATTCATAGTTCAAGATGCAGACATGGTATCCTGTCTAAACTCTATTAGTATAGATCTTTCGTCTCACTGAATTAAGAGAAAGTAACTGTAGATCTATCCTATTTTGTATATACAGATACAAAATAGTCCTTCATTTGTATTGCTTTTTTTTTTTGCTTAGTTTTGTCAGAGATGGGTATTCCTTTGCCATTCAAATATTATTGTTGCATGAATTTAGCAAAATAATCCAATATAGTCCAGTAGTCCATAATAGTAGTCTCAATTTATGTATTTATGTATTTATTTATTTATTTTTTGGAGGAACCAGGTGTTGAACTCAGGCCCTTGCACTTGCCAGGGAAGCGCTTATTCCACTGAGCCATCTCCCCGGCCTCCCAGTTTATTTTTTTTTAGATTTTTTTTTCAATTTTTATTTATTTATTTGTGTGTGTGTGTGTGTGTGTGTGTGTGTGTGGCCAGCTCAGCCCACCAGTGGGCGGGGCTGTCTGGCATATGGTGCTGGGGGATTGAACTGTGGTCCCTGTGCTTTGCTAAGCTTGTTCTAAGTAGGTGCTTTAGACCACTGAGCCATCTCACCAGCCCCCCAGTTTATTTTTCTAAACAATATATGGACAAGTTTCTTTCTCTGGTCTCTTTGATTTTGAATGTTTTGTGACTACCTCTTCCATAAATTTTCAACATTCTGCAAGACTCAACTTAATTGTCCCCTTCATAAAGAAGTCTGTCAGAGTGCCCAGGTAGTTAGGCAGTCAGTCCTTTGACTATGCATCCACATAATTCCTACCCACTCCCTTGACTATTCTTGTCTTTACCAATACTGCTTTGCTGGTTAATGTCAGAAGAGGACATCTCAGGCTCCTAAAATAAACTGTGTTCTTTATGAATTATCCAATGTCAGGTATTTATGATAGCAATAGAAAACATATTAAGGTAACAGATTCAATCATCAGAGAAAAGAAATGAAAAGAAAAACTATATAATGAGATACCACCTTAAACTGGTTAGGATGGCTACCATATAAAAACAGGGACATAAATATTGGTGAGGATATGAAAAAAAATTGGAACCCTTGTACATTTGGGAGGGAAGTGTAAAAAATGGTATTGTGGCTATAGAAGATATTATTGTTGCTCCTCAAAAAATTAAAACTGGTGGCACATACATGTAATTCCAGTTACTTAGGAAGCTAAGGTAGTGGAATAGCTAGTTGAAGCCCAGCCTGGGCAACTTAGCAAGATCCTGTCTGAAAAAACAAAAAAGGACTGAGGATATAACTCAGTGGTAGAGTACTTGCCTAACATGTGTAAGGCCCTGCATTTAGCCCACAATACTAAAAAAAAAGTTGAATTACATATACTTCATTCATATTGTTCTGTAACAATCACCATCATCTATCTTTAGAACTGTTCATTTTTCTCAAACTGAAATTTTATATTCATAAAATAACACCTTCCACTTTCTCCTTATCACAAAGAGCATTCTTCTGTTCTCTGATTTTGCCTAGAACTAGACTATTCCAGATATGCAATCATACAGGACATACCATATATATTTGTCTGTTTGAGACAGGGTCTCGCTATGCAGTTGAGGCTGGCTTTGAGCTCACTGTGTAGCCCAGGCTGTTCTCAAACTTGCAATAATACTCTTGGCCTCAACCTCCCAAGCGCTGGGATTACAGGTGTGCACCCCCAGGCCCACCTCTATATTTTTGTGATGCACTTATTTCACTTAGCACTTAGTCCTCAAGTTTCATTTATGTCAGTTATACATGTGACAGGATTTCCTATCTCTTTATGGCTGAAGATCATTACATTGTGTGCCTCTTATATTTTGTTTATGCACCTATGCATCATGAAAATCTAGATTCTTCTGCCTCTTTGCTATTGTAAATAATTCTGCTATGTGTATTGGGATACAAGTCTCTTAAAGATTTTGCTTTCAATTCTTTTTTTGCTTTGTTTTTTTAAGACAGGGTCTCACTATGCAGTTAAGGCTGGCCTTGATTTCACTTTGTAACCAAGGCTGGACTTGATCTTGCAATGGTCCTCCTACCTCAACCTCCCGAGTGCTGAGATTACAAGCACATGCCACCTTGCCTGACTTATGCTTTCAATTCTTTTGTGTGTTATACTCAGAAATAGACTTGATGAAGTATATGTAATTTTATTAAACTCTACACTTAAAAATAATTAGTATGGTCAATTTTATGTTATGTGTGTTTTATCACAATTTGTTAAAGTCTTAGCAGCAGGGAGCTCCGTTAATAGAAAAACAGAAATTGTCAGGTAATTGGATAGAAATAAAATTTTTTGAAAGAAATTAAATGAAAAAAATGGGATTAAATTTTAAAATATTTTTTACCTCAAAGCATTAGAAAAACTTGCTGCAGGAAAATAGAGAACATTTTCAGCTTTCTTGTGAAAGGTAGTTATTAGCTTCTATCTGGATGTCCCCTCAAAACCTCATGCACTCATTGGTGGGACTTTTCCCAGGCAGCTGGATCTAGAGTGTGTGAACATGGAGCAAGGGTGTGATAACTAAATCGTCCACTGATTGAGTTGGCATAGTTCCAGGTGTAGTAGAAAGGCCCAGTCTGGGTGGGAGTGGCACCACTGAAAAGGCTTAGAGCCCCGGGGGGATAAAAGGGCAAAGGTGGCTTGCTGCTAGCCACTTGCTGCATCCCTCTTGCTCTGCCATTCACTCTTTCTCTTCTGTGATGCCCCTCTGCCATGCCACCCTGCCTTGGAATCAGGTGATGATGTACTAAATCTTCTACAAACTATAAGTCACAATAAACCTTTCCTCTTTTAACTTGTAGGTATCGGGCATTGCGTCTCAGCAGTGAAAGAAGTAACAAAGACAGGTAACAAGCGGGTTGCCTAGTTTAGGAACCCTTGAGATTCCACTGTATTTTTCCACAAATGATGTTTCCTGGTCCTTCAACTGTTGGTAATAAAAAAAGATGAATGCTTTAAAGGAAGCTGTGCATTGTCACAATGCTTAAAAGGAAGCTGCTGCACTCTGCCTAGGTCCTTTGTGACTTATGAATATTCAAGTTGCAAACTTTCACAGATATGAACAGACCTTGCACTATAAATATTCATAGACACAAACAAATCTCAGAAGTAGCTCATGTCTACCTTACCATTTTAATTATAAAAGTAAAAAGAGTTTACTTACAGTATTTGTGTCTGTGTTGGTTTTTTTTTAATGCTTTACATTGTATATTTGTGTTAAAGGTATATAAGACTCACTTTGTCAGACTAAAGAATGACTCTGACTTACAAACATTCTCCCAGAATGGGACTCATTTCTAAGTCATGGATTTAATTTACCTTTAGCAATCAATTCTCACTCAGATTGCATTTTCCTCAAGAAAGAATGGCTAAACCCAGCCCAGTTAAGTGCACCTGTATTCCCAGTTAAGTTCACCTGTATTTGGGATGCTGAGGCAGAAGGATCACTGTGAGTTTGAGGCCAGCCTGGGCTACGTGAGTTCAAGGCCAGTCTGCTCTGCATAGTAAGGCCTGGTCTCCAAAATTATTTTTTTATTTGTTTAAAAATTATATATATATATATATATATATATATATATAGTACAGGGCCTTGAGGGTCTTACTACACAGATCAGACTTGTGGTGATTCTCCTGTTTTCAGTTTTACAAATGCTGAGATTATAGGTGCACACTACCATGCCCAGTCTCATTCACTGTGTCAGCGTGCCCCAGGGGCAGGGCTGGCACGGCACACTGATGATTGAACCCAGGCTGCTGCGCTCTGCCTAAGCAGATGCTTTAGTCTGCTAAGCTATCTGGCTGGCCCTTTCCAAAACTCTTTAAAATGAGTTTCATCAAGAAATCAAGTAATAACAAGGAATGACGAGGCTGTGGGAAAAGAAAGAAATCCTACATTGTTAATGATAATGATTCCTCAAAAAGCTAGGATTAGGGCTGGTGAGATGGCTCAGTGGTCTAGAGCACCTACTTAGAACAAGCTAAGCCAAGCAAAACACAGGGACCACGGTTCAATCCCCAGCACCACATGCCAGCCAGCCCCGCCCTCTGGTGGGCTGAGCTGGCCACACACACACACACACACACACACACACATAAATAAATAATTAATTAAAAATTAAAAAAAAAAAGCTAGGATTAGAGGTCCCGTTCAACACAGCTATTCCCCTCCTGGGTATTTTTTGAGAAGAACTGAAAAAATGATATCACAGCGATATATGTGCATCCATGTTTGTCTTAGATAAATCTTTTTTTTTTTTTTTTTTTAAATGTATTTGGTACAGGGTTTCACTATTCGGCTCAGACTCACACTGGTCCTCCTGTTTTCAGCCTGCCAGCCCTGGAATTACAGGTGTGTGCCAACATGCCCGAATTCGATAGCTGGCTCAGCTTGCCCATGGGAGGGGCCAGCACAACATGTGGTGCCAGAGATCAAACCCCTGCCCATGAGCTTTCCTAAGCAGGCACTTAGTCCACTGAGCTATCTCTCCAGCTCAATCTTAGGTAATCTTAGAAACAACCCAAATACCCATCAACTGAGGAATGGATAAAAAAAGGTGTGGTATTTTTATATAGTGGAGTAAAACTCCACTATAAAGAAGGATAAACTTGAGACATTTAGAAGGGACATGGAAGCAACTAGAGAGCATACTAACAAGTAAAATAATGAAATAAATCAGACTCACATATGTGAACATTGCATTGTCTCCCTAATGTAAGAAACTGAAAGAGCATATATGATCCAAAATGTACAATAGATATTATTGTACAAAAAGAATGAGAAACTAGAATGAGGAAAAGAAGAAAAGAAGGGAGGGAAAAGGAAAAGATATATTAGTTCCTTGAAAAAGAAAGATTTATGCCTACATTGTTTAATCAGTTTTTCATGCCTATATCTTGTGATATGAACAACTACTTTGAAGATAACAATACACAATGCACTAACCATTATTATTCTCTTACAATTTTGTTTTGAAATGTTATACCTTTTCTTTCTTTAAAAAAGAAAGGTAAAGTCTAAGGAACTATGGAAGCCAAATCAGCCTAAGGAAATATGCTAACTAAATGTAAGGGAACATTCTGGATAACCTCTTTATTAGTTACCTTACCATCACTGCCACAAAATACCTACCACTCACAATTTAAAGGACAAGAGGTTTATTTAGCTCATGGTTTCAGGGAGTTCTGCTTATGGTTGGCTTGTTCCAAGGAAAAAAAGAGTATGAAGGAAGGGATGGAGGAGAAAAGTTACTTAATCCATGGTAGCCTGTATACAAAGGAGGAACTGGAGAGAGAAATACTCTCTTCCAGGTCACACTCCAGAGACCTATTTCCTACTATGTCTCACCTCCTAATAGCACATTCAGGTATGAACTCATCATTGGATTAATTCACTGATGAGATAGTCCCTCATGAGTCAATCACCTTCCAATAGCCCCACCTCTGAACATGTGAGACTTTTCAGGACATTTTCAATCATAAGAAGATCCTGAAACAGAAATTGTTACCAGCCAGTTAGTTTTTCCACTTGCCTCTGACCAAATCAAAGCAGGTCATGCCTTTGGGTAAAAGGAGAAAGGATGTATTCAAAGCTAGCTCTAAGGAGATGGAGGGATTATATTTGCTTCAAACCACCACTTCACCATTTAGAGGGTGGCAGGAACAGAGGGGAGGGGGGGAGAACATAAAGAGATAGTATAGATCTTTATGGTTTAGTTACTTTTCTTGTTGCAAAGACAAAATACCTGACACAATGTTAAAGGAGGAAGAGTTTATTGTAGCTTGCAGTTTGTTGGTTCATAGTTGGCTGGCTGGCTCTAAGGTAGGGTAACATAGAAGAGGGGCATCACAGAGGAGAAACAGTTCACAGCAGATGGAAAACAGCAAAGCAGTGATGTAGTGAAGGAGCAGCAACAAGAGATGGCAACTGCTTTCTTTCTGTCCCTTATATTCCAGCAGGTTACCTGTTAGTTTTCCCTGGCCCCTGTATAAGATTATTTTATAATCAAAAAATCATATAGGAGAGTGCAGGAAATCCATCCACACAATAAATCAAAGAATCCAGCTGAAGGCCTGGATCCTAATATCCTACATGAATCCAGCTGAAAACCGAGAGTCCACAACAATGCCTCTCACAAGATCTAGAGCTCACAACAATGTCTCATGAAGGCCTGCTTCACAAATCTGCATTAGAAAGGCCCAAATGTCAGTGGTGGAAACCAAAAAGTCTATGCTAGGGGGAGAAAGGATCTGTGCTAGCAGGCTGAGTGATCTGAACTGGAGTTGAGAAGCAACACCCACGGTAAGAACCAGAGCTCTCCTGAGAAGTACCACAGCCATCATCAGCAACAGTGAGATCTTGAGCTCCTGCAACAAGATCTACATTCCTATCAGGAAAGTCAATGTGACAAGCTTTTCCACAAGGCTGAGTAGTACACCATCTTTCCCTCTGGAGCCAGGAAGCATGCTCAGGATGAGGACCAGAGTGCCCCCAAGATGAACTGTAGTCATTCCCAGTGACAATGAGGTTCCAGATCCCTCTCCAACAAGAACAGCCAAGTTCATCAGAAAAGCCAGCATGACAAGGTCCTCCAGCAGAAATAGTCCAAGAGAACCAGAAGCTTCCCAAACAGCTTCTCTAACAGCCTTCCAGCAGCCCAGCAGCTTCTCAGTTGAGCCTTTTTTTTTTTTTTGGTACCGGGGATTGAATTCAGGGCCTTGCACTTGCCAGGCAAGCATTTATTCTACTGAGCTATTTCCCCAGCCCCACAGCTGTGCCTTTTATGCTGTTGGCAACAATCTTCAAGTGGGTTTCCCGCACCTAGCACCAGGCCAGTTCAACTCAGTTGGGTTTAAGAAATTAACCACCAGTCGGCAATCCACTACACTGTCTCAAAAAGACAAGACAAACAAACAAAAATTTACAGCCATCCTGTGACCTCAGAGGTAATACCCTGAAAAGACCACAACCTCACTTCCATAGTTGTTTCAAAGTTGCAGTGGAAATTTATATTTGAGGAATTTTGTTTGATGGTAAATTGCTCCTATGAGCCTTCTTGGTCACAGTAGTATTACTTAAGTGAGTATAAATGTTAGACTGTAATTTTACACTACTACGTTTGCAAATTAAAAATTATCATGTTAGTTTCCCTAGAGAATTATTTCCATAGATCCGGTTTTCCTTGTAGGGACACAAAAGAATTGGGAGTGGAGCAAAGCCAGTCTAACAGGAGTGGGAGATGGAAGAGAAAAGCCTTCTTCAATTTAGGATTGCCAGTAATTCATTGGTATTTATTAATTTAGCAAACACTTATTCCTACCACAAGCTCCCAGTTTTAAATACGTTTCACATGACTGTTGGTCAAGAATTTGTCTTTATTAACCCAAACAAAAGACACTAAATGATTTTTCCTGTAAGTGTTTTTATTGGTTATGGAGTCCCTCTGCTGCATGGCTTCTCTCCTTTAACAGAAAGCATGAGCCTAAAAATTAAGCCTGGAGTTTTTTAAAAAACTGTGCTATCTAACTCTGCAATTGGACAAGCTGAGTCCTCTTGAAGTTAGCTGATTCTTTGTCTCCTGGAAAGCCGGAAATTCATATACTGCGAGAAGTTTCTACATCTATTTAGCAATGCTAGGTACTCATTTTCCCTTCTTTTAGTGCAACACCTGATCCAGAGGCTCCATTTTTTTTTTTTTTTTTCTTTCTTATTTAAACTAAAGTTTGGGCTCCTAAGCAACTTTCCAGCTACAGCTCGAAGAGCTACTTCCGGCCTACGTTTTGCCGAATAGGCGGTATGTCACACCATGGATTCTGGGAGACCGAGTCTCCGTGTAGCGAGATTCCCAAGGCCAATGTGAACGCAAGACTTCAATTCCCATAAAGCCTAGCGCAAATTCGTAATTTCTGCCGGGGTACCCGTGAGGTGGTCGCCATCTTGCGTACGGAGGTGCGGCTTGTTGCCTCGGAGTCTGACGGCTAGGCGTTTGGTTCTTCCAACTCTCTGCTCTGGTGCTATTTGAGTGTTTCTTTCACTTTCACAGAGATTTTTGTCTTGTAGGAGAAAAAAATTTTTTTTGGCGAGATAAAGGTCATAGAAGGTGAGTAGACGGCCCATTGTAGTGGGGGTGAGTTGGTGTTTTCGGTTTCCTTTGGCCTTCGGTGACTGGGATTCTCACCCACTTTCCTAGACGCTGAGTGAGTCTCTGAGTCTCGGACACCTCAGAATTCCTAGACAGGACCCGAATCCCTGTTGGGTCATAGAAAGTGGGCAGCGCACTCGTATCCAAGCAGCTTACTTTGGAGGTCACGCCGTGCCTGAAGTCTAGGTTGTGTGTAGGCCACGCAGTGGTGACACACTCTTGCTCTTCCCCGGGACTCTTCTGACTTTTTGCATGAGGAAATGAAAGCTGAGAGGTGGCCGAGGTGGGGGACGATTTTCGGAGGTGGGAGGTGTTCTCCACAGTTGCAGCTTCGTTTAGCTTTCCCGCATCCATCACTAGTTCATCACTAGTATTGCCCATTCCTCTTTCTTCGTGTTGGAGAGCAACACCAGAGACCAGACACAATGAAATAACATTGAGCACAACAGGCTTTTGGATTATACTCTTGAGTCTTCCTAATACATTTCAAGAAAAACGAAAATTTATTTTGTGAGATAGACTAATCAGCTGGGAAAGCCAAATGCTTTGATTTTGGGTAATTGCCAGATTTCTTTGGTGAGTATAATACATTCACGTTGTCAGTGCGACTTAGTTTCTTTGAAATTGCCACATTGAGGGCCGGGGAGAGGGCTCAGTGAAATAAGCGCTTCCCTGGCAAGCGCAAGGGTCTGAGTTCAATACCCGGTTCCGCCAAAATAAAAAACAAAAAACCCCAAATTGCCACATTGTAGCCATGTGGGAACTGCTCTTGCACCTAAAAGGAAAAGGGCCAGCAAAGACTGCATGCATTTCAGTGAATGTAACATTTGGATGCTGGAGATAATATGGTTGTTGTAAGCTAGAAATTTGAACCATATAAACCAAAAGACCTAGTAATTTTAAACAGGAAAATGTTTATCATAGTTAGTTTAGCTATAAACTAGCATATAAGTTAATTTGCTTGGCAGTTTTATTCTTTCATAGACAATTGTGTATCTGTATCATCAGAATAGGTATCATTAACTCAGTTTTCCAAACTGAAGTTCTTAATTTGTCAAAAGATACTTTTTAAAAAGGGTATTAACTTAGGTGAGACACATTTATGAATGTTATGACAATACTTAAATAAGTAGTTATAAAATTACACTTTTTTTTTGAGACAGGGTCTCAGAATGTAGCCCAGTTTGGACTGAAACTCACAGTGATCCCCTGCCTCACCGTACCACACACCACACGACCAAGCCTTGAGGAGTGCACCACCACACTTAGCCTAGAAAGAATACAATTTGACTTTAGTATTTTGGGAGATGTTACTATTACTTGAAAAATTGAATTGTTTTTCTAATTATTTATGAAGAAGTATTAATCGTGTGATTTGTTTACTCCTCAGATGCCTTGTGGTAAAGTTGAAGCTAAGTTCTTGGGACCTGGGAAAGAACTAACAAATGAACCACGCTATAAAAAATTGAAATCAGCTGCGGAAGCTTGTATTTTCCCACATCATGGCAGTGTTAATTTTCTTCAAGAGGACAAAACCCAAGCTACAGATTTACAGAAACCTTTGCATAATGAGATGCCTTGTAGTAGATTAGATGTTGTTGAATCCACTGGTTCACAAATTTTACAAGATGGAAAACCTCCATTAGTATCAACAGATGATGAAATATATAGTACAAGTAAAGCATTTATAGGACCTATTTACAAACCCCCTGGGAAAAAAAAAAGTAATGAAAGGTGGAATGAAACAGACACTCTCAGTGGTACAAATGGCAAAGGAAGACAAGAGAAGAAACGGAAATTCAACACCAAAAAATTAGAGATTGACACTGAATTATCACAGTTTTACAAAGAAATCGAAGAACTTGAAAATGAAAAAGACAATTCTGAAGTCAATTGGAAGGAATTCGAACCTTCTCAGGAACAATTTACTTCATATTATGAGGGCTATAATAATGATGTCTTAAAATGTGATGATGCAAGTAAAGATCCTAATATTGTTCCTCAGTCACACTGTGGTTATCAGCAGTACTTGGGCAGTGAACCAGGCAAATATGGCTGTGATGGACAAGTAATACCTACATTTTGTGATACTTCATTCACTTCTTTCAGGCCAGAACAGGAATCGTTGCATTCCTTCATTGTGCCCTATGGTCCCCCTCTTCCTAGTTTTAACTATCATTTAAATATTCAAAGATTGAGTGCTCCACCAAGTCCATCACCAAATATTTTCCATGCTCAAGGTGACTATCAGATTCAAAATGGATATGCTGTAAATAGTTGTCATATGAACTGGAATTCTTTGACTTTTGATCAGAACAATGAATATACTGACTATAGTGGGAATAGCAGTATTGTTTATACCCCTAGAAATGGCTGTAGTGGGCAGGATGGCTATATGAATAGTGGTTTACATGAAATCAAGGACGGAAGCTGGAAAGAGCCTCCTATAGACAAGCATGATGGAATGGACAGTTTTATAAACCAACAGTTACAAGAAGAAAAGTTAAATAAGTTACAGAAATTACTTATTCTTTTAAGAGGTCTGCCAGGTTCTGGGAAAACCACATTGTCTCGGTAAGTAAAATATACCAAGTAAATGCTTGGTGATTTTTATCTAAAAATCATAAATGATTTGTGTTTAGTGACAAATGCTTTCAAGTTTTTACTCTCATTTCTTTTGGGGAGGGGGACAGTGGGAGTAGAACTCAGAACCTTGTGCTTACCAGGCAAGCGCTGTGCCTCTTGACTTTTATCCCCAGCCCTCAAGTGCTAGAAGAGAATATCGTACAGTATTTAAGAGTGGCACTTGACAGTGTAAATACTTTGGGATTTTTTTGGTCTTTTGAGACAAGGTTTCACTATGCAGTTTAGGCTGGCCTCAAACTTATTTGGTTGACCAGGTTAGTCTACACCTCACCGTGATCCTTCTGCCTCAGCCTTCTTAATGTTGGGATTACAAGTGTGGGCCATCATGCCTGGCTATTTTGAAAAGATATTTTCTGAGTGAGAGGGAAGAATTGTATGTGTTTCTGTTTAGATTGTGTTAAGGTCTTTAAAAATAGATATACCATTTGTAATTATGACAGTAATAAACACAAATGCAGCTTGAGGGCTTTGCTAATCTTTCTTATTAGGTGAGCTATTTGAGAAAAGTTGGATTTAATTTCAGGATTGGGTTTTGATTTAGTTGTTTCACTTTGTGACCTTGGGCATGGTTGGCTGCCTGCTTTGAATGAATGATACTAATTTTTCTGGAATTATTTTGACAGCTCAAAGGAATTTTGAAAATGTTAATTTAATTAGTACTGTGTCATGTTCATATCCTTGAATGAAAGTATATGAAAAACACTCATTTTTATTAGCTTATCTCTGTTTTTTGTAACTTCTGAGTTAAACTGAACTGTTTTCTGTAGCTATTTATAATGATTGATACATTGTGTCAACTTGAGAAGTTTAGATGTTGAAGGCAAGCAAAAGAGGGCCAGGATCCTCACTTTGTTATCATCCTGAGCCTGTTCCAAAGGAGGGCATGGAGATGGTATGAGAGCTACACCAACCCCCCTGCCCCAGGGGTGGTGGTGGCCTGTTTACAATATAAGGGAGGAAAAGAGGCTTGCTTTTTCTGATTTTTGCCCTTGTTGGTTTTGCTGTCTTCCACTACCATTACCATGAATTGCCCCTCTGCCGTCCTACCCTGCCTTTCAACCAGCTGATTAATGGACTGAAAACTCACAGACCATGAGCTAAATGAACCTTTCTTCTTAAGTTTGAGCACTGGGTGTTTTGTCTCAGCAAGGAGAGAAAAGTAAGACACTGTTGATTCGATGAGATGAAGTTTTTTGTTTTTTTTTGGTACTAAGAATCACTCAGGACTTTGGGCTTGCCAGGAAGGTGCTTGTGCTGCTGAACTATGTCTGCAGTTTCTATAAAATGAAAATGCAACTCATATCACAATATTTTTATATATTAAAGTACTTTAAAATCGTGACTTAAAATGCAAATAGAAATAGTTGGAAATACATTTTTATTCTTAAATAGCATAGATAGTCCTCAAATAAATTTATTACTATAATCACCCTTATCTTTCACTATAATTTTTCTTTTTCTTTTTGGAGGTGGGATTTCTATGTAGTTCAGGCTGGCCTTGAGCTCACTTTATAACCCATGCTGGCCTGGAACTTGCACCGATCCACTTGCCTCATTCTCCCCAGTGTAGGGATTATAGTTATGTACCATCCCACTACAATTAAATCTTGAAATTCTATTGAATTACCACTACTTTATCCAGTTGCAGTTTCAACATCTTCCAATATATTGTCTTAAACCTAACATTTCTTATATTGTGTTCTACACTTACTTCTAGTCAAATAGTCCTATCAGACCCCTTGACCTAGTTTCCAAATTTCAGTATTTATCTTCAGTATATATTTTCTGTTTATATACTAACTTCAGAAGACTGTCCCACGTTTATGAAGCAGCCTCACTCTAAAAGAGTTGAAATTTTATCATGTTTATAAGATCCTTGAAAATAAGCAGTTGCAGTAACTAGTTTCAACTTCAGCTCCATGATATTTCCTTTGGCCAAAAAAGCATTAGATTGTTTTCCAGTTCCAAGCATTCAACAGATGGTAGCAAGGCAGAGCCACCAGAAACATACACCTGATTTCCATGACAAATATGGTAATGCTATATTAGTTGGTGGAACCACATTCTGTATTGCTGCATGGATCTTCAGCAACACAAATTGTAATAGAATGGAAAGAACCTTTACCCTGTTGGCAGAGTCACGCCCAAGGAATGGAGAGATCAGTAATCATGCCAGCTGATATGCTACAGCTGTATTTTTTTTCCATAATTTTATTGAGAAACAAATAGCAATGAGACAGTTTCAAATCAAGTTGGTAGGACAGTTTCAATAATTAACACATTGCATACATTTTTCCTAGTGGTTAATTGCTGTACAAGATTTGGACATGATATCTTATTTACAAACACCATTAGAACAAATCCCTCTATTCATTAAGAGAATGTAACTATATATCTATCCTAACCACTTTGAATACACAGATACAGCTGTATTTCTAAATGAAATCATAATTGGTGTCAAGTAAAAGTGCTATGTATCCATTAAAATATGGCATATTGAAGAACTAAAGTACAATTGAAACTTTAAAAAAAAAAATCCTCACTAAGGAGGAATAAAATTTCAAAGGCCAAAATTTAAATTCAGTGATCATAATTTATAATCTGGCTTGACATGCTTATATTATAAATTAAATTTTTATTTTTTTTCTGAAGAAATTTTTGTTTAGATTTAAATCTTTTCTCAAGTAAATATAAAATTGCAAAACAATTTCTAACCTAAAGATACCAAATGAATTTTCTTCTTGTGGCATAAATCCTACATAACTGCAAAGAATTAGTATTGCTTCCAGGAGCTATTTTTCACAACTGCACAAATATATTCAAGTAAGTGCCAGCTTTTTGTCCCTTAAGGCACCCTGACAGTATTTTGATGAAAGATTGATAGAAGTTTGTTACCATTTTAGTTAGCATCAGACAAACAATCTTTTGGCCTCGTGATTATACACAGAACCATTTAGAAATCAAACTTTGGGTTCTCCCCCTGAAATAGACTATAAAGATTCTTACACTATTCATGAGAAGATAGGGGAAGGGATTTAAGTATTTTATTTAGTCTACATTTCTTATACTCTAATTATATCAATGAAAGTTTATTTTCAGAAGCAGATCATTAATTTCATTATTAGCAAAATGTCTGGAGTTGATCGGAGATAAAAAATAACTTTTCATAGCCCCCTTTAGAGAATATGCAGTGTGCTTAATTAGCAAGACTATCTGGTCTTGCTATGATTTCTTTACATAGGTAACTGCTTAGGATATAGCTTAAATGATGCAAATGATCTCATACTGTGCTAAAATATTGTTTAAAATATTATAATTTCATTCAGTATACCTTAAATCTAGTCATCTAGATTGTAAACAGAGAACCAGTCTTGACAATAATACCTATATTTATTGTGTGCCTGTTAAATGCAGAGACACTGTCTTTAAAAGAGGTGGGTACTAACTTCCCACTTTATAGATGAGGATACAGAATAGTTTGATGAATTTATCCCAGATTACATTTTCTTCTAAGAGCTACACCTAGAATTTTAGAAATCAAGAGCTAGCTCAGAACCCCCTGTTCTTTCCAAGACCACACCGCCTTCAATGTAGTAAATGCCCCAAACATCTTTGCTGATGGTTCTGGGAAAAGTAGTAGTCTGTGCTGTTGGATACTCAAGTCCCCTGGATAACATGGGGTAATACCCAATTCAGTGTAAATATTATGTAAAATGTTGTTGCTGGTATATTGTATTGTTTAAATGATAAGAAAAAAGCAAACCTATTCAATACAGATACAACCACATTAAGCCTAACTCCACAGTATACATCAGCATAAAGATAACATTTAAAAAAAAAAAATGTTTTCTACTTCCACTTAGTTGAGTCCTCAAATGGCAAACCTGTGGGTCTGGAGAACCAACTGTAAATAGTTTTGGTCCTAGCATGTTTGTGTATAGGATAACACAGTAAAATGGAAAACCCAATAACGATGTGATATTTTGCTCCCCCTAACTAATACAAATTCCATGAGTTTTGATAAGCCATTCTAAAGTTAGTTTGGTTTACACATGTATCGGGCAATTTTAAAGAGTTAAGAGTCATCCCACTGTCTTTCAAAGTGAACTTAACCAATTACAACTTTGGCAGAACAGACAAATAAAATTAGAGAATTCAAGAAAAACAAGCCTAGATAATAAGAAAATTTTGTGTATGTAGCATATATTGGAATAGCATTTTATATCAGTTGGAAGATTTAATACAGTAAATGATAATTATACGTTTGACTATGAGTTTAGAAGAAAACATATAAAACCTGTCATAGATAATTCACAGAAATAAATTCCAGATGCATAAAAGATTAGTTTTATAAAAAGAAAAGGTAAAAGAACATAATGGTGTATTTATTGCTTTTTTTGAGTTTCTTTGGGGCTATAGCAGAATAGGCTGAATAATAGCTTCTAATAGATGCCCATGTCTAATCTCTAAAACCTGTACATGTTACTTTATGAGGTAGAAGAGACTTGGAGATGTGACTAAGTTGATCTTTTGATGAGGTGATTATTTTGGGTTATCTAGATGGGGCCAACATAATTACAAAGGTTCTTAATAAGCCTCAGAAGATGAGAATCAGAAAGAGATATAAAGACAGAAGCATGAGTTAGAGGAAAGATGCTGCATTGGTAGCTTTGTCTTATTGCTTGCAGGACCCATAAACTAAGATGTGCACTTAGCAGCTAGAAGTTGAGGGGCCAGGGGCTGTGGGGGGATTCACTTTTGAGTTCAATAGGAATCCAGGCCTGTACACATCTTGTCTTTAGCCGGGTGAATATAATTTTGGGTTACTAGCCCTCAGACTTAAAGAATGGTAAAAGTCTTTTGTTTTAAACTATCAAGCTTGTGGTAATTAGTTATAGCAGGCATAGGACTGATAATATACTTACCATTGTTTTAAGAGATATGGAAGAGATTTTTTTTCCCTCATTTAGAGGAGGGAGTGCTTAGTTTAAAGTCAAAAGTAAGATTTACTTTCCTTATTTAGGTTCTTCTTAATTCAACTAGTGTTTAGATTTTCTTTTTCTTTTTTTTGGCTGGCTCAGGCAAGGGCGGGTCTGGTAAGGTATGGGGAGCTGGGGATCGAACCGCTGTCCCCTGAGCCTGACTGGGTTTGCCACAGCAGGCGCTTAAACAGCTGAGCTAACCCTCAAGCCCCCTCAAGGAGTGTTTAGAGCATGAAGTGCTGGATATAACAGATTACAGATATGCAAAGCTACTCAGTAAATAAGGAGGTGAAGGGTTTATGAAGTATTGTTGCTCTTTCTGTGACATCATTTCCTTTTTTTTTGGTACTGGGGATTGAATTCAGGATCCTGTGCTTGCCAGGCAGGCACTTATTCTACTGAGCTATCTCCCCAGCCCTTCATTTCCAATTTTAAATGCATATGAATATAGTAAAATGATATGCAATTCATAGGAATTTTAGAAAACTAAAATGAACTTTTCTGTAAGCCTTTTCTTGGGAACAAGGCCTACCTATTACTTATGTGGGAAATTATAAACACAGAGTGCATTAGGTATTCATGTGCATGCAAAAAAGTTGCTTTATAGTTTCTTAGGAATCTGAATGTGTTTAAACCTTGTTTTTGGAAGCTGGAGGCTATTGGGCCTCTCTCCATGTGACAGTACTGTATCTTCCAAAGTGTACAAGAATACACACGAAGATGAGGTTAAAACAGATTTTTTTCTTTTCGTAATCATGGAAGTGACATCCCATCGTCTGTGCCATATTCTGTTCCTTAGAAACTAGTGACTAAAGCCAGCCAGTCATTACAAGGGAAGGAATTTTGCAAGGCTGAGGCTACCGTGAGGCAAGGATTCTTATAGATGATCAGAATCATTATCTTTACTTTTCCACTACAATCTCTGTAACTAGTGGCATCATTTTGGAAATTATTTTCTTTCCTAAATATATCAAACTGTGATAGTTGGTTTTTTTTTCTTTTTTTTTTTTTTCAAAATTTTATTGATAAACAGCAATGAGACAGTTTCAAATCAAATCGGAAATACAGTTTCAACAAATAACACACTGCATATATTCTTCTTAGTGGTTAATTGCTGTACAAGATGCGGACTTGAGATCCTATTTACAAACACCATTAGAACAAATCATTCTATTCATTAAGAGAATGCAACTATATATCTATCCTAACCACTTTGAATACACAGATACAAAATGGACATTCATCTGTATACCTTATTTTTTCTAAGTTCCGTTATTGAATATTATAGGTGTGTAAACTCAGCAAAATATTTTAAAAGAGTCCAGTAGACCATAATAGCATTGGGTCTTCTGTTTAACTGGCAATGTCAGAAATTACTGACCTGAGTCCCCCACAGCTCAACATAGTGATAGTTGTTTTGAGGGTTAAATGAAGTCACCTATGTATATAAAATGCTTGGCACATATTAGGTTCTCGAAAAATAGATATTGTTTGAAAAAAAAAATCACTGAGCTTCCATCTGTTTTTTTTTGTTTTTTGTTTTTTGTTTTGTTTTGTTTTGTTTTTGTTTTTGTTTTTGGTACCAGAATCAAACTCAGGAACTCGTACTTGTCAGGCAGGCATTGCATACCTGTGCCATCTCCTCTGCCCCAAAGATATGTAATTTAAGATAAACTTGGAAAAAATACAGTCAAAATCTTTGTGGAAAAAGTCTCTCCAAACGAAACTTATTTACTGTAGTTATAATTTATATCGAAGGAGTGATTGAAGTATACATGATTATACATATTTATATACATTGCCATTAATTTTCCCCAACATACTCTCACATACCCATTTGCTTTAAATACACTTATCCCATTCTTGCCATTTGTTTTGTTGAGAGTATGACTATGTACTTTAGGCTGGCTTTGAGCTCACTATGTAGCCTAGCTTGGCCTTGAACTTGGGCAGTCTGCACTGAGATTACAGATGCATCTTGCCACTTTCTGAAGCAGTTCTGGAAGTCCTGTTTCATGAATGGCTTTATGAGGTATGACAAAAAATATAGTGAATGCTGATGCTGAGTGTCATCCTTCAGAAAGGCAGGCTAATTTTTAATTTATGTGCTGCTGGACTAGCTCATTGCAGGGTCATAAAAATCTCATCCATGTTATTCATTGTTTCTGTCACTGTGATTTTTGGCTCTTCCCCAGGGTCAAGTGACCATAAATGGTAAATGTTTTGAACTACTTCAGGTAGTTCAAGGCTTCAAGGCAGCTACTACAGCCTAACTACTGACATTTAAAAAGGGTCATTCAAAACTACTCCAGAAAGTGGTAAGAACAATGGGATAATTGTTTGAAACAAAGAATATTATTTGAGGATACATGACATGGCAATGTATTTTTTATTGTAATAAAGTTTTAAAAATGTAAACATTCACCATTTTTTTGGGCCATATCACATATTTGAAGAGATGGTCTTGAGCCAGGCAGATTAGGCCAGGATCATTTATGATCCCAGCAGTCTGTGTAACTGAGGCAGGAGGATAAGAAGTTTGAGCTCAGCCTGGGCAACTTACTGATTTAACAACGTCTTGTCTTCAGAAAAAAGGTGGGAGACGAGGATATAGCTCAGGATGAAGGCCTTAAATCCCAAATACCACAAGAAAAGATTTTTTTTCTTTAAGGAGATTTATTCATTTTTGATGTTGACCTGGTTTGATGATAAACATCAATTTAGCCTCTCCATCTTTTTTTTTTTTTTAATTTGGAGAATTTAAACCATGTTTTGTTTATAAAAACTATACTTATGTAAAATGGTATCTTAAAAATCACCTGCTAACCCTGGGTGAGAAATGGTAGCACACCGTGGATGTGAGAGCTGTCCTTTTGTTTCTGAACCAAGCAGTGGAGAGAAGCCTTTGGCTGCCTGAGCTTGGCCAGACTCTTTGAGAACTAGGTCCTTACGGCAATCTGAGAAGGATAGTTACCGGGGTCTGTCTGTGCTGTGTGTCCCTCCCCCAGGATGCTTTTCCTTTCCCTTGCTGTGGAGGAGTCCACAACAGTCCTCATGGCTTGGTGACAAGTAGGGTGTGACTTTGACACCCCCAGAAGTTTTTGACTCCCAGGAGGGCCAAAAGAGCAGGAGCTGGTCCCATAGCAGCAGGGCGAGAGGAACCAAAAGAAGTACGGGGGGGGGGGGGGGGATTTGGGATGAAGCAGAGCTACTTAAACCATGTGTAATGTGGCACATCTGTAATCCTGGCTTCTTGGGGGAGCATGAGGCAGGAGCATGGCAAGTCTGGGCCAGCCTGAGCATTTTAGTGACTTGCTGAGATCCCGTCTCAAAATAAAATAAAATAAAATAAAATGACAACAAAGAGGGGATCAGACATTGGGAAATATACTTTTTAGATTTCTGGTACTGTTTAATATAATGTCATGGTTAGTTATGATCAAAATCATTTTTTGGGTGATTGACCTCTGATTTAGAATGCTAATATTATGGCTTTTTTTTTTTTTTTTTAATGTTCTAGGTTGTGTGTTTAATCTAATATGGTGTCCAAAATGTTAGATATATTTTGGGAAAATCATGGCTGCTTAACTGAAATCCAAAAGAAGCAGATAGCCCAAACTGATAACTTTCATTTGGTTTGTTTGAACTATTTTGAACTATAGTTCTGTAAGTGTGAATATGCATTTAAATTTTTTTCATACATTTTTATTATGAATTCTAAGAAGGAAAGATATTTGTTATCCTAATATGCAGTTGAATTCCTTATTATTACTGTTTAGTAGGAAGTACTAAGTACTAAGTATTCTTGAATTATCCCAGGACAAGTTTTTTCTTTTAATCTCTTCTACTACCAATCATCCACCCTCCAAACTTTTCACAGTTATGAAATCATATACACTTAATACTGTTCTCAGGGACAGGAGTGAAAACAGTGAGATAGTTTTTGTTGAATCTAAATTGTTACTGCAGTTTCCCTTAGCACACTTCTGTTCTCTTTCTTGAGTCATTGGTTGTGGGACTTCTCTGATGCTGTGAACATGCCATGCTCTGAAATTTAAGATGATATTTTAAAAACAAAGTTTGATTATGTTGATCTGAGAATTTATTTTTCATTTGGTGTTCTGTGCTTAGTTTCATTAGGTTATTTAATTTTTAAAACCTCAACGTTTGATTATACTTTGGAAGATCACAGGTTGTTCCATAACCTTTTTTGTTTTTTTAAGTTTTTTTTTTTTTTTTTTTTTGTATCAGGAATTGAACTCAGGACCTCGTGCTTGCAAGGCAGGTGCTGTGCTACTGAGCTATATCCCCAAACCATGTTTCATAACCTTACATCTGCATCTATTTCTGACTCTGTGGGTCATGTTATCTTTGTGCTTCATTGAAACGAATTTCCAGACTGTATTTGGTCAAATATGGTTTCTTCCAGATGAATTGCTCACTGAATTTTCTTTTCTAGGTTTCCTGTTGCACCAAATTGAGGCTACTTAAACAACAAATACATACACATTACAATTAGAACATGAATAATAGTTAGCATTGGTTTGGGGTTGGATAAAAAGTACTTTTTATAAAGTAGAAGAATAATGTTCACTTAAAAAGTTTGTAATCGTGGCTATAATTGTGAAATTTAAGTATGAACTGATATTTGAAACTTGAGAGTTTTTTTAAGGTTATTCAACTCCTGTGCTATTCTGTTTGTAATGCACATTACTTAAGGATAAGTACTAAAAATTTTTGTAAATAACCTTTTCTAGGTGGTGCATTTTTGGTGGCTATCAATTTTTATAAATTATAATATTTATGGTTTCTTTTATTAACAGAATTCTGCTTGGTCAGAGTCGTGATGGTATTGTGTTCAGCACTGATGACTATTTTCACCATCAAGATGGGTACAGGTATAATGTTAATCAGCTTGGTGATGCCCATGACTGGAATCAGAACCGAGGTGTGTTTTGGGCCAAATCTCCTGGGGGGGTTGGAATTTGATCAGGGGGTCAGAAAAAAAACCTAGGTTTTATTCTTTTTTTTTTTTTTTTATTTTAATGAAGGATCTACAGAGTGTTTAGGGTCTCATTACTAGATTGGACTTGTAGTGATCCACCTGTTTACAGCCTCCCAAGAGCTGGGATTACAGGCATACCACCACGCCCAGTCTAAATTGCTGTCTCAGCACACCCAGGCACGGGGCCGGTGCCAGCATGGCAGGTGGAGACTAAGTCTTATTTTTGACTTAGACTTTTTCCAGCACAATGACTTTGACAAATAATTTAAATGGCTTTGAGGGCCAGGGAGATAGCTCAGTAGAAAAGCACTTGCCTGACAAGTGCAGGGGCTTGAGTTTAATCCTGGGTTCTGCGGAAAAAAAAAAGAAAAAAAGGCTTTGAATTTCATTTTCTTCTTAAGAGGTGATTAATAGTTGTATATGTCCTACCTCATTAAGGTTGTTATAAAAATCACTGATGGACTGGGCGTGATGGTGCATCCTATAATTCCAGCCCTCCAGAGGCTGAGGCAGGAGGATCATTGAGAGTTCGAGACCAACCTGGACTACAAATGGAGCTCAAGGCCAGCCTGAGCTGCATAGCAAGACCCTATCTCAAAAAGAAAAAAAAAAAAAAAATCAGTGAATTTAGATAAAACATTTTGTCAACTGTAAATAGTATGCCAGTATAAGCTGATAAAATAATACAGGTATGGGATGTTAGATATGTTTTATTTTATACTTGATAAATAAATTAAAGTTATTTTTCCTGAGAATTATGCTAATGTTTCTCAAGTCTTAAAAATAGAATGCTTGTGAATATTAAAACATTTTCTGGGCTGGGGAGTTAGCTCAGCGGTCTAAGCATCTGCCTGGCAAGCACAAGGACCCAGGTTTGATTCCTGGTACTGCATGCTGTACCTGCCCCAGGACCCTGGGCATACCTTGGCGGCCACTGAAACCAGGTATGGTGGCATATACCTGTAATCCCAACCCTGGGGAGGCTGAGAAAGGAATATCACTATGAGTCAGAGCTGCATAGTGAGATCCTATACCAAATAAATAAATAAATGATTAAAAAAAAAAAAAAAACTTTTCTCCTTGATGCTGGTGTGTGAGAAATTTACTTAATACATTTTTTAGAGAACATGAGACATTACATCATGAATAGTGATTTTTAACCCTGGCTGTACTTTCTTTTTTTTTTTGTCTTTTAGAGATAGGGTCTAAATGTGCAATTTAATCTGTCATTGAGCTCACATTGTAGCCTATCTACCTGGTCTCAAAATTGTAAGGATCTTCCTACCTCAGCCTCCTGAGTGCTGCGAAAATAGTAGTGTGCCAGCACACCCAACCTGATTGTACATTTGAATCACTTGAGAACCTCTTTAAAAACATATCCCTGGGCTTTAGCCCCAGAAATTCTGTTTTAATTGATTTTGAATTGGAGCCTAAAGTTCGTTTTTTATGTTATTTATTTATTTATTTTGCTCTGAATGCCTTCAGGGCAGGTTTGGCTGGCTGGAGTTGTGGAGATCGAATACAGCAACCTGAGCCTGACTGCTTTGTCGAAGCAGCCACTTAACTGAGCTAAGGGGCAGGCCCCCTTTTATGTAATTTAAAGTTCTAACATTTGGTCAGATTTGAAAACCATTGATTCAAAACTGTCAATAAATGCTTATACTATGTTTTTTTTTAAAGATGAATGTACAGATGATTAAAAAATAACATGAGTGTATGCAATGTGTTAATTATTGAAACTGTCCTACCAATTTGGTTTGAAACTTTCTCATTGCTATTTGTTTCTCAATAAAATTATGGAAAAAAATTAACATGAGAAATTTCAAAAAATTTTTATTTATTTTTTAAAAATTTTATTT
>NW_004524614.1:10326579-10335201 GCF_000260255.1 Octodon degus | reverse complement strand
CTTTGCTAAGCTTGTTCTAAGTAGGTGCTTTAGACCACTGAGCCATCTCACCAGCCCCAGAAATTTTAAATTTAAATTGGAAAAAGTGTAATAAATCTCATAACCATCATACAGAGTTATCAGTTACCAGCATCTTAAAATGTAGCCAGCATTTCATTTTTAAAAAATTTATTCCCTTTTTAATTCACTGAAGGATTTGAAAGCTAATTCTAGACATTCTACAACATGCATTTCTAATTGACCATTTTATGTATCCACATCTTATTTCCCTGCAGTGCTATCATCACACATAAAACTAACAGTTTCATAGCATTGTATAACTCAGTCTGTAATCAGATATCCTATCTTGCTTTAATTTCTTTTTATGGTTCTCTTTGAATTAGAATCCAAATTCCTCAAAATAGATTTGGTTTTGTGTTTCTTTTATTTATATTAATATGTAACAGTTTTCTCTTTTTATTGGTGAATTGAGACCATTAACATTGACAGTTGTAATTGCTACAGATTGACTTATCTTTGTCCTGTTATTTTCCTGTTGTTGGCTCTCCTTTTCTCCCTGTTTAATGCCTTGCCTGATGGATTCATTCTCTTGGGGTTCATGGAGTTGTAGTCCTTATTATCTTTCTAGAATATCTTTCAGAACTTTTTGAGCTAGTCATTTGGTGGTTATAAATTTTCTGTTATTGTTGTAGAAGTATCTTATTTGTCCATCAATTTTGAAAGATAGGTTTGTTGGGTACATCAATCTGGATTGGAGATTGCTTTCTTTTAGGGCTTGAAATACTTTACTCCAAGCTCTCCTTGACTTGAGGGTTTGTATTGAGAAGTCTGCTGTGATTCTGATGGGTTTTCCTTTATAGGCCCTGGCCTATAATATTTTTTTATGATGTTAAGGCACTCTCAGTCTTTATTATTTCTTTTCTTTTATAGCATTTATTTATTTCTCATAGCTTTTATTTTTATTTATTTATTTATTTCTCATAGCTTTTATTTTTATTTATTTTTTCCTCATAGCTTTTAATATTCTGTTCTTGTGTTGAATTTCTAGGATCTTGACTATGCTTTGGAGTTCTATATGCCTTACTTACTTGTATATTGAATTCTTCAGCCCTGTTTGGGAACTTTTCTGCCATGACTTTATTTATTTATTTATTTTTATTCTTTTATTTATTTATATATTTGGTACATAGCCTTGCTATGCAGCTGAGACTCGTAGTGATCCTGTCTCAGCCTCCCCAGTGTTGGGATTATAGGTGTGTGCCATCACACCCAGTTTCAGTGGCCAACTTGGCGTGGGACCAGCATGGTGTACGTTACCAATGTTTGAACCCAGGTCCTTGCGCTTGCCAGGCAGGTGCTTAGGCCACCGAGCTATCTCCCCGGCCCCATGACTTTATTTTTAAAAATTTTACTGTTTTATTATTATTATTTTATTTTTCTTTTGGTACCAGGGATTGAACTCAGGACGTTGCGTTTGCCAGGTATGCTTTTATTGCACTGAGCTTTTCCCTCATCCTGTTTTACTGTTTTTTGAGACAGGGTCTTACTGTGTGGTTCAGCCTGGCTTTGAGTTAACTGAGTAGCCCAAGATAGCTTTAAACTTGTGGTGATGCTTCTGCATCAGCCTCCTGAGTGTTGGGATTACAGGTGTGTGCCACATGGTTGCTATGACTTCTGTGAACAGGTTTTTAATGTGATTTGTACCATCTCCTGCTTTTTCATTGAGTCTGATCTATGTTATGTTGTTCTTTTTTACATCATCTAGCATTTGCTAGATTGTTTTCTCATGGTCCCTTGCTATTTTTAAGAATTCATTCTTTTCATCATTACTAACCATAATCCTGTTTTCTTCTGATAGTTTGTATTTTTATTGGCTCATTTGGCTGTGTATATTTTCAATGAAATTTTTAATCTCTTGTATATCTGTTTGAATCTTTTTAAGGATACCATTTTTTTTTTTAAGGATTCCATTTCTTTCCTATGTTGAGCATTCACTTCCTAAGCTCCCCCCCTTTTTAAAAATCTGTATCTGCTTTAGAGTCACTAACCATGTCTTTCTTTCTTTTTTTTTTTTTTTTAATGTTACAGGGTCTTAATACGCAGCTGCAGCTTAAACTCAGTGATCCTCCTGTTTTCAGTCTCCCCAACACTGGGATTACAGGCATCACCACTATCCCTAGACTCTGTGGCTCATTCAGCCCGCCCTGGGGGCGGGGATGGCCTGGCATGTGATGCCAGGAATTGAACTACAGTCCCTGTGTTTGCCTGAGCTTGCCTAAGCAGGCCCTTTAGTCAGCTGAGCTAGCTCACCAGCCCCCAAGCATGTCTTTTATCTGAGAAATCATTTTTGGTTTGATTTTTTTTTCTAGAGCTTTGTTCATCAGCTTTGTTACTTTCACTGTTATCACTTCAGAGAGTCCAGATGTGTGGCTCTCAGACTGTTATGCCTCCTTGCCCCCTGCATTTGCCTATGATGAAATGGAAGTCTGGGATTGGATCTTGTTTAAGTGTCTTTTTTTTTTTTTTTTTTTTTTAGTTTAATTTCTGGGTTGATGTTTTTAAATTGCTTATGGGTAGTTGCTTTACTGAAAATATTTAGAACACTTAGACTTGGCTACTAAGAGATATTTTCCAGGTATAGCTGGCTTTTGGGTTTTGAGTCTGCTGCAAAATTCTACCTCTTAAATTCATTGGGGAATGAGAAGTTATTACCTACTTGGCCCAGCCCCTGGTTCTTTGGCACTGGCCTAAGGTATTTTTTATGACCCATAGGCAATTTCATTCTTGATATACCAGAAAGAACAACTGATTAGAACATTTATGTCACCTGGGCTAAGTAATCAGCAATAACAATAGCATGAAGCAGACTAAAAAAATGACAATCCATGGTAGCTATTAATTTGCCACCTTTAACTTATGAACTAAATTTGTGATTGTATAACAAAATCTAAAATGAACTAGAAAGTTCTGTGCAATAACCTTTAATATGGTGATTTTATGCTTGGGAGAAATTTTCAGTGAGATTGGGGGAAAACAGAGAAATAGAAAAAGATTAGAAGCAAGGCTAGAGGAGAAAGGATAATCATGCAAACTTTGCGAAACTGGTGAAGAAGATGAGGGAAAGAAAAGGGGGAAAAAAGAACAGAACATCATAGTAACAAAACTAGAAACACTACTGTCTCAGTTACTCTTTTCTCATTGCTGGGACAAATACCTGACACTCAAAGGAGGGAAAGGTTTATTTAGCTCACAGTTACTGGAGGTTTTAGTCCATACTTAGCTGGCTCTGAGGCAGAGAACAACCTTTCATGGCAACAAAGAGCAAGAGAGAAATGCAGGAGTGGCAGTAGCTCAAGCAGCTAATTTCTCTTCCCTCCTTACATTGAAATGCAAGTTACCTGCCCCAGGGCAGTTGTAGCATCCACACCCATAATAATCAATCACAAACTCCAGAAGCCACCACATGACTGCTTGAGGCTTTGGGGGACTCCTGTACACAAACCATACTAAGTACATACTCATATAAGCGCAAACAAGGAAAAACCAAATAAAACAAAACACAAGGAAAGAGAAAAAATTAAAAAAAAGAATAAGCAAAATTTGTGACTGGGGATAGAGCTCAGCAGCACAAGTTCCTGGCAAGTGCAAGGTTCCCTGAGTTCAATTCCTGGTACCAAAAGGAAGAAAAAAAAATTTGTTGACTTCTGCATGTGTCTCTGCTATCACTGGGAGACAATGTACCCAGACAGGTCCACATCTGAGTTGATTAATCCCAGAAGGCTAGCTGTAGCTGTACAGGGGGTTAGTGGATCCCCCCTACAAGCCTATACCTTTAGTTCCACTGAAGTTCAGGCTTATTTCTGGCTGTGAGACCAGAACTTGGCTCCCTAATCTGCTGAGTTCACTTGATCCTTGTCCCTGTCAAGGAACAAGGTGTTCAAGATGTTCCTGAGGAACATCTGAACCAAATTAATTTATCAGCTAGTGCGCTCTGTTGTGTACACTGTACTGTTCTGGTGGGTTTCTCAGTGGAGTCCTCTGGGGTTGCCAGTAATTACTGGGCATGTGCAAGATTCATTTGGTCAGTCTGTCTGTCTGTCTGTCTTTTTCATTTATGTATTTGGTACAGGGTCTCACTATGCAGCTCGGACTAGCAGTGATCCTCCTGTTTTCAGCCTTCCCTGTGCTGGGATTACAGGCATGTACCACCACGGCCCAGACTCAGTCAACAGCTCAGCATGTCCTAGGGGCAGGACCAGCGCAGCATGCGGGACAAAGGATCGAACCCCAAAGTCCGTTGAGCTATCTTGCTGGCCCTTACTTAATCTATATTGGTTTTGTGACATTCTAGGATTTCTCCACATATATTTGAAGGTGGCATGAAAATGTAAAAAAAGTTCCTTTTGTATTTTAGTAGTATAGAACATTGTTGAATAGCTTAAATAATGATGTTACAATTCCAAAAGTGTTTGGAGTTAATAGCCTAAAGGTAAGAGAAGGATCAGGAGAGATAGCTCAGAGGCATAAGCACCTAGTTGGCAAGCACAGGGGACTGAGTTTGATTCCCAGTCCTGCATGCAGTGTTGGCCCTGAAATTGTGTGTGGTGACGCACACCTGTAATCCCAGCACTTGAGACTGAAGGATCACTTCAAGTTCAACCCCTTTTGGGGGCTACAAAAGTGAGCACAAGGCTGGCCAGAACTGTATAGCAAGACCCTGTCTCAAATAAATGAATGAATGAACGAATGAATGAATAAATGAAGAATAAAGTTAAGCAAGATTCAGTGATAAATGGAATGAATAAAAAATGTTTCATTAAGATGTCTATTCCATATGAATTATTTATACTTGTTAGATGGAGGTTTCTGTATAAACTGGAGTAACTGGTTTTCTTTTCAGTATAACAAATACAAAACTTTTCATGATAATTGTATCTAACAGTCATTAGAGAGATTTTGGTGTGTGTTGGTGATACTGGGAACTGAAATTAGTAGACTTCTACTGACCTACATCTCCAGCCTTTTTTATTTTTTGACTGTTTTGCTAAGTGGCCTATTTTGTAGAGTTTTTCTTGCCTTGCATTTGCCTTCCTTTGTCTTAGCCTCTTTGAGTAGCTAGGATTATAGTCATGTACCACCATACCTTTCCTCAGTAGACATTTTGGTAGTTATAAGCATATTCAGGAAAAAATAGCTATTTTCAACACTTATTGAATAGTGCTTTATATTCCAGAATAGTTCCTTATATCTGAGAAAATCTATTTTTTCACGATCATTATTCAAAGAACCTTAATTAATTTTAAAACATATATGAATTGAAAATGTTGCTAAGGTGTCATTTTCAGTCTTAAAATATGATATTAATTTGTCTAAGAAACCCACTTGTTTGGTATTGAAACATAGTTTCCTAAGGAACTCTAGTCCTCTGGAACATAGCTCCTTGAATGTGAAAGTCTATTGGACATTAGGAAAATTACTTTAATAAAACTTTTAAGTGGGATATGTGAGCACTATTTATGATTGGAAGTAAAACAGGGAGAAATGATAGCATCTCGTTGCTAGCAGCAAGCCAACGCTAATTGGTAACACCCATGTGTGAACTGATTTTTCAATTTCTTTTATATTTAACAGTATCTCCCAAGTATGTGTTCTACCGTAGTTATTACTTCTTAACATTTAGAATTTTGACTCCCCTAGACATCTGTATGAATGTTTTCATTCTATGGAACTAGTAGTTTGAATTTTAAGTCCTAGGGCTATGGCTAATACTCAGTGGGAGAATGAATGCTTGCCTAGTGAAAATGAGATCCTGGGTTAAATTCCCATCACTGCCAAACAAAAACGTGAATTCTAAGTCCCACAAAAACATTCCTATTATTGCATTTTGCTTTGGCCTTATACATTTTATCAGAAATTCATAATTGTTTTTTCTTATGTGGTATACCTGAGGTATATATCCACTTCCTGGTCATTAAGAGTGGTTTGCTTTGACAGTGATTCTCACCTAATGGTAGAAGTAAAGCTAATGGATTAGGGGGATAAAGTTTAGAAAAGTTTCATTCCTATTCCAGCTTCTCTTTGAGAATCATAGTTCTAAGAAATGTCAGTTGAACTGTGGTATTTAACTACCTAGTATATAAAGATTTTCTGGGAAAAAAGATAAATCTATAACTTCTTAAATTCTTAAATACATAAACTTTTCTTATTTCAAAAGCACAAATGTCAGCATTTATAGATGAACACTTAAATTAGTAAATCTTCTCCCTCCATATTTTGAACTGATTAAGATACTTAACTATTGACTCATAACTTGATGTTTTCATTTAACACTTTCTATCTCAGTAAATGTTTACATTTTCTCATACTTAGTCTGAGTCTGTTATAATTTGTTCCATTCTTTCATATCCTGTAAGTAAAATTTGACTGTGGCTTGAAGGCTTCACTAGCTTTAGATTAATAAAATAAAATATGATTGTCTGGGGCCATCAAAGTTGCTCTGTGGATTAAAGCACCTGCTTAGGCAAGTTTAGGCAAATGGAGGGACCATGGTACAATGCTGTGCCACGTACTGTGCCAGCCCTGCTCCCAGGGTGGGCTGAGCCAGCCACAGAGGTAGTGGTGCATGCCTATAATCTCAGTGCTAGGAAGGCTGAAAACAGAAGGATCACTATGAGTCTGAGCTGCATAGTGAGACCCTGCAACAACCAAATATATATTCATATCCCAAATGTCTTTTACAGCCAGTTTGTCAATACCAGCATGCAGTCTAGAGAATATATGTGTCATATCTTATATCTCTTACTTCCCTTTTTTTTTTTTTTTTTTTTTTTTGTATTTTTAGGGAAGGGTCTACAGGGTATTCAGGATCTCACTCCTAGATCAAACTCATAGTGATCTGCTTGTTTACAGCCTCCCAAGAGCTGGGATTACAGCCATGTGCCACCATGCCCTGTCTCTTACTTCCCTTTTAATTTGTTGTAGTCCTTGTTTTTCATGGCATTGACTCAAGATATTGTACAGTTTTGGTTTTAAACATGGAGATGTAGAGTACTTCTTAATGGATATTTATATTTTTTGTATATTTTAATAGTTCTATTTTTTGTTCTTATTTTTTGCTTCAGCAAAACAAGCTATTGCTCAGGGGAGATCCCCAGTTATAATAGACAACACTAATACACAAGCTTGGGAAATGAAACCGTACGTGGAAATGGTAAATATGAATTTTTTTTATTCTGTTTAATTTTTTCATATTTTTGAAGATTTGGTCTAATTTGCTTCTTTTTTTTTTTTAATGTACTTGGTACAGGGTCTTATTACTCTTGGACTAGTAGTAATCCTCTTGTTTTCAGCCTCACCAGTGCTGGGATTGCAGTTGGTGGCTGGCGCAGAGTGTCTGGGGGTGGGATTGGCATTGCTTGTGCCAGCGTTCAAACCCTGGTCCCTCCACTTGCCTAAGCAGGCACTTAGTCCACTGAATAGTCTTGCTAACCCTTATTAAAATGTTTCTTTGCTCTAAAGAGATTTCTTGCTTGGTCTGATTTTTCAAAAATTGGGAATGGGGCTGGGGAAATAGTTCAGTGGCCTAAGTGCCTGCCTGGCAAACTCAAGGCCCTGAGTTTGATCCCCGTGGGGTACCTACCCCACCCCCAAGAAAAAGGGAATGGTATATATTAAGGAATGTGTTCATTTTGTTATTCCTGGATTTGAGGATAATAATTGGGATTTATCCAGTTATACAGCCTTAAAATTTTTATAAATTGTATTATTTTGTAGAGTTTTTCTTGGTTAAGGAACATTTCAAAATATTGTCTAAAGATAATTGTGTGCCTTTTTACTTTAAGAACAATTCTCTGGGTTTTTGTTTTCTGCCCTCTGCATAGGCCATAGGAAAAGGATACAGAGTAGAGTTTCATGAACCTGAAACTTGGTGGAAATTTGATCCTGAAGAGTTAGAAAAGTAAGGCATTCAATTTTGTTTTTATTGACGCCTTTCCCCTTTTCCTTTAGTTTTGCCTTTACATGATTAATTTCTTTCCTAGCTTTTGCTTGTCATCTTTGTTACTTGTATATAGGTACTGTGGGTTCTTATTTTCTGTTAAGAAGAACATTGATTTAAAAGATTTTAAGGTGCCTTACATTGTTAAATTTTATTAAATTTTCCTTGTTAAATGGTTTTTTTTGGGGGGGGGTTTGGCGGAACTGGGGATTGAACTATAGCCCTTGTGCTTGCTAGGGAAGCACTTATTCTACTGAGCCATCTCCCCAGCCCCCTAAATGTTTCTTTTAGTGTGATATACATTTCATGGTTATTGAATGTAGGTCCAAGAAATTTGTAAATGAAGACTTTTTCATCTGGCTATTTTTAGCTAAGCCATTTTGTTTCATTTTTACATTGACTTTCATCTCCTTTCTCATTTAAGCACATCATCACATCATCCCTTTTTTACCTTATATTTTCATCTTGCTACTTTTCCATTTTTGGTGTTACACATCCCTAATCCCATACTAAGATCTTTAGCCAGCCAGCCAGCCTGCCTGCTTTTTTTTTCTTTCTTTTCTTTTCCTTCCTTCTTTTCTTTCTTTTCTTTCTTTTCTTTCCTTCCTCTCTCTCTCTCTCTCTCT
>NW_004524614.1:10312726-10325979 GCF_000260255.1 Octodon degus | reverse complement strand
AAGTAGGTGCTTTAGACCACTGAGCCATCTCTCCAGCCCCTGGGTTAACTTTTATACTTTTCCCTCATTCCCTATTCTTCCTCTTACTCATTTCTTCACTGACACCCTACCCTCCTTTGGGTAATAACTTTTATTATTATTATTTTTTATATGTTTAGTACGGGGTCTATAGGGTCTCACTACACAGATCCAACTCGTAGTGATCCTCCTGTTTCAGCCTCCCAAGCACTGGGATTACAAGCATGTGCCACCACACCCAGTCTCAATCACTGTCTCAGCACGCCCCAGGGACAGGGCAGAGCCAGCTGGGCATGTGGTGGCTGGGATGGAATCCTGGTCCCTGCATCTGCCTAAGCAGGCACTTTAATCCACTGAGCTATCTGACTGGCCCTTTGGGTAATAGCTTTATTGTGGTATAATTTGCAACCTACCTTACTATCACTCATTGAAAGTAAACAATTCAGTGTTTTTCAAAATACTCATTGAGTTGTGCAGCCATTACTACCTATTTTTAAAACCATTTTTAATTTTCATCTTAGTTTGACCTCTTCCAGCTTCAGGGTATTCTCCCTCAACCCTTGGTGCTAAGGCTAAAGCCAGTGTGTGCTAACCACATATTCTACCACTGATCAACACCCCAGTCTTTCTGTATATGTGTTCCAACTAATTTCTTTTCTCTGCCTTTCATTCCTTTGGTTATTTTCTTTTACTTGTTTGTGTGCTATGTGTTCATATACTGATAGATATGTAAATATTAACATCTGATATTGTTTGCCTGCCTTACTGTGTGTATAAACCTGACATGGAAAAGACAAATTTCAAAACTAAAGTTATTAGTTATGCTTAATAAATGAGTGATTAAATTATGTATAATTCTAACTTCATTTATATTCAAAGGATTTTTTAATTTCTTTATCTTGAATAAAAAATATTTGAAACATTAATTTTTTTTTTTGTGGTCCTTTCTGAGTAAAATGAATTGGCATTGGCACCTCAAGGGCTATACTTCTAAGCATAAAATATTTTCCTGTGTGTTGCAGTCTAAATCAAGACACAAAAAACTATGAGGATAAATTGTTCAAAATTCTTTCAAGATCAAAGATAATTTTTAAATATTTGTTGCCGTAAGCTCATATACATGAAAGTATATGTATACAGAAAAATCCATAAAAAATGCGTGTACAATTTAACAAAGTTCTGCTACCACAATTATACAGTTGCCCTGAGAACATTATCAGCACCTCAGAAGCACTTCATGTTCCTCTTGCCAATTTTTTTTCATCCTGTAAAGCTAACCACTGTTTTGACTTGGTAATTGTAGTCTTTTTCTTATAGTTCTTTGAGATTTACCAACTTAGAAACTGGCTTACTATAATACTTTTGCCTTTCTTCAATCTTTAAACATATAAATATAGTCATATATTATATATTATGTCTTTAATATTGTGAGGTCTGTCTAAATTGTTGTGTCTAATAATGCTTTGGTATTGAAAATAATAAATTGTTTAAATGTAATATAAATTATCCTCAAATAACTTCTAAATATATTTTACCTTGATTTTTAGGTTATAAGCATCTATTCAATTCTTCTGCAATTCTCAAAAACACTATCATTTTTTATTATTTAATATTTGATTTTTTAATTAAAAGGAGATGTGTTCAGTAGGATCAGTTAACAAATCTTGTTAAGAAAGCATAATTAACATTTTGTTGTAGAGAGTAAATGAATATTGCTATAGAAGATGTAAATGAAATACCAGCTAATGTTTATTTACACAATATGATTTAGAGTCTGTGTTCTGTTACTCTGTTATTCTAAAATAGTTTAATCTCTAAGTGTAAATTCCAAAAGGAAAAAAGATTTACAGTTCTTATCTTTTTTGGTAGGAGGAATAAACATGGTGTGTCTCGAAAGAAGATTGCTCAGATGTTGGATCGTTATGAATATCAAATGTCCATCTCTATTGTAATGAATTCAGTGGAACCGACACAGAAAAGCACACAAAGACTCCCTCCTCCACAGGGAAGCCAGAGGTGGGGAGGCTCTGTAGGCTCACATAATCAAATCTGTGTTGCAGATAATCATTGAGTTGGCTATTTTCAGCTAACATTTATTGCTTGCTCTTGAAAAAAAGATAGTGAGCCTTTCTCAAAGATTAGTTTTAAATAAAAAAAAAAGACTACATTGCCTCACTATGTTTCCAGCAAGTTGTTTAAATTTTAAAGTACAAATAAAATTATATAAAGTTGTATATTAAATGCTTTTATAATTTTTTGTAGTAAAATCTTTTGAGTATAAAAACCCTTGAGTAGTAGAATGGATAGGAACTAGGATTTTTTTCTATAATCGAATTTTAAGCTAATTTTATAAATAATGTTAAACAGCTTTTTATAGTTCATACCGAAATCTAACTTTTTGTGAATATTTGATATTTTTCCTTCACTAACTTAAATATGGAAGAAATACCAGCTTATTGAAGGATATCTTAATTCATACCAGTATTCAAGTGTATCCCAGTTAACTTGTGTGACAAAATCATTTCTAGGCCATAATAACGTATCACTGACATGTAAACAAAATTCCCCAGCAAATGGTAGACAGTAAATATATCAATCACCTGGAGAGTTTTCTTGTGTATATAAATGTTTATCACATAATATATACTCATCATCTTTCTTCTTAATTCCTCTGCCTATCCTCACATTTCTCAATTCAAAAGGGATACAGAGACAAGTAACTACATAGTTCGAAAAGCCTCCTCAAGTGATTCTCATAGTGTATCACTTTGTTCAATTTACTGTTTTTTGTTGTTGTTGTTTTTTTTTTTTTTTTTTTTTTTTTTGAGTTAAGGTCTTGCTATGTAATTCAGGTTGGTGTTGAACTAAGTATGTAACCCATTCTAGCCTTGAACTCCACAGCAGTTCTCCAGTCTTAGCCTCCTGAATGCTGGAATTATAGGTGTGTGTCACCATGCCCAGTGGCTGTTGTTTAATTCTAATATTAAGAAATATTTTGAACAAGTGCTTAGCATTGATCATAAGAAAATTTGTTCTATAAGGTATTTCTCATGTCACTGTACAGTTTTATTAGATCATGTTCTTTAACTTAAAGTTTTTTTCATCAATTTTCTTTGGTGGTTTTGTTTTGCTTTGGTTTTTTGAGACAGGGTCTCTATGTAGATCAGATGGGCCTTACACTCACTCTGTATCTTAGGGGGGCCTTGAACTCATGGTGACCCTGTGGCCTCAGCCTCCAAAGTGCACAGATTACAGGCAAGTGCCCTCAAGCACAGCTCTGATTTAAAATTTTAAAAATGAGATGTACTTCATTGTAGGTCTTGTAATTAATCCTTGTCTTCAAACAGGGCTTTGTCTGGTCTGTCCTAAACAAACATTTCTCACTGCCACATGAGAAAAGAAACATTAGCACCTTTACTATCTATTCCCAGTGTTTCATAGAAAATATTTCCTTAGTCATTGATTTATTCTTTTTATCAGGAAAAATTCCAGCTAGTTACAAAATGGTTTTTTTGGTAAAAGTTAAACATTATGATCCTTTATATGTTTTACTGGCTCACTTGCTTGCTTGCTTGCTCTTCCTTTTTCTTTTCTTTTTGGTACAGGGTCTTGCTACACAGTTTGGACTCACAGGGATCCTCTTGTCTCAGCTTCCCCAGTGCTGGGACTTACAGGCATGTGGTACCAGGGATCGAACTCAGATCCTTGCCCTTGCCAGGCAGGCGCTTAGACTGCTGTGCTATCTTCCCAGCCCTGCCGGCTATTCATGACACTTAAACTTCTCCTAAAATATCCCATTCTGGCCAGGCATGGTAGCACATGCCTATAATCCCAGCACTCAGGAGGCTGAGTGATGAGGATTGTTGCAGGTTTGAGGCCAGCCTGTGAACTACATAGTGAGATCCTGTCTCAAAAAAAAAGCTTGTTCTGAATCTTGTAATCTTTCTTCATGTGTTTTAAAACCTTTTGCTAGTCTTTTTAACTTTACTTTAAAAGTTTTAAAAAATTATATCATTTTTGAAGTGAGCTGAAAATAGAATACTACTATCAACAAAATCTTTATTACAGTGCTTTTAGTAAAACAGGAGTGTGATTTCTGTTTATGTGTACTGATCAGTGCTATTTACATTTGGATATTACCTTGCTTTGCCTTTTTTACATATGTGATGCTTGAATATATTTGTTCATCTTAACTAAATAGGAAGTAGAATATACTAACTCATGGTTTGTATATGTGTGTGTGTGTATATATATATATATATATATATACACACACACACATACACATCTCCTTTGTCCAGTGTTTTTATATATTCTTAGAATAATGCTTTTTGGTAGTTGAACTTGTATTTTTCCCCATGGTTTATTATGTAAATTAGCATAGTTTTAAAATCATATGAAAGGATTGAATTTGGGGACAAATGAATCAGTTGTGGAAAGAATTAAGTTTGTGAACTGATATGGCACTGTAAGTACTTATGGAAGCAGGGACATTAATGTTTGAGACTTTATTTTTAAAAACAAAAAAGTAATTAATAGTTCCTCTAAGTATTAGAACTGCTTTTTGGTTTTTAACAAAATGGTGGAAAGTGTAAGCAGTGATCACTATTATAAGACATTGTTTGACATGAAAAAACTCTATTAAAATGTGAAATTTATCAATTTTTTATCAAAAAGTTCTTGTATTCAAGTTTGTGGGGGTTTTTTTGTTGTTTTTTTTACAAGAGTGAGACTTTAATCAGTTTTAAGTGGCGTTTATAACACTAAGAGAATTTAATTGTGGGGTTTTTGTTTGTTCATTTATTTGTTTTGAGATAGGATCTCACCGCTCTAGTTCAGACAGGCCTTGAACTCACTAGGTAGTTCAGACTGGCTGTGAGCTCATCATGATCCGCCTGCCTCAGTCTCCTGAATGCAAGGATTACAGGCATGTGCAACCACGTCTGTCTTAAGATAGACCAGTTTTATAAGTTTTTAAGTTTTGAAAGTTCATGATTTCAAGGATATGAAGTACTTGTTTTGACTTTTATTTTTTTCTGCAGGTATTTGAAGATGTTGAGGAAATATAGTTGTTAATGTTTTAGTGCCTTAACCTAATAGATTTGCCAATCTATTGACATTTAATGTACTATTCTGACACAAATGCAGTAAATACTCTGGGCTGAAGTTGTATTACTTTATTTGCTTTGACAGCTGCAACCCACTCAGAGTAGTAGTGCCTCTCTGAAATCATGACAAAGTCTTAATTTAGTTTTGGTATCTGACCATTCAGAATAGATTAATTTGGGCAATATATGGAATAGATTGGGTTGGTGGTTTTTAAAGTTGAGTTTTAGGAGTTACAATTTCTAAATAAAATTTTGTTTTCTATTAAATGTTTAGCTGTAGTTTTGTATATTTACTAGGAAGGAGAAATTGTATTAAGGAACTAATAATGTCCTATTTGGTGATTGCTTTCTTTCTCTTTACAAATAGGATTGTCATACTGATTGTTATTGTCATTACTATTTTTTATTATTACTATCATTATTATTCTGTTTGTGGTATTGGAGATTGACCCCTACAACTCCTGTACCCTGGACAAGCACTATACCAAGGAGCTACATTCCCAGACCTTATTAAAATTTTATTTTATTTTATTATTATATTTTAATTAATTTTATTGAGAAATAGCAACAAGACAGTTTCAAAACAGGTTAGTAGGACAGTTACAATAATTAATACATTGCATAACATTTTATTTTGATGCATTTTCTCCTTAAAATGCTTAGGCTAAACTTTACAATCATACTTTAGCCCCTGGAGTAGCCCGGATTACAGACAAGTGCCACTGTACTCTCTTTTAAATTAAGACACCTCCTCATACACATAGCTAATGTTTTTTTTAACTATCCTCAGGATAATTAAGAAATAGGCTTAAATTTGTTAAAATAGATCTTAGAAAAGGGATTATTGAGTATCTTGTATGTTTTTGTTATTTTTTACTTTGCAAAGCAGTTATTTTGCTTAATTGAATTTAGCTGATTCAAATTAAGAACTTTCTTAAGCCTAAAATATTTTCACTTTGAATGGCTTGTAAATTTCAGCAGATCTTGAAAAGTTCATGGTTATGATTGCCTGCAACTAAATTGATAAAAACTTTTTTGTTTTGTTTTGTCTTTTTTTTTATTTTTGCGGTACCATGGATCAAACTTGGGATCTTGCACTTGCCAGGAACATGCTTATGCCACTGAGCTATCTCCCCAGCCCTTTTTTGTATTTTTGAGACAAGGTCTTTCTATGCAGTTCAGGCTGGTCTTAAGCTCACTTTGTAGCTCTGGCTGATCTTGAATTTCCGATAATCCTCCAGCCTCAGACTCCTGAGTACTGGGATTACAGGCATGTGCCACCACATCCAGCTTAAAATTTGTGAAAAAATATTTACTATATATATCCAACATGTTACAATGTAATGAATGTCATATTTTTTGTAATAAAATATATATGTGTATAAATGGTAGTTCTGAAATATCTCTTATATGGAAATTCCTAACATCTTGCTACTGTCAAATTGTAAGAGAAAAGTGCAACACAAATAACTTTTGAAAAGAGAGCTTCAATAGTACATAAATTTTCTCTTGTTTTAAAAAAATAGTACTGGGGGCCTGCCCCTTAGTTCAGTTCTTTAAGTGGCTGCTTCGACAAAGCAGTCAGGCTCATGTTGCTGTGGTTCGATCCCCACAACTCAAGCCAGCCAAACCTGCCCTGAAGGCATTCAGAACAAAAAATAAAAAAATAGTGCTAAGAATTGGTCCCATGTATAAATTTTTTTATTTTGAGACAAGTTCTCACCAATTGAGCAGGCTGGTCTTAAAGCCCCTTGCCTTAGTCTCCCAGATAGCTGGGATTATAGGCATATACTCTTTAGAAACTAAAGTTATGTGTTGGAAAATTTTAAGTGATTTTATTTAATAGAAGTTTAATCATTTGCAATGGGGAGGTAGCTCAGCAACTTAAGCTCCTGCCTGGCAAGCACAAGATCCTTAATTTGATCCCCCCCTCAAAAAAAAGTTTTAATCATTTTTTTTTCTCTGAGCAAAGATCCTGTTCCAGTTGTGGTACTGATGGTAGTTACATATTTCTCAGTACGGAACTTATGTTTAGTAAGCTATTAAAATATTTTATGTGACATAGACACAGGTATAGGGTGACTCCTAATCTTAAAACAGTCACATTAACAAATACTGCAGTTGTTTTGGTAAATAACTGAGGACTTTGTGTGAGAGTGTTCATGTGGTAGGTAGTATTTCCATGTCATTTTTAAAGATTGAACTACATTTTTGAAAATCATTGGAAAAACTGAGAAATTTTGAGAGACACTGCTAGGCTGTTTTGTCTCAATTTTATTAGTAACTAAGGAAAAAAATTTATGCAACTTTAATAGAATTCATTGAAATACTTTCATTATTTTGGTTTTCTTAGTTTTAATTTTTCACATGAGATGTGTAAAATTGAAATTTTACACTTGGAGTTAGTTTACACTAATAATTTTTGGAATAATTATACAAGTGGATTTTTAAAACCATCTTTTTAGTTATAATTCTGAACACTTCAGTTTTTGTTTTTTTGAGACTAGTTTTTGCTATGTAGTTTAGGCTGGTCTTGAACTCACTGTAACACTATAGCCCAGGCTGGTCTCTCTCTCTGTCTCCCTCCCTCCATGTCTCTCCCCTTTTCCTTCTCCCCCTCTGCCCCTCTCCCCATCTCTTCCTTCCTCCCTCCTTCCCTTCTTCCCTCCATCTTCCTCCCTCCCTCCCTCCCTCCCAGTTACCTACCCTCCTTCCTTTGTTCCTGCCTTTTTCTTCCTCCCTTTCATATTCCCTCTCCTCCTTCTTCCTCCTCCTTTGTCTGTCTCTCTTTGACTCTTATTTCTCTTAGAAATCATATTTTTTCTTCGTAGTCTTTCTGTATGTGTTTTCTTTTTCTTCTGTCCATTTATTACCTAGCTGTCCTGTAATCTCTTAATTTTTTTTAAACAAAGATGATGGAATGGTAAGTGATTTGCAAAACTAAATATAAACTCTATTCTGTGTTTCACTGAACTCATTGTTCTTTATACTTATTTAACTAACAAAGTTAAGTGTATAAGCATGGTTCAGCAGTTAGTAGATTTTTTTGGTAGAAAAATGCTTAGAAAATTTTGCAATACTCTTGTCATTGCCTCATTGGTTGGAAATCTCATAAACACAGCATAATATGTGGCTGTATAGATTTGAAGAGAAAATCTTTTTCCAGTAATATGTCATGGCAGGTATTAGTTGATAATTACTAGTTAGAAATGTATTATTTAAGAAGTCACTTTTTATTATGATTAGAGATTATCTTTCAGGGTCCAACTTGATAGCTCAGCAAACTTAAGCGCCTGCTCAGGCAGAGCACAGTGATCAGGGTTTGATCCAAAGCATGCCATGCCAGCCCCACCTGCGGGGCCCACTGAGACAGCATTGAGACTGGGCATGGTTGCGCGTGCCTATTATTCCAGCGCTTGGGAGGCTGAAAACAGGAGAGTCACTATGAGTCTGAGCTATGGAGTGAGACCCTGTAGACCCTGTAGGCCCTGTCCTAAATACAGAAAGAAAGAAAAAAAAAAAGAGATAATCTTTCAAAAGCTGAATGATTTAGAAGGAAGGTTGATAGCTGTTTTGAGTAAAACTTTTACAAGTACTTTTTATTGTGAAATCTTGCTGCAGCAAGCAGTAAGAATTTTATAGCATCAAGCTGTTAATTTGTTAACATTCATTTAAGTAACTGCTATCATTTTAGTGCCCATTCATGCTGTGCCATAGCTTAAATGTTTGTTTGTTTGTTTTTTTGGTGGAACTGGGGATTGAACTCAGGCCCTTGCTCTTGCCAGAGAAGTGCTTATTCTACTGTGCCTTCTCCCCAGCCGCATAGCTTCAGTGTGATTACTAAAGTGTACATGTTTTCATAAAAAATGTTTATTTTATAAAAAAGAAACAAAAAGTTAGGCTAAACTTATTAATATAATTTCTCTGGTAAGAGAAGGAACCAGGTATTCAAATGTAGGTCAAACTCTATCCCACATGTTCTTAAAGTGTCAAGAGTTTTTTTTTAAATTTAGATTATTTTTTTCATGGTAGGAAATAAATTTCTAAGTACAGTTATATTCATGTTTAATGTATAGGACTAGTAGGTGTAGACTGTTTTTGAGATAAATGCCATGCCTAAGCTACAAAAAGAAGGAATAATTGACAGTAAAGAATAGCTGCTCCTGACTGGTATCTTTATTATCTTTTTATTTTTATTTGACAAATAATAGGTTTGAGTCATTGTTTGCCTTTAAGCTCATTAGTGGTAATTTAATTTACCATTGGTTATTTTTTGTTGGCCTATTATAAGATACTTTTCAAAATATCCATAGCATGATTTAGTGAAAAGATTCTTTATTGTTAAGGAATTATTAATACAAGCATTCTTTATTATTAAAGGGTCAGACAATCTTGAGTTCCACCTCCATTTGTGTTTCTTTTCTCTCTTCCTATTTCTATAGAAATGGTAGCCTCTTCTAATCTAAGGTAAATGGCTATTGTGACTTGTATGTGGGTCCTCTTCTTCAAAGCCTTCTGCAGTCGTAGATGGGGCTTTTCTGAGGTTGCTGGATTAGAGTGTGCAGCTTGAATCAAGGAGGTAATCCTGGGATTAATTCATGTTATGATAAGATAAGACTGCCTTTCCCTTTGGTGTGGATATAAGGGACAAAAAGAGCTGCTGCGTGATGCTCAATGCCTTTGCCTTTTGCCTGACATGAGCTGTTCTTCCTTTTTGATGTCCTTCTATCATACTGTCCTGCCCTGGAGCCTGACAACAGTGAACTGAAACCTCTACAGACTGAGCCAAATAAACCTTTTTCCTTTAACTTTGAGTGTAGGATAGTTTGTCTCAGCAACAACAACAAAAAAAGTAATGCAGTGCTTTAATATGTGCTTTGGAATACCTTCTCTTGCCTTTTCAGGAATGTTAATTTACTGTCAATTATTCCTTTTCTCTGAAACCTAAAAATGATCAAGTCTCTTACTTCTAAATTTCCCTCTTACTTAGACATGACTCATTTATCTCAAGAACAGTGTACACCTGTTGTCCTTTTTCCCTCACCTCTCACTGATAATATTAAAGCGTTCCTTTTTAGATTCTGTCCCTGTCATTGTCCTGAATTGATTTTTAAGATCTGTAGAACATCCTTTTGTATTGAACATTATTTACTGCGTATCTTAACACAGCCATTTTGAGTTTTGAAGAGTTTTTCCCTAAAAAACTTTCCTTTGACTTCTTTGCCATCATGATTTTTGTTTACTTCTCATTATTTCTCAGTCTCTTTTGCTACTTTTCTTTTTTTGGAGTTAGAACCTTACCATTTCTGAGTGTTTCCTTTAAACTGTCTCTTCTTAGTTTCCTCCCATGTGATCTCATCATTTTTCATTTGGACATAGTAGTCTTTCCCACTTTCATACTTGCCAACCTTTAATTTTTTTATCTACAGAGTAACTGGTTTAGCCTATAAATGTATATGTGCATAGTAATTTAAATTGCATATGTTTGTGTGTGACACCCACACACACACAAATTACTCACTGCTTAAACTATAATCTATACCTTCTTCCCAGACTCTTTCTTGCACATGGTCTTCATTTATAACATTTCAGTCTTTTTGTCTATTCTTTATACACACTAACTTGTCCTTGCTTTAAGTACAGCTGTGTTCCTTCTTTAGAATGTTGTTCTCTTCTATTCTTCCAATATGTAGGATTTTTAAAAAACATTTGTATTGCACCTGAAATGTCACCTCCATAGAGAGGCCTTTATAAACTTATTATTCCTGAGTAGTCACATTCCTGTCTTTTTTTACATTGTCTTGTTGTAATTATGAGTATTTGAATTTGCTTATTATTGATTTTCTGGTAGTCTTCCTGAGCTAGAATGTAAGATTGATGAGAATGTATTTTGTTCATAACTGTCCACAAAAGACTAAACCAGTACCTCTATGTAATATTAAAGGAGTTTAGTAAATACTGGCTGAACGATTTTATACCCACTGCTTCCATTAACGATATTGTGATACCACATATGCCATCTTCTTAGATCTGTCATCTGAACTCACCTGTATACCTTTCATTTTCCCCTTTAAGCCTAAAGATTTACAATAAAGCTACAATCTCAGTTTGGATGGCCAGGATTTCCTGTCACATATGGAGCTGCCTTCTAGACATTTCTGCAAGCTAGATACTTGAGAGTCTTCTTTGTGGTCACCTTTCCACCTTCATATTCAGACCCTTAGCTAGGTGCCATGGATTTAGTCACCTCAGAATATCTCTAATCTAGTTTTAAATTGCCTTCATGTAACCAGTACCAAGGTCAAGACATGCAACATTTAATGGCACTTTAGAAGCCACTCATGCCTTCTCTGTGTCAGAATGATCTTTTTGAAATATATGATGTTTCTTAGAATCTTTCAGTGGCTTCCCATTGTCCTGAGGTTAAAGACTAATAATCATTTTGTGATTTATTTATTTATTTATTTATTTATTTTTTAAGACCCAGTGATGTCAACCTGCTTTCTTATCCAATTTCATGTTTTATGACTCTTCACTCTGTATTTCAGTCTTAGGCACCATAACTCAGTTCTTTCAATGTGAAGTATTACTTTTTTCTGAAAAATTTTGTGTGCATATATTCCTTCTATATATTTTCTTCAGATTTGAAATCCTCTTTTGGACATAGCAGGGGTGAGGCCCTTCTATGCTCTCATTTGCAAGTGATTATTTCCCCCCACTATTTTTAATCTCCATGAACCAGCATTTTTACCTGACATTGCATGGTTGTCAGCTAGCATAGTCATTGGCAAAGTGGTATTCAATATTCATATAGTGAGTATGAGTTATTCTAATTTGTTATGGGCTGACTTATGTCATCCCCGATTCATATGTTTAACTCCTAGTCTCTGGTATGTAGAATGTGATGCCTTTATTTGGAAATAGTATAGTTAAGGTAAAATGAAGGCATGTGGGTAGAATCTAATCCATTGAGTAGTGTCTATTAAAAGAGAAGATTAAGACATTGACTGTATTGACTGTCTGCATGCCCCTGACCCTGGGGCATTCTGAGCTGGCAACAGAGTCTGGGTGTGGTGGTGCACACCTGTAATCCCAGCTCTGTGGAGGCTGAAAACAGGAGGATCACCATGAGTCTGATCTGCTCCAATCTGTGTAGTGAGACCCTTTATCAAATACACACATGGGACAAAAAAACAAAACAAAACAAAAAAAGACATCCATTGTCAAAAGGATTGCCGTGTGAAGACACTGGAGGAAGATGGCTTTTTACAAGCCGAAGAGAGGGACTTTGGAAGAAACCAACTTTGCTAACTCCTTAATCCTGGACTTCTAATATGCAGAAGTATGAGAAAATAAATTTCTGTTTAAGCCACTTAGTCTGTGATACTTTGGAATGGTAGCCTTTTGTGGTTTAATCTTTTTATTTCTGTGTTTGGTACAGGGTCTCACTACGTAGTTCAGACTTGTAGTGATCCTCTTGTCTCAGCCTCCCAGTGCTAGGAAACTCGCAGTTTCGTTGGCTGGCGTAGCGCGGGGGTCATAATGGCATGTGCATGTGGTCCTGGAGATCGAACCTGGGTCCTTGTGCTTGACAGGCAGGTGCTTAGATTGCTGAGCTATCTCCCTGGCCCAGCTTTTTGTGGTTTATATGTAAAAGTTTGAACCAGAAGTTTTATGTGTTAGAAATCTACTCCCCAAGTTCATTGTTAATGATATTTGGAAGTGGTTCCTTTGGAAGCTAATTAGGAAGTCTTGAAGGTAGAGTTCCCCAATGACATCGGTGGCTTTATAAAAAGAGACCTGGGCTACCAGGCTTGGTTAGTCTTGTTACATTGCTCTCTGTTGTGTTATGACCCAGTGCCATTGTGCTTTTGGACTGTCCAGCCTCCAGAACTGTAAAGCAAATAAACTACAATTCTTCATAAATTGCCCCATTTTACGTATTTTGTTGTAGTACAAAAAAACTGGCTGGGTGTGGTAGTGCATGCTTGTCTATAATCCCAGCACTTGGGAGCTAAGGCAGGAGGCTTGCTAATAGTTTAAGGCCAGCCTTGGCTGCTTACTGAGTCAAAGGCCAGCCTGAACTACAATAGTGAGACCCTGTTTCAACCCTGGTCCAAATAATAA
>NW_004524614.1:10291929-10312626 GCF_000260255.1 Octodon degus | reverse complement strand
AATAATAAAATATATGTCCTAGAAAACTGATACAGGGTTTTAGTACTAGTAATTCAGGTGCTGTTATAACAAAATACCTAAAAGTGTGATTGAAAATGGCTTTAGAACAAAGTGTAGAAACTGGAAGAGATTTATGTGGAAAAGCCCTTCAATTGCCTTGAAGAGAATATTGATTAAACTATGGATTTAAAAAATATGAATGTTGAAAGTGATAGTGATAAATCTGTGTGTGCGTGTGTGTGTGTGCGCGCGCACGTGTGTGAGATCATAAATGTTGGTAGAAATGTAAATGCTTAAGATACTTACATTGAAGGCCAGGGAGATGGCTCTGTGGAAGGGCCTGAATTCAATCCCTGGTTCAGGAAAAAAAAAAAAAAAAAAGATACGTATATTGAGATCCCAAACAAAAATGAATAATATGGTACTTTAATTTGGAGGAAAAACAATCTGTCATACTGTAGTGAAGATAGGCACAGTGTGTTATATAGTGTTTTTGTGGAAAATAGATGAACTTATAAGTGGACTTTGATATTTAGTCAAGATTTTAAGCAAAGTATTAAAGGTGTGGTCTGGTTTCTTTTTGCTGCTTATAGTAAAATATGACAGAAGAAAGATAAGGAATTGCAGCATCGTAAGAACCAGAATTTGAGGACTTAGGAATTTTTCAGTCTTTTAGAAAGCATGTCTAGAGAGTATCAAGGTTGTTGCTAGACAACCGTTCACTTAGAGATTACCAATGTGTGACTTGTGAATCTAGTTGGCCATCTTGACTGAAAGTAGCATAAGCCAGGAACAATATACTATGGAATGGTATATATGGAATTATATACTATAGAAATGCTGCCAGTTGGAACTGAAGGAGACAAAGATGGAACAAAATAAAGGAAACCTGTTGGACTTCTAGAATTCTAAGATAACTCAACAGAATCTATAAAAATGTACAGAAGATGATCTAGAGGTTAACAGGTCTGCCTCTGCAACCACAGGTTGAGAGGGCCAAGACAGCAGGATTTGGAACTGCTATCTATGGGCTTGAGGGTGGGGGAGACACATTACCATACTCTGGTAGACCCAGAAGGTAGAGCTGCCCCCCCTTTACCACCACCACACTGTGAGCCCAGAAGACTCAGCATGGAGCCAAAGAGAATTTTTGATAGTCAGATGGAATTGGCCTTGCTAGGTTTCAAATCTACTTGAAACTTCTTTTTTATTTGTTTCTTTTCTTTTTTTTTTTTTTTAATTTTATGGGAATGTATCTCATGTGTGTTCCAGTTTAGAGGCTGTGATAGTTTGTCTGGTTTCACAGATTTATAGCTGTAGAAAAATTTTGCCTCAGGATCAATCATACCTTGAGTCTACTCATACCTTATTTAAGAAGTGAAATTTAGGTGAGATTTTAGATTTAAAGTTGATGCTGGGATGCATTAAGACTTGAGGTTATTTAGATGGAGTGAATATGTTTTGCATATAAGACATGAATTATGGGGAGAGGGCAGAGGGTTCTATGCCAAATTGTGTTCATCCCTGGATTCATGTGTTGAAATCCTAATAGTACCTAGAATGTGTTTTGGAAGAGGGCTTTTTGGTTTTTTCCTTTTGTCTTTTTGAGATAGAATTTCACTGTGAAGTTCAGACTGGCCTCAACTTCACAGCATCCCTCCTACTTCAGCCTCTTGATTGCTGAGATTTCAGATGTGCCCCACCATACCCAGCAAGGAGAGGGCTTTTAAAGAGAAAATCAGGATAAAACAAAATCATATGAGTGGACCCTAATCCAACATGATATCCTAAAAAGCTATGACACTATAGGACTAGGCCATTTGTAAGACAAGGAAAGAGGCCTTAGAGAGAACCAACCCTGTTAGTAGATACCTTAATCTTGAATTTTTAGCCTCTGGAAGAGTAAATAAATTTTTGTTATGTAAGCTAGTCAGTTTTTGTTGTAGGAGCTCTAGCAAGTTAATACACAGTAGGACACTGAAAGGCACATGTGGGACTTTTTTGTCTACTTCTTCCATTTGTGAATTAAAGGCATTTGAATCATATAACTCTTTTTAATTTAAAACTATGGGCCAGCCAGATAGCTCAGTAGACTAAAGCAGGAACTGGGGTTTGATTCCGTGAGACAGTGACTGAGATTGGGCATGGTAGTACATGCCTGTAATCCTAGCACTTGGCAGGCTGAAAACAGAAGGATCACTACAAGTCTGATCTGTGTAGTGAGGCCGTGTAGATCCTATACTAAAATACATTAAAAAAATTATAATTCATGTAATATACTTTTGAAAATTTTCCAGACTCCTACATCCCTTGAAGTCTTTATCTGTGGACTCTTGGTTTAGAATTCTTGGACAAGATTTATATCTAAGGATGGCTATACCTTTGTTTTGTAACTTAAAGTCTAAAATTTGATTTTCAAGTAGTAAAACATGAAATTAATGATAGTGTTAACATTCTATATACTGATTAAAAGTTAAATCTTAAGTTTAAAACTGTTTACTGCTTATCTAGACTTGCAGGAACATTTGCTGCACTTCTTAAACATGGTAGTAATGGGAATATAAAACTAAGGTAAGTCTTTTACTCTTGCATGTGTAGCTTTCTAAAGAGCAGATCTTTGGAACCTCATGGCTGTCATTTAGAACATGAATTGTCTTCATGGGACTTTTTGTATACAAGGACTGTGTCTATATCAGTGGTGGCCAACTTATGGCATATGTGCTGCAGCAGGCTGTTTGTTGCTGAAAGTTCTAAAAAGGTTTGCCATTACTTGCTCTGTATCCTCGCGGTCTTATTTAGTACTACATATATGCAATAGTAAACACTTAGTATGTTTTGTGTTTGAATAATTACCTAAGAAATTTCGTCTGTTGCCTGCTCTAAAAAGTGGTAGAACTGGGCATGTGGTGTAAACTGTAATCTAAATACCAGAGGAAGATCACAAGTTCAAGTTCTGACAGTGCAACTTAGCAAGATGTTGTCTCAAAATAAATAAGTTATGGGGTTCAATCCCCAGTACCATGCCAAAAAAGCCAAAAAGCAATAGTGATATATAGGCATATCTTATTTTATTTATGTATTTATTCTTTTCCTCTTCATTAATATATGCTTGTAATACCTAATAAATACATTTATTATGAGGAACTGTTATATACATACATTGTATATTGAGAACTTTACTATCACTTCCTAACTGTCCCATCTTCCCTACCCCAAGATCCCTTTTTCATCTCCTTCCAGTCTATTATTTTGCTTTTTAAATTATGTATGCTTTTGGGTTTTTCATATAAAAGAAGCCATGTAATATTTAATCTGTGTCTGATTTATTTCACTTGCCATTATTTCAAAAATATCTTGTTTTACTGTTATTCTCTATATTGCACTTTGCAGATATTGTGGTTTTTTTATACATTGAAGTTTGTGGCTACCCTACATTGAGCAGGGCTATCTATGTCATTTTTCCAACTGCATGTGTTCTTTTTTTTTTTTTTTTTTTTTCTGGCTGAACCAGGGATTGAACTCAGGCCCTTGCACTTGCCAGGGAAGCGCTTATTCTACTGAGCCATCTCCCTGGCCCCAAAGAACTGAGCTAAGGGGCAGGCCCCCCCCCATGTGTTCCTTTTGTGTCTGGGTCATATATTGGTAATTCTTAAAATACTTTGAACTTTCTCATGATTGCATCTGTCCTAGTGATCTGTGATCATTATCTTTTGATGTTACTGTTTTTAATTGTGGGTGCCATAAGCTGCATCCGTCTAATACAACAAAGAGTTGATAAATGCTGTATGCATTTTGTCAGCTCCACTGATGCACCAGTTTGTCTCTGTTTCCTTTCTTTCTCTGGTCTCCCTGTTACTTGATGTATAACATTATTGACATTAAGTCAGTAAACCCTTAAGTGGCCTCTGTAAGTACAAGAGGTCTTTCACTTTATATCAAAAGCTATGGATGAGTAAGCTTATTGAGGAAGGCTTATTGACAGCTGAGACAGGCCAAAAGGTAAGCTTCTTGTGTCAAAACATTTAGTCAAGTTGTGAATGCAAAGAGAAAATTCTTGAAAGAAGTCAAAAGTAGCCAGGGATATAGCTCAATGGCACAGGGCCTGCCTGGCAAGTGCAAAGTCCTGAGTTAAATTTCCTGGTACCAAGTAAATAAATAAAAACAAAAATTAGAGCCAAAAGTAGCATGGTAGTGGACAAATGATAAAGCGAAACATCTTTATTGCTGATTCACAGAAGTTTAGTGGTCTGGATAGAAGATAAAACCAGGCACACACTTTTTTCTGTTTTCTATATTTAGTACAGGGTCTACAGGGTCTCACTATGTAGATCGGACTCGTAGTGACCGTCCTGTTTTCAAGCCTCCCAAGAGCTGGTATTACAGGTGCACCCTGGGGGCAGGGCTCACATGACAAGCCCAGAATTAAACCTCAGTTCCTTTGTCTGTGTAAGCAGGTGCTTTAATCCACTGAGTTATCTGGCTGGCCCCACAGTATTTTTTTTTTTTAGATCAAAGCCTAATCCAGATCAACAAGGTCCTCTCTTCAACTCTGTGAAGGCTGAGAGAAGATTTAGAAGAAAAGTTTGAAGATATAAGAGGTTAATTCATAGCTGGGCATGATAGTGCACCTGTAATCCCAGCTTTTACTGGCTGAGGCAGGAGGATTGCTAAGACTGAAGCTAGCCTGAAGTAAACAGCAAGACCCTGTTTCAAGGGGAAAAATAATTGCTTCACGAACTTTGAGAAAAGCTATCTGCATAACATGAAAGTGCAAGGTGAAGTAGCAGGCGCTAATGTAGAACACAGGAAGTTATCCAGGAAACATGGCTAAGGTAATTGATGAAAATTACCACGCTAAGCAGATTTGCAATGTAGATGAAGTGGTTTTATATTGGAAGAAAATGTCACCTAGGACTTGTATAGGAAGAGTTTATGCCCAGTTTTAAAGGATAGGCTGATTTTCATTAGGAGCTACTTCGCCAGTGACTTTCCCAGTGAAGTCAGTGCTCATTTGCCATTTTGAAAATGCTATGACCCTTAAAGAATTGTACTAAACTTACTCTGCCTATATTACGTGAGTAGAACAGCAAAGCCTGAGTAATAGCAAACAACATAAATTTATTGAATATTTTAAGCCCCATGTTGAGACTTATTGCTCGGAAAAAATTATTTCAAAATATTACAATTCATTGACAATGCACCTGGTCTCCCAACTGCTCTGATGGAGATGTGAATGGGATTAATGTTTTCATACTAGTTAGCACAATTCTCTAGCCCATGGATGAAGGAGTAATACCTAGCTTTCAAATGTTACTATTGAATAAAGTAGTACTACTTTCCTGAGACAGTAGCTGCCACAGATTGTTGATTCTCTGATGGGTTTAGGCAAAGTATGTTGAAACCTTTTGGAAAGGGCTCACCATTCTAGATCATTAAGAAAATTCATGATTCATGGGAGGAATATCAACATTAATAGAGCTTTGGAAAATATTAATTTCATTATCAGTAACTTGGGGAGATTCAAAACTTCAATGGAGAAAAACTTCATATGTAGTGGAAATAGAGCTAGAATTGAAGTGGAACCTGAATTTGTGTCTGAATAACTTAATGCAGAGTTGCTTTTTATGGATAAGTAAGGAGAGTGATTTCTTGAAATGAAATCTTTCTGTTCCTAGTAAAGATGACTTGCAACTTGTTAAAATGACAACAAAAGCTTTAGTATATACTAGATACATTTAATTGGTAAAACAGTGGCAGGCTTGAGAAGATTCACTCCAATTTGAAAGAAATACTGTGGGTTAAATGCTACCAAACACATGTTACCAAAAAAAAAAAAAAAAAAAAAAAAAATCACGAGTCAATCTCTGAAAACATTGTTTTAAGAAATTGTTGGGGTGAGGAGATGGCTCAGTGGAATAAGCGCTTCCCTGGCAAGCTCAAGGGCCTGAGTTCAATCCCTGGTTCAGCCACAAAAAAAAAAAAAAAAAGAAAAGAAAAAAAAAAAAGAAATTGTCACAGCTACCCTACCCTAAACTTCATCATCTCCCCGCCTGATCAGTAGCCACAACAGAGTCAGTACCCTCCATAAAAAGGGTAAGACTTAAAGTTTCAGATGATTGAAAAATTGCTCAGAAAAAATTCTTTCAGAATATTACAGTTTATTGACAATGCACCTGGTCTCCCAACTGCTCTGATGGAGATTTAAAATACATTTTTTTAGCAATAAAATATTTTAAAATTACTTACATTTTAATGTCATTTTTTCTTAAAAGGACAGTGTATTATAAACATAATACACTACTATACTAGTATAGTATAAATATAACTTACATGTACTAGGAAACCAAAATAATGTTGTTTGACACTTGGACGGAGTCATGTTGTATTGAGATCTGTAGTTTCAGACTTTTTTGGAAGAATCTCGGATGATGTGGCAGGTAGGGAGAGATAAGCCTCTACAGCATTAGAAGTCAAATTGCTATTTTGAGTGTAACTTGAAATAACTTAATTTTCTGAGGTGTGCTCATAAATGAAAAGACTACAACTTTTTTTAACAAGTGGTTGTCAGTTTATTAAAACATTTGTCATAGTGGGACATCACTCTCCATTCGTGGCTCAATACTGTTTACAGCAGTCAGTTTAACAGTCTCGGAAGGACTGGGAAAATCAGTTTGTAAATTCTTATCTGGAAATGATCCCTCATTTTAGAACCTATAACACAAGAGGTTTTTGTTTTGTTTTGTGCTTGGGTTTTTTCATGGTGATTTCTAAGATCCTAGTAAGAATGGAAATTGGTCCTTTCACTTTGAAATTCTTTTCCTTGGAGCCTCTGATCAAGTGAAAAGACATTAATCTATATGACATGAGGTGGTAGGGTGAAGTAAAGATGACTATATTAAGAGTTTCATCTGAAATAGTTCTTAGTTAGACTTGAAGTTCTGTAATTTTGATTGCCTTTTTATTATTTAATTTTGAGGGATGCTGGGGATTGAACCCAGGACTTTGCAGTGAGCTAGCTATATCTCTAGCTGTTTTTTTATTTTGAGACACTCTTGCTAAGTTTCTGAGTCTGGCTGACCTTAAACTCTGTCTTGCTTCAGCCTCTGAAGTAGGTGGGATTATAGGCAAGCGCCACCTCACTCAGGTTTGACTGCCTTTTCATGTTGACTGCTTTTAACATGCTCTAGAAATGGGCAGAGAAAGAAATGAAACAGTTGATTTTTGTACTAGTTTGGAGTGTTGTAGGAAATCTAGATGGATAAAGGGAGTTTAGTCTTTTGGTTGTTGAGCTTATCAAAAGATAGTTGTACTTCAGTGTCAACAGATTTAACCTGTGGAATTGCTCAAAACAACTATTGATACGTATGCCTTTTATCATTAATACTGGCACCTACTTTTCCACTTACGTTATATGGACTGTTGGTATGATGCAGTCAAATTAATACTCCTATTTTACTGACTCATTTGGTAGGATTAGTTTCATAGAGCAGTAGTATATTAAGCAGTCCACACAAACTCATTTCATTAAAAGAAACCAAAAAGATTTCTGTTTTAAAGTTAAGTTTACAGAAAGTAGTAAGCCTTTTCTCTCATCTCTTATTTTTCATGGAAACATTTTTCCCTTTTTTTTATGCAGTGTTCTGTAAAATGTTCTTGTAATAAGGTAAGTACCAACATGTCTGAGGGTTATGTAAGACTTAGTTAATTGCAGCCTCCGCTCATGAAATGAGTCAATTGGGATGGGAACATCAGTTTGGGTGATTTCTGTTTATAATAGAGTTAAGAAATTGACACAGTCACAAGATTCAGTAAGTAAGGGAAGAGGGGTGATTATATCTTAAAAATATTGTAAAGTGTGAGGCAATTTTATATATATAATAGCACTGCATTTTAAAAAGAATAATATACCTTTTCTTGAAGTAGAAACTGTATTTAGAAATAACAGAATTATGATCTTATTTGTAGGCAGGATATATAGTATTGAGTAGAGAAAGACAAGGAAAAAGGCAACTCATTGAGACTTTTTAAGCAACATGTAATTTAGTGTAGTATAGAATAGATGTAGAATTTCTGACAAATGTCTTCCTCTTATCTTTCTGCTCTACCACTGAGCTATATCTCCAGTTCCAAAACAAAGATATTTAGCCATGAGGTTTCACTTTTTTGGGGAGGAGATAAGACAGTTCTGCTGAAGGCTCAGAAACCCAAATGGATCTCGAGGACTGAAGCTGAGGTGGACCTCTTGCTCAAGGCATCCAGCAGTAAAAAGGGATCCTAACTAAAAGTATCAGAAGGCACAAAGCTTTTGGTGAAGCATAAGTTCCACAAACAAAGAAAAGAGACAAGGACATGGTATATAGGTATACAGAAAGTCAGGGGCCAAGAACTAAAATGGGACTGCATAAGACTGGACAGAGAAAAGGATGACATCCGGCTGTTGCTGTCAATGGTATGGAGCTGTTCAGGGCTTACTTTACTAGGGTTAGTTATATGGTTTCTTGGGAAAAGGTGCAGAGTTGGACTAGAAGCTTCTTGCTTGCCTTCCCTACTCTGGATGAGGGCTTTATCTTGAGAGATTTGGAGGTTGGTTATATCTGTAGTGGGGCTTGGGCTTAGGAGAAACCTGTCTTGGAAAAAATTCCTCAATTTATTCATAGTATACATGTATATATGTTTATATGTATACATACACCTGTACTTGACAGGTATAAAATGGAATTGAAATGTAATCACTATGTATACTAATAAAACTTTTTCAAAAATTGGAATTGAGACTTGAAAATATTGACTAGATTTAGGAAGAAGCATGCTATTTGACAGTCATGAGAACATGGGAAATATTAGGAATAAAGCTTTTTGGTGTTACCTTGTCCAATATATATCAGAATGCTTGTTCCCTCTCAGATTATCTTGACTCTTGGGACAGTTACGTAATTTTTTTTTTTGTTTGTTTGTTTGTTTTCAGAACTGGGGATTGAACTCAGGCCCTTATGCTTGCCAGGCAAGCATTTATTCTACTGAGCTATTTCCCCAGCCCTTATGTAATGTTATATAACAAAAATACTAAGCATAGTAGGGCAGTAACAAAAACCAAAGTTACTGGGGAATGGAACAGTCTTTTTTCGGTTGGAGGAATATGGTTGACAAATATGAACCAGTAGTAAGAAGAAGTAAAATTACTGTCCATAAATAATTACTAGTGAATCAAACTCAGGACTTTGTGCTTGCCAGGTAGGTGTTGTGCCATTGAGTTATATCCCTACCTCCCACCATATTAACTTTAATGGATTGATGGTTAACATTAGTGAAGGGCTAGGTTCAGGGGATGCGTCTTAGAGGAGTTATTTCACTCACCTTGTCTAAAAGTAGGATTTAGCAGGGGATAAGAATATGGGGAAAGGACTTACAGGCTGTAGCAACAGAATTATTAAAGTCTCAGTGGTAAGAAACCGTAATGTTATTACTCATGCAGCAGTTATCTTCTGAGTGCCTGTGTGACAGACATTGTTGTAGATAACAAGATAAAACAGTGAACAAAGTAGACAAAACCTTTGCTTTCTTCCTATGAGTTTAGGGAAAAGAAACCTTAGCATAAACAATATATAATAAGTACTAAAGGGAAATAAAGCAGCATTAATTGAGACACCAGGAAGCTTAGTGAAATGGGTACAGATTTATTCAGTAAAGGCTTGACTGATAACATTTGAGTAGAGATTTAAAGAAAGAGTGAAATTTCAAAATACTATGAGGGAAGGGTTATAGGTAGGATAACTAAGTGAAGGCCCTGATGAGGTAGAAATAGCAATGATCTCAATTTGGCTGGAGCTAAGTGAGCAAAAAGCAAAGTAGTAGGGGAAAGGGAATGAAAGAGAAATAAGGACCCAAATCCTATGAAGACTTCATAAATTATTGCAGTCATGTAGTCTTTTATTCTACTTGAGACAAAGTCATTGGGGAATTTTGAACAAGAGATTATGTGATCTAAGTTATGTTTAAGTTATACTTAATTCAGCCTCTCCTAATGTCTTTTTTTTTCTTTCAGAACCAAGGATTGAACTCAGGCCCTTGCGCTTGCCAGGGCAGCGCTTATTCCACTGAGCCATCTCCCTGGCCCCTCTCCTAATGTCTTAAAAACCAATTTTAGGGTAGCAAGGGTAGAAAGCAGCTCTTGGCAGTAATTAAGATGAGATACTCTTTTTTTTTTTTTTTTGTACCAGGAATCTAATTCACAACCTTACACTTGCCAGGCAGGTGCTATGCTATTAGGCTATATCCTGAGATAATTTGATTTCATTCGGGAGGTGGAAATATGAGTAGTTGATGAGGGCTAACAGAATTTACTAAATTGATCAAATAGAGTTGTGAAAAACAAGGAATTGTAGTTTACTAAGATTTAGTGTATTATAGTAGGAGCACATTTGGAAAGGAAGACAACATATATTTAACTTTTGATGTTGATACAGTCTATATCAACATATAGAATGTATATATGAAGTATATAATCTCTTCATAGTCAGAAAGGAGACTAGAAATAGTGATTTGTATATGAAGGAAAGTACAAGCTTTTGATAATTGTTGCAACAAGTTGCTTTATAATGTAGTAGGGGACAACTCCAGGCATCAGGGTTTCTTGGCTTTTCTACTTTATGACACATACATAAAACATCTGCAGCAATGCAAGTAAGTGGACGAAACTTTTTTTCAAGACAGCCATGGTGAGGATTTAGGAAACTCAACCTGCCACAAGCTCCCCTAGATGTGTATTGTTTGTCACCCATTCAAAGCACCACCAAACAATAATAAGGATGCTCTGCTCTAGAACAGTAATTGGGCCAAGATTAAGAACATTAAACACAATTTTAATGAATTTAGGCTTTGTCTTGAAAATAATATGAATCATCAAGGAGTTTTAGCAAAAGTATGCCATAGTCACGTTCTAAATAGATGCTTCTGAGGCTAGTAAAGAACAGTTAAGAAAAAAATATCCAGTCCATTTTAGTCTGCTAGTTTGGTAAAAAAACAAAAATAAGTTATTAGAACAAAATTTTAAAATACAAGCCAACTGTTGTATTAAATTCAACAAACATAAAAATTACTCATATTCTCAGTGTATTTGTCTTGTTGGCCAATAACAACATTCATGAACTGGGACCCCTAAGGATGATGCTGAGTAGCATTGTTTGGTGTAGAGCATAGTGAAAGTAACAATAGCAGGAGGAAACATCTATAGACAGTATCATTTGGGAGGACACCAAACATATTTTTAGGTTTGTTGAATAATTTGGTCTCAGCCTCATCTTTGTTTAGCATGTTGTATGTTTAGACATTTCTTGTTTGATCAGGATTAATTATCTTAATTTTAGTGATGACTAGAGTGTTACAAAGTATTTGGGATGAAATATTACTAAAGATGGAGTGACTTCTGTTGCCTGGTTTTTCAGGTCATGTGACTAAATCAGCTAGGTTTTTCTGCTGATCTTATATAGAAGAAACATTTTGAACCATGGGGGCCTCTCTGAGTTGGCTAAACACAGGTAAGTGGTGTGGTTAGCCCTTCTGCATGGTTAGTGCGGGAAACTATACTGGTCCTGGTACAGCTAGTGTTCCTTGGTTTTGGTTTTGGTTCTTGTTTTCTCCTCTTAGAAAACACTAGCATTTAAGATAGAGTCTCCTAACTCATGTTCCCAGCTCTGTATTTTGGAAGACCTGGACATCAGTTACAATGAGTATACTTCCTTGACTGGAATATCAAGTTACCAAGTGTGTCATTTAGTTAAACCCCTGTGTTTTTCTTAAATAAAAAGACCTTGTTTGTCTTCAAGAAGCAGGAGTTCACTTCTGTTGGTATGGACTCTTCACCCTACTCCCTAACCTTACTAGCCCAACCATAAGCTTGTCTTAGGCAAGAATAATGAGAAGGTGGTATTAGTTCAGATCCTATATTCTTAGGTAGCTGACAGATTTGAGGGTTCTGATTTAAGCTCTGAATGAGGAGTCATTAAAAAATGGCTTCTGACTATGCCATTGAAATTTGAAATTTGTTGGCATTATCAGCTGACTGACACTTTTTGACACAGTTAATCTGTGTATCTGACTTTCTCACCAGGTCAGTCATTAATCATTTAAAAAAAAAAATAGGTTGAGTGGGCATAGCAAACCAAATATTCTGGGAAACAGGCAGAAGGTGTGCACCTAACTTGGGCAATAGTGAGACTGTTGTCTCGAAATCAAAAAGGATTGAGGAGGCAGAGGGCACTATTTGCCAAAGTGTGAAGAGAATTTCAATATTTAATGAACTTTGAAGCCACAAAGGAGTACTAGATTATATATATATATATATATATATATATATATATATATATATATATATATATGTATTTAGTACAGAGTCTCACTGCATAGATCAGACTCAGTGATCCTTCCTGGTTTTCAGCCTACCAAGCGATGGCACGTGCCACCATACCCAGACTCAATCACCATCTCAGGGTGGGGAAGCCGGGGATTGAATCCCCAGTCCCTGCATCTGCCTAAGCAGGCACTTTTATCTGTTGAGCTATCTGGCTGGCCTTTACGAGTACTAGATTCTTGAAGTACCCATTGCAGTTTAAATGTGTATACAAAAGTGTATTTTCTCTAAACTCTTTTATGGAATACACACTGTAATAAAGTGAATTTTTAAAATGCATTATAGTAAAAAATACATTATCCTTAGCCCCTGTCAAAATATTTCCCCTCACTTTAATCTTTTATTTTTTGATGTATTTGGTATAGAGTCTTGCTATGTAGCTTGGACTCATAGTGAACCTCCTGTGTTAGCCTCTCCAGTGCTGGGATTACAGGAGTATGCCACCACGCCTGGTTTCAGTGGCCTGCATGGCACACCTGGGGTTCTGGGGCCAGATGGCATGTACTATTGGGGATTGAATCCATGCAGTACCAGGGATTGAGCCTTGGTCCTTGCGTTTGCCAGGCAGGGACTTAGATTGCTAAGCTATCACCCCAGCCTTACTTCCTCTCATTTTGAACACACAGATCCAATCATTTTTGTCACTTTCTGAAGCAGTTCTGGAAGTTCTCTTCCATGATGATCTTTAATTGCACTGTCATGGCTGCCCTGTTGTCCAGAATTGATTCAAAACACTTTTGTTTCATAATCATTTTTACTCTAGCCTGCCTTTCCATTTGGTAATAACATTCACCAATTTGTTTTTATCATATCTTGTAAAGGTACAGTAGAGGACTTCCTGAACTGAAGCCAAGGAAAGTATTTTTGATTTTTTTTTTTTTTTTTTTTTTTTTGTGGTGGTACCAGGGATTGAACTCAGGACCTTGCCAGGCAAGCACTTGTTCCACTGGGCTATTTCCCCGGCCTGCCAAGAGAAATATTTTGAGAGAACTTAATTGCAGTGTGTCATTTACTGTAATAAGTTTTTATTTTCATTTATTTTTGTGATAGGGTCTCACTCGGTAATTCAGACTGTCTTAAATTCACTGTGTAATCCAGGCTGGCCTTGAACTCATGGTGATTTTCCTGATTCAGCCTTCTAAGTGCTGGGATTACAGGTGTACTCCACCATGTGCAGCCTACAATAAATGTTTTAAAACTCCATGTATTTTGATAGCTCCTTATAGGTAGAGTGCCAGAGAGACTGTGACACAGCAATGTCTGTTACTGTGTCGATAAATAATGCCTCTCTCAAAGGCTGGCCATATAGCTCAGCGGATTAAAGTGCCTGCAAGCAGGGTTCGGGGGTTTGATCCCCAGGCCTGCTGTGCCGGCCCTGCCCCTGGGGCATGCTGAGACTGCAATTGAGACTGAGCTTGTTGCTGTGTGCATGTAATCCCAGCTCTTGGGAGGCTGTAAACAGGCGGATCGCCATGAGTCCCATCTAGTAGTGAGACCCTGAACACCCTGTAAACCCTTCCCTGAAATACCAAAAAAAAAATAAAAATAAAAATAATAATAATAATAATAATAATAATGCCTCTGTCACCTCTGTTATTGCCTAGAACTGATTGGTTAGAACTTAGCCATCCTTTATTTTTATTTTTTGTAATTTGAGACAGGGTCTTGCTATGTATTTCAGGCTGGCCGTGAGCTCATTTTGTAGCCCAGCTAGTCTTGAACTTGCAATGATCTTCCTGCCTTAGCCTCTGGAGTCCTGGGGTTACAGGCATGTGTCACCATACTCAGCCCATCATCCTTTCTTTTCATGGTATACCCATGGACTCTCACTTACACATATTGAATTAATAATAGATGTGTCTCAGTGCTGCCAGTTTTAGAGACAAATCTGAAAACTTGAAGAATTGATTGGAACAAAGGCATTTGATGTTCTGGCCAGGTTGATTGCTAAATATAGCAAGTAACAAAATAGTGAACAGAGTGCTGCTATCACAATAAAAAATTATGATCATTGTTCTTATTCTGTTAGAGTTTTGTGGTGATTTTGCAAGTCACTGTCCCAGGTCATTACATTACATGTAAAGATAGTATTTTCCTTCAGAGAGTACTGTGAAAATTGTTAAAATATTATGTATGGATACTCTGGGTTCTATTAAAAAATTACTGTAAATTACTATCTAATAGACTTTTAAAACATGGGTACTAGAGCTAAAGGGGCTACATAGGACATCTCATTCAAATTTCATAGGTAAGGAAAGTAAACTAGAGGTTATGTATTATTTTGTAAATTATTATGTTGAATGAATATGATAATACAGGTTGTTACTAAGAGCATAGTGAATTTAGTGGTCATAACCAGTTCAAGGTACAAATATACTATTCTAGGTATGATTTTCATTACTTTTATGCAAATGAAAACATTCTGAGTATGTAGTTCAACACAAGAGTATATGATTACCATGTGCAAGCCCTGGATTTGACCCCAAGCACTGAAAAATTCAATGTAATTATTCTACATATGCAACAAATAAAGTACAGGTAGATAAAAAGTAGTGAAAACTAAACCAAATAGGTTAATCCTGAAAGACAGAAGACAAGTATGAAGAATCAAGGTGAGAATAGTGACTTATGCCTGTAACCCCAGTTAATTGGTAGGCTAAGGAAGGAAGACCCAAGTTCAAAGCAAACCTAGACAATTTAAAGAGACCGGGGACCAGCCCATTAGCTCAGTTGTTTAAGTACCTGCTTAAACAAAGCAGTCAGGCTCAGGATTCTGTAGTTTGATCCTCAGATCCTCATGCCTACCAGACCCACCCTTAAGGTATCCTGAGCCAGCCTAAATAAATAAATAAATAAATAAATAAATTTTTAAAAAAGACGTTTCAAATTAAATATAAAGATGGGGTAAGGATGTAGCTTAGTAGTAGAGAGTCCCTGGGCTCAAGTCCCAGTACACAGGGGTGAAAATGCCAAATCTACAGACAAATGACCTGAATTATTTTTCTTTGGTGATCATAGACGTGAATCTACCACAGTGCAATTGTTTGGAGTTTTTATTTTGGAGGATTAAAATTAGGGAGTTAAGAACAGTTGCAAAATACTGTGTCCCAGGACCTGGAATTGAGATACCTGAAAACAACTTGGTGAAGAAAAAAAGAAATAGATCTCTGGGAACAAGGAAGGAGTTGACAAGAAACTAGCAACTAGAGAGCCTTGAGAAATAGAGCACAATGCAGACAAAAGAATGAGGCAGTCTGGAAAGCTAGCCCCAGTTTCTGGGGAACAGGCCCTGTCTGCTTTAAAAGTAAGCATAGAGAAGGTCAGCAGCCCCAGGGAGAAACGATAGAATCAGCTAGCAGCACTACTACAAGAGAAACTTGTACTTGTAACAAAAACAGTGTGTGGTTTTATTCTGAGAATAACTACATGGCATGCTACAGTTGGAGAAGAAATCCAGTGCAACACCCGCCATATATGAGAGGAGCTGTTTTGTGAAAGAGTTAATAAATGTTTAAGACTGAGCTACCAAACAACTATACTTCAGACTTTTGGGGATGACTTTACTTCAGAGACTGTGTGGAATATGGCCACAAGAGACAGTCATGGAGAAGGTGCAGGCTAGATAAAGAAACTCGGGCCAGAAGCCCTGCCCTCCATAGTGAGATACCATGCATTTTGAGGGGCTGGCTCTGGCATTAAGTTCAACAGACTGCCTGGCACCCACTTCCTCACTGCCTGAGTCCAACATAGAGCTCAGTGATCAGTTTACTTTGCTCATCTCCCTAAGTGGTTGGGGATGCGCCTCAGCTGGAATGGTAACCACTTTCTGGGATGTGTGGACCAAGGTGCCTCTGGAGCAGGAGGGTACTTGACAAACTCCGGATGCAAAGTAGACAGTGGGATTCCATGGGCCTCATAGTGACACGGAAACGAGCTGCTGAAGTGAGTACAGCTTGGGAGGGACACCACTGATGAACCATGGCCAGTTGGAAAGCGGGACAGGATTTAGCACTTACACCCAAAAACGTGAGTGTGGAAACAAAATAGCTTTTAGTAGTGACTCCCATATATTGTGAATTCCAACACTGCAACCTTAGAAAGAAACGACTTGTTCATAAACAGAAGCTTTTAGGACTCATTTCTTTTTTTCCCCTCATCTGTGAGGGGGCAGGTATTCAGAGGTATTTCTTTTTCTGTTATCTTTATTTTGCTTTCAGTTTTTCTTTTTATCTTTCCTGTTATTTTTATCTAATTCTATTAATTTTCTTTTTAATAGGGTCCTGTATCTCAGTTATCTCACCTCATCTTTTATTTTTAAAATTGTAAAATTTTAAAATTTTTAAAATTGTTTTCCCTTCCCCACCCATTCATATTTACTAGCATTACTATTTATGTATTTAGTTGATTCTGTACTATTATTATTGTATTCTTTTCTATTGTTAATGGTGGTATGGTTATTGGATTTAGTAGATATTAATGGTATGCCAATATTTGGTTTTAGTATCTATACTGTTATTGCATATCTTCTGTTGTTAAATGTGGTACAGAGGTAATTTTTATTGACTCATGTCAATATCCAACTTGACTATCCTCTAAAAACATGAAAAAAGCTGGATGTGGCAGTGCACACCTTCTTTTGGGAAGCTGAGACAGGATGATCACCATGAGTTTGAGGCCAGCCTGGACTACATAGTCATAGCTCAGGGCCATGTTAAACTGCATGGTGAATATGGTCTCAAAAAAACAAAAACAACACACACACACACACACACACACACACACACACACAAAAAAAAAGTGCTCAACATCTGTGGCCATTAGATAAATGCAAATTAAAACAACACTAATCTATTTTACTCTAGATAGAATGGCTATCATCAAGAAATCAAATAATGCTGGTAAGGTTGTGGAGGAAGGGAAAGAACCCTTCTACATTGTTGGTGGAATGTAAACTAGTCCAACCATTATGGAAATCGGTGTGGAGATTCCTGAAGAAACTAAAAATAGAAATTCTGTTCAACTCAGCTATTTCTTTTCTAACTATCTTCCTGAAAGAGTTGAAGATATCCTATTATAGTAATATATACATACATACTCATGTTTATGGGAGCACAACAACTAATGTTTGGAAGTGTCCTACATGTCTATCAACAGATGACTACATAAAACAAAAAACTAGGGCCGGGGAGATGGCTCAGTGGACTAAGCGCTTCCCTGGCAAGCCCAAGGGCCTGAGTTCAATCCCCAGTACCACAAAAACAAAAACAAAAACAAAAACAAACAAACAAAAAAACCAACCCTGATATTTATTTACAATGGAATACTACTCTGCTATAAAGATACATTTTAATCATTGGTAGAATGGGTTTACCTTGAAAAATCAATGTTAAATGAAATAAATCAGACACATAAGCTTAAGTATCACATAGTTCCTCTTAATGAAGATAAAATCTTTGGTAAATGGGAAGGGGACCAAGAGCTAGAGTGAGGAAAAGAGGTCATAAAAAACATTAAGATGTGTTATATATATGAATGAACTCTGTACAATGAATGTGATCATTTTGTACTGCAAACATATATTGATGCAAATTAAAATAAATAGAATTTCTCCTTTGGAACTTAGTAGGAAACAAAGGTACTTGAGAAGTCCAGTAAGACAGATAGCCCATCACAAACAGTTACAATTTCTGGTTTTTTTTTTTTCCAGTTACAATTTCTGGATCACCACTTTACTTGCACATTATATGCTAGGATCTTGTTTAAGGTCATATGTCATAAATCAGAAAGTGGACAACTACAAGCATGAAAAGAAAAAATCTGTAGGTGTACTCTGAAGCATGTCTTAAACCATGCTGTTTAGGCTATGAGAGACAAAAAGGGTGGTTACTAATCTCCACATTTCTTGTGGTCAAAAGAGGTGTGTAATCAGCAGGTATACAATGACAAACTTCCTGTTACACAGTGTAAAAGTGATCTGTTGTGCTTGCTTTTGTGGACACACAGATAAATATAAATGATCTGTATAATTCAAGGTTAATCTAAAAATACAGGAAAAAACTATCAGAAGTAATGTCCTTTCTAATTCTCCTTTATATTGTTTCCTAGGTAGGTGTAACAGTTTGGTGTGTGTCCTTCAGCCCCTTATTTACACACACACACACACACACACACACACACACACACACCTTTGTCTATTTATTTATTTTGGTGCCGGAAATTGAACTCAGGACCTTATACTTGCCAGGCAGGCACTGTGCTTCTGAGCTATATCCCTGGCCCATGTATACATGTTAATCAAGTACCTGCTGCATTCCAAATGTGGGTAGTAAATGCTCTTTTAAACCAACCATAGATACAAACATCACTCATTTATTCAGTAGATACTTCATTATGGACTTTATTTGGAACATGACTACACTACCTAAATCACAAGAAGGAAGGTTTCTGGTATTACTTTGCACACCCAAATCTAGTACCTTTCAAAGTCCTGTCTGTCTCAGGCAGTTCAGAATTTGTACAAAAATCCAATGAGGTGGGTTTTATTGTTTCTCTACTCTATTTTGCAGTAGCATGTCCTTGTAGGGAAAGATGGGGCAGTTCCTGAGAAAAGTATAAGAATTTAGATTTGGCCTAGGATGTAGCTCAGTGGCACAGTGCCTGCCTGGCAAGCACAAGGTCCTGAGTAATTCCTGATACCAAAAAGAAAGAAAGAAAAATTAGATCAACAATTTGAAAATATTTGAGGATACAAACACACTGTAAAATGGAAATAGGAAAGTCAGGAAGCCTAACTACATGGAGTTTGACATAGAGCTAAAAAGTGGTTCTCAGATGTTGAAAATTATGTGAGACATCATAACTATAGCTCAGAACAGTGTTGGTAGTACATGTAAGACAGAAGGTGACGTACACATTTATTTAAAGAACATAGAAATAGATATTTTCTACTGAATAGCATTGATGGTCAAATGACCAAGTAGTATATTATTTTTTATATTAAAAATGGCTATTGCATATGTCTGCATCTTTGTTTCTCTCATTTGCTATTTGCTAAAATGAGTTTAATAAAATACCAAGTTTTAACTGTATAAAATCTTAAATTTGTAATTTTGAGGCAATCTACTTTTGGAAATTTATTCTTTGAGGGCATTATAGTTCTGAATCTCATGTTTGAAAACGTTTATAAATGTACTTGTTCTGGGCATGGTGGCACATGCCCGTAATCCCCACACTTTGTAAAGATAGCAAGTTCAAGTCCAGAATGGGCAACTAACTGTGCAAGACCATGCCTTAAAATAAAAACTAAGTAGGTTCTAGGAATGTAGCTCAGTGACAGAGTGGCCATGGTTTAATCACAAGTACCACATTAAAAAATTGTAGAAATGTAGTTGCTAGGTTTATTTTAAAACAACAGCTGTGATGTTTTAAGCAAATATGTTGAGAATTTAAAAATTGTAGTAAATCAGTCTATCATAATAGTGCTTTCTATTATTTGAAGTATACCCACTCATGAGTTTGTGATATGAAAATTAGTATCCTTCTTGAGCCCAGTATATGAGTGAATTTTCCACTTTAATCTTACTAACTTCTTACAAGAAAACATGCATTGACTATATAGGATAAATTATTTTTTAAAATTTTGTCTTGGTGTTTTAAAAAAAATCTTTTGAAAATGCTGTCCTAAAGATGATAAGATTGCTTTTCCCTAGAGGTCATGCACAGGTATTATATATCTTATTTCAGTCATAACATGAGTAGTAGAAACAAAGTGTATAAAATTTTTCTTTTCTTACAGTTTTCAGAAAGTCATGAGGTATTTAATTTGTGGCTTTTCAGCTTCTCATATTGAGGTTTTGGGTGATATGTATAAGTACTTGTTTTCACTAAGTATGTATCTTTTTTTGTGTGTGCAAATTTTATTAGTAGTTCAATGGGAAGAACTCTGGGGAAGAATAACACCTTTTGAAGTTTGTATTGTTATTATGATTTTTTCAGGGTTTTTAAAATGCTATTTTCTCTATTACTTAAGTCCTTTGTTGCCTGATGTTTCAGTATGTCTAGTCCATCTAAAGGCATTGTTAGATAGGGGTGGTGGTACATGCCTGTAATGCCGGAGCTTGGGTGGCTGAGCCAGGGGAGTTGCTGTGAGTTTGAAGTCGACCTGTGCTACATAAGTGAGTTCAAGATCACTGAGAACTACACAGTGAGACCCTGTCTCAAAAAAGAAAGACAGACAGAAAGAGGCCAGAGGGAGGGAGGGAGGGAGAGAGAAAAAAAAAAAAAAAAAAAAA
>NW_004524614.1:10281252-10286579 GCF_000260255.1 Octodon degus | reverse complement strand
GGTGTTAAGGTCTCCTGTTAAGACTGTGGTATTGAATATTAGATTTTTCATGTCCATTAAGATTTGCTTTATATAGTTGGGTGCTCCCATGTTTGGTGCATACATATTTATGTGTGTTACCTCTTCCTCTTGAATTTTTCCCCTAACCAGTATATAGTGGCCTTCATTATTTTGCTTGATCATTGTTGATTTGAAGTTGAGACTGTCTGAGAATAGGATTGCTACCCCTGCTTTTTTCTGAGTTGCTGGGGCATGTAATATTGTGTTCCATTCTTTGACTTTCAGCCTATGAATGTCTTTTATCTTTTTTAAAAAAAATATTTTATTTATTTATTTATGTGTGTGTGTGTGTGGCCAGCTCAGCCCACCAGGGGGCGGGGCTGGCTGGCATGTGGTGCTGGAGTATTGAACCGCGGTCCCTTGTGCTTTGCTAAGCTTGTTCTAAGTAGGTGCTTTAGACCACTGAGCCATCTCACCAACCCATGAATGTCTTTATGAGTTAAATGTGTTTTTTGTATACAGCATATTGTTGGATTTTGTTTCCTAATCCACTGTGCCAGTCTATTTCTCTTAATTGGTAAACTGAGTCCATTTACACTGATGGTTAGAATCAAGATGTATTTACTTATGATTGACATGTTATGTACTTGTTGTCATTTACTCCTTTTTCTCCTGTGTTTAATTGCTTGCCCTGTTTAGTTAGTTGCTTCTGATCTCATTCGTTGAGTTCTGATCATTTTGGTCCCTCTCTAGAACATCTTTCCGTAGCCTGTGTAGGGTTGGCTTTGTCATCATGAAATTCTTTAGCTGTTCTTTGTCATGAAAGTATTTCACTTCTCCATCAAACTTGAAAGAGACTTTTGCAGGGTTGGTAGTCTGGGCTGCAATTTGTTTTCATAGAGAACTTGAAGTACTCTGCTCCATGTCCTTCTTGCCTTCATGGTTTGTGAAGAGAGTTGGACATAACTCTGGTGGGTTTTCCTTTGAATGTGATCTGCTTCTTTTCTCTAGCAGCTTTCAGTATATTATTCTTTTGCTGCAGTTCTGGGATCGTGACTATTCTATGTCTCGATGTGTGTGTGTTTTTTAAATTTTGTTTATGTGTGTGTGTGTGGCCAGCTCAGCCCACCAGGGGGCAGGGCTGGCTGGCATGTGGTGCTGGGGGATTGAATCGCAGTCCCTGTGCTTTGCTAAGCTTGTTGTAAGTAGGTGCTTTAGACCACTGAGCCATCTCACCAGCCCTCGGTGTGTTTTTAATTGGGTTGAGGTTACTTGGCATTCTGTATGCTTCGGTTACCTGAATGTCAGATTGTTTCCTCATATTTGAGAAGTTTTCTGCTATTACTTTTGCCCGTATTTTTTTAATGTCCTTTGTATTGACTCCTTCTTTCTCATTGATGCCTATTAGTCTCACATCGTTCGTCTTTGCATCATCTTGCAGGTGATGGATTATTTTTTCCTGTATCCTAGTTGTTTTTATGAGATCCTTTCTTATGTTTTCACTAGCTGCATCAGCATCTTCAAGATCTGAAACTCTGTCTTCACTTTCTCTTAAACAGTTTTGCAAGCTTGTGATTGAGATTTTAATTTCCTCTTTATATCTTTTACTCTGCTTCATGCGATCTATTTCTTTCCTGTATTGCTCATTCAAGTAATCTGTCATTTTTCTAATCTGCTCTATTTTTTTTTTTTTATCAATGTCTTCTTTAGAAGCAGTTATAAATTGTTTTACTGCAGTGTTTTTTTCAGATCGGCTTTCCTCCCTATGTTTCTATAGTTGATTCTTTACTTCATATGCTAGAGTTCAGAGAATTCTTTTTTTCAGAAAAGAATTCTTCTCTGAGTTCCTCTATAACTTTCTGCTGTTGCTTATTTACTATCGATGCTATTAATTCGTACATTTGAGCTGAGCTAGTAGAAAAGAATTCCACTCTGAGATCCTCTATGACTTTCTGCTGTTGCTTATTTACTATTGGCGCTATTAATTCATACATTTGAGCTGAGCTAGTGTCCTCTGCGCTTGTTCTGGGTGGGCATTGGGTTTCCTCCATATGTTTCTGCATTTGATTTTTTACTGCAGATGTTATTAATTCATGATTTCTTTTTTCATTTCCAATCTCATTTCCTCTATACTTTTCTGCAGCTGTTTCTTTATTTTAGAAGCCGTTGATTCATTGCTTTCAGCTTTGTGATTCCGAATTTGTTCTTTGTTAGTGTCCTCTGCACTTGTTATGGGTGGGCTTGGGTTCTGATATTGCATTTTGTTCCTTCTCGTCATTTTGTGTAGCACTGTCTTCTGACCTTTGTTGTAGATCTTTGTTGCAGTTATATCCTTAGCATCTACTGAAGTTCAGGTGTAGATCTACAAAGTTTGGAGTTATCCAGCTGTACCTGGCTTAGGTCTGGCTGCTATGCTCAGTTCCTTCCTGCTGCTGCCCTTGGGGGTAAACCTGTTGTGCCCCTCTGGCAAGATGTTCTGCTCCTGGACTAGCTGGGTAGTTCTGTCCCCTACGCTCTCTGCAGGAATTACAGCTGAAGGGTTTCACCCCAGGCCTGTATGCCAGGCCTGAGCTGACTCTGGAGGGGACAAGGTGGAGGAGGGGGAGAGGCAGCTCTCCCACACACTCACTGGGTCTGGACTAGGACTGGATCTGCGGGTTCCCAGAATGCGACAAAAATTCCTACTCTGTGTGCCCCATGTGGCGAGATACTATGGAGTGATGGGGGGCGTCCCAAGAGGGTGAAAGAGGGTGTCACCCACGCTGCACCTGGGCTTGGACCAGTATGTCATGCCAGCACAGGGTAGCTGGAAGCTCTTGCATACACTCACAGGGCCTGGGGTAGGACTGGATCTGGGGGTTCCCGGAATGCGGCAGAAATTCCTACTCAGTGGGCGGGGTGGGGAGGTGCTGCAGAGTGGTGGGGTGCTTCCCAATGGGGTGGATGAGGGTCTCACCCACACTGTGCCTGGGCTGGAACCAGTGGGTCCCACTTGCGCAGGGTAGCTGGAAGCTCTCCTACACACTCAGTGGGCCTGGGCTAGGACTTGGCAATTTTTTGTGTGTATTTTAGTCTATAGGTTGTCTCCTCATTTTCTTGGTGATATTCTTTGCTGTACAAAAACTTAAATTTGCTGTGATCCCATTTGTTATTTTTTCTGCAACTGGAGTGCTCTTCAAAAAGTCTTTGTCTACATCTATGTCTTCAAGAGATTTATTTATTTATTTATTTATTTATTGCTGTACCAGGGATCAAACTCAGCACCTTGCCCTTGCCAGGTGGGTGCTTAAACTGCTGAATTATATCCCCAGCCCCAAGAATGTTACTTTTTTTTCTTCTGGTAGATTGCTTCTGTTTTAATAGTTAGATCTTTGAGCCGTTTAGATTTTAGTGTAGTCATTGGGAAAGAAACTGATCTAGGTTTAATTTTTTTGCATGTGTGTAGCCAGTTTTCCCAGCACCATCTGTTTAAGAGGCTGTCTTTCCTCTAGTGAAAGGATTTGGCTGCCTTTCCTAAGATAAGGTAGCTGAGTGTGGCTGGAGTTGTTTCTGTGTCCTCTGTTCTGATCCATTAATCCTCAAGTTTGATTTTTGTCCCCCTAATACTATGTTTTGTTTTTTAAAATCACTAGCTTTATAGTATAACTTCGTAATATAACTTTAAGTCTGAGATCATGATGACCCCTTCCTTGCCCTTGTTGCCCCAAATTGCATTTGCTACTCTAGGTCTTCTCTGGGTTATGTCTAAATTATAGGATTGCTTTCTATAGTTCTGTGAAGAGTGAGATTGGTAATTTGATTGGAATTGATTAAATCTGTTTTACAGTTTTGGAAATACACCCATTTTGGCTATGTTTGTTCTGCCTATGCAGCAAAAGGGAATATATTTTAATTTTATGATGTCTTCTTTATAGTACTATCGTTTTCTCTCTAAAGATTGTTCATTTCCTTGATTAGTTAATCCCTAAGCATTTCATTTTTCTTTTTCTCTCCTTTTTTTTTTTTTTGGCGGAACTGGGGATTGAACTCAGGCCCTTGCGCTTGCCAGTCAGGCACTGTGCTGCTGAGCTATATCCCTGCACCAGTATTTCATTTTTCTTGATGTTATTGGAAAAGGTATCATTTTCCTAATTTCTTACAGTAAATTTATTATTGGTGTATAGAAATGCTATATTTAAGTATTGGACTTTCTATCTTGCTATGTTACTGAATTTTGTTTTAGTTGTAGGAATCTTCTGGTGGAGTTTTTGAGGTGGTGGTGCTGGTGGTTGTCGTCATCGTCTTCTTCTTCTTCTCCTCCTCCTCCTCCTCCTCCTCCTCCACCCTCCTCCTCCTCCCTCCTTTTTTTTTTTTTTTTTTTTTTTTCCGGTATTGAGGATTGAACTCAGGATCTTGTGCTTGCCAGGCAAGTGCTTATTCTACTGAGCTATCTCCCTGGCCCATTGGGGTCTTCTTTGTAGAGGATCACGTCACCTACAAAAAGTGATAATTTTACTTTACTCTTTACTAGCCACATCTCTTTTATTACTTTCTTTTGCTTAGTTGCTCTTGGTTAATGTTTCAAGAACTATATTGAACAAGAGTGCTGATAGCAGAATCCTTGCCTTATTCCTGACTTTAGAAGGAAAGACTTCAGCTTCTCTCCATTTAATATGGTGTTGTCATAAATGGCTTTTATCAGATTGAACTAAAGACCTTCTGCAACTTTTCTCTTAAGGTTTTTTTTTTTTTTAATATTGAATGGATTTTGTTAGATGATTTTTATGTATCATCTATCGAGATGATCATGTGATTTTTCTCCTTGCTTCTCTTTGTGTGGTATATTACATTTGTTATAAATTTCTGATATGATCCGCTACATATATTTTGTCACTGATTTTTCTGAATCTATTGAGTTGATAATGTAGTTTTTATCTTTTATTCTACTGATATGGTATATTACCTCAACTGATTTTTCACTGTTAAAGTAACCTTGCACACCTGGGATAAATCCCACTTGATGATGTATAGTTTTGTTTTGTTTTTTTCAGTGTTACTGAATTGAGCCTAGTAGTTTTTTTTAAATATATAATTTTTTTTCATTTGTATTCATAAGAAATATTCAATAGCTTTTTTTTTTTAATAATGTCTTTTGATTTGGCTAGAATGCTGTTGGCCTCACAGAATGAACAGAAAGTGTTCTTTTTAGTTTATTTGTTTTTTTTTTTTTTGCTCCGAATGCCTTCAGAGCAGGTTTGGCTGACTTGAGTCATGGGGATCAAACCACAGCAACCTGAGCCTGACTGTTTTGTTGAAGCAGCCACTTAAAGAACTGAGCTAAGGGATAG
>NW_004524614.1:10276192-10279964 GCF_000260255.1 Octodon degus | reverse complement strand
AAAAGGCATTGCTAGTCATTTGAAATTACTAGAATTTGTTCTATATGTATGGAAATTATTTTGTTTGGTATAACAAATTAGTAACGTGGTAACAGTAATGTTGGAAATTGTGAGCTCTTTTCATTTCATTGTGGCCATGTAATTCATCATGGTGACTGGGGTGTGATATTGTATAGTGTGTAAGAATGTACATATATATGCCAACTTCTACTGTATACCAGTTGTTGGTGAAAATTACTTAGATCTCAAAGTCTTCATTTTTATAGTACTGGGGATTGAACCCAGGGTTATATTCCCAGCCAATTTTGAATTTTAATTTATTTTGAATGAGTATCTCACTAAATTACCCAGGCTGGCCTTGAACTAGTGATCCTTTTGCCTTAGCCTCTTGAATAACTGAGGATTTTTTTTACTGATGTGGGCTGCCATACCTGACTAAGTTATATCTTCTAATTATAAAATTGAGTAGTTTATAATACCTCAAAGTTGCATGAATATTAAATAATATGTTAAATATGTAAAGGACATTGATATGACTAATAACTCTGTCAAGGTGAATCATTGAAATTCAGAGAATATTTGAAAGAAATAGCAACACTTTGCCCTCCTTCTCTGCAAAAATTTCAGGCCTGTGAGGTTTTTTGGTCTAGATTCTGTTTGGCTTACTCGGGTTCTGAGCCACTTGTCTTACCAATATAATCCTTCTTAAACTTCTAGATATCAGTTGGTCTTAATTGAGGTTTGGGAGAGGGTATTTTCTTGCTTTAAGCAGGATTAAAAAATGAGAATTTATTCTAATTGCACAGCTAACACCATTACATTTCCACTTATTTGTATAAGTTACCAAATAATTTCAGATAAAAGTAATAGCTCCTATTGCTCACCTAAGAAATTATTATTCATGTGAAAGCCACTGTTGTCTCATTGATGCTGTCCTAAACATATAGGGGTGAGATGGAGTGGGGAGCAAAGTAGAACAAAAGTTCACAAGAAGTGGAAGGAGACAAATTACCAGTAAATCATACGGTATTTTAGAAAGTGATAGGTATAATGAAGAAAACTAATGCAGGGGGAAGAAGAGGATGAGAGGTGCCTATAAAGAGGATGCATGTAAGGAAAAAGGAATAGGCAAAGGGGGTGGTGGCAAGTTTAAACAGAGCCAGAGTGGGTCTTAGCCAGGAAGGTGGTTATTTGTATACCTTAGTTGTGCTAATTTTGGGTTAAACAGTTATTAAAGAAATGTACGGACAATATAAGATCAAATCTGACATTTTTAGTGTCTATTACATATGGTCGTGTTAAATTAATTAGCGGCACAATTTCATTAGTGAGCAATGAAAAATAGTATCTGTAAAGTAGAATTCAGTGTGTAGTTATTCTTTTGGTAGTGAAAACAAGCCATGTGTATTTCTAAAAATCAAGGAATTGACAAAAGCTAGAGCAATTAAGCCAGATTTGAAATGGAAGCAAAGAGACATAATTAATAGAACTGAAGGTAATATATTAAATATGAAGCTAATTTACCATAGTTTATGTGCTTTTTAACAGTGTGATCTTGTTAAGGATAAATGAGAGTTTTCCATATCTGAAGTAGTCATATTGAAGCAATAAGAATTTTGTGGTGTTAACTCTTGTATTTAGGTCTTTCATCCAATTTGACTTGAGTTTTGTAAAGTGTGAGGCAGAATCCAACTTTACTCTTTTGTATGTTATCAAGCACTAGAATAGCAGACTTTTATTTTCCCATTGAATTATCTGTCAAAAATCAATTGCCCATAGTGAGTTTATTGCTGGACTCTCAATTTTTTTATTTTAATTTGTATTAATATGTAATAGTTGCATTCATTGTGGAGAGTTGGTACATATGCAAAACACATTTTAATTCTTTCATCCCCTTTCCCTTCTGTCCCACCCTCTGCATCTCTTGATTCCCTTCCAATTTATAAAAGATCTATCTCATATCTTTTATTTTCTTCTGCAACTTATTTATACTTTTGGTTTCTTGTATAACAAAAACAATGTTATATTTAAACTTATTGTATGCTTTATTTGATGTAACACTTTGATCTCAAAGTGCATTTTTTCCTAGAAATGACTCAAATTTATCATTCTTTATGGCAGAGTAGTATTTCATTGTGTATAAATGTCACATTCTCTTTATCCAGTCATCTGTCGATAGACATATAGGCTGCTTCCAAAATTTAGCTAGGATGAAATGGGTTGCTGTTAACATGGTTATACATCACTGTACTATGATATCTTTAAATCTTTTAGGAAGATACTAGAAGCACAATATCCAGGTCAAATGGTATTAGTTTGGTTTTTTTTTTGTTTTTGTTTTTGGTTTTTTTTGGGGAATCTCCATATTGATTTCCTTAGTGTTTGTACCAATTTACTTTCCCACCAGCAATGAGGAAAGGTTCCTTTTTCCCTGCAGCCTTACCAGTACTTCTTACTATTTGATTTCTTAAAGATAGTCATTCTTTCTAGAGGGAGATGGAATCTCAGTGCTGTTTTAATTTACTTTTCTTAATTTGCAGAGATGTTGAACTTTTTTCATGTATTTATTAGCCTTTCGTACTCTTCATCTGAGAAGTGTCTGTTCACTTCAGATGCCCATTTTTTGATAGGGTCTTTGAATTTGGGAGATCTAATGTTTTTTAGGTCTTTATGTATTTCATATTAGTCCTTGGTCTGAGGAGTAGATGACAATTTTTTTCCATAATTTTATTGAGAAACAAATAGCAATGAGACAGTTTCAAACCAAATTGGTAGGAGTGTTTCAATAATTAAAACATTGCATACAGTCTTCCTAGTGGTTAATTGCTGTACAAGATGCGGACTTGATATCCTATTTACAAGCATCATTAGAACAAATCCCTCTATTCATTAGGAGAATGTAACTATATATTTATCCTAACCACTTTGAATACACAGATACAAAATGGACATACATCTGTATCCCCTTTTTTTGTTAAGTTCCATCATTTAAATATTATAAGTGTGTAAACTCAGCAAAATATTCAAAAAGACTCCAGTAGTCCATAATAGTATTGGGTCTTCCGCTTGACTGGCAATGTCAGAAAATGTTGACCTGAGTCCCCTATAGCTCAACATAACACCATGGCTTTATTTCTTATACTTTGTTTTTATACTTTTCTGCTGGATGGTTAAGATCAAGGTAAAGCAGGACCTATGCAACAAGAGTTGTAGCTTTTGGGTCTGATAAGGTCAGTGAAATTCCCTCAGGATTTATCCTGAGATCCTGTACCTCAGATTGTAGAACCTTTGTCAGTGTCAGTCATGTGGAGGAGTCACGGCCATTACTTGGCCATTGTGCTCTCTGTGAAAGCCTGAGAGAATATTTTCTCTCCATATGACTCTCCTTAGACACACTCTACATCATTGATCACTTTCCTCTTTGGCCCCATAATCTCCTTGATCAGAAAATTTGGGACACTACCAAGGTACATGACGTTACAGTACAAGTTCTCATATGTCCTGAGTCTTAATTGACCTAGGAAGGCTAGGGCCAACATGTTGGCTTTCCTTGCAGCCCTCCTTTTTCTCTAATTTTGGTCTCCAAACTTAGGTTGTTAACCATCCAGAAGACAAGCTTATTGTTATTACCATACAACCTAGGCTGTTAAACTTGACCTCACTATCTGTCTGAATATTAAACATCTTAGGCATAACATGGAACAGGTATTTTTCATCAAGTATTGATATGTTGAACTTTAAGTCCCTACAGAATATGATGAAAAACATTTAA
>NW_004524614.1:10261901-10269607 GCF_000260255.1 Octodon degus | reverse complement strand
TTTTGTGAACCGGGGATTGAACTCAGGCCCTTGTGCTTGCCAGGCAAGTGCTTATTCTACTGAGCCATCTCCCCAGCCCAATAAAGGCAGACCTGAGACTCGAACCTATGACCTCTTGCTGTAGAGCCTAATGTGTAAACCACTACGCTATCTCTCCAGCTTCTTTCTAGTTTTTAAAAGAATTTGTCACAGCAGCTGGGGTTCCATCCCCTGCATGCCATGCCAGTCTCATTCCCGGTGCACTGAGATGGCAATTGAACGTGAGTGTGGTGGCTCGAACCTGTAATCTCAGCACTTGGGAGGCTGAAAACGGGAGAATCACTACGAGTCTGATCTACGTGGTGAAACCCTGTAGACCCTGCCCTAAATACAGAAGAAGAAGAAGAAAAGAATTTGTGAAAATTTTGTTTTAAATATTTGACAATTCCTAGTGAAGCCATCTGGGCCAAGGCTTTTCTTTGTGAGAAATTCTAAACATCTTTTAAAATCTGTATTTCCTTCCTTTTCTCAGCTGCTTTTATTTACCTTAAGCTTATTTAACAGGAACGCTTATCTTCTTCTTCTTTCTTCTTTCTTGTTTCTTGTTTCTTGTTTCTTCTTCTCCTCCTCCTCCTCCCCCTCCGCCCCCTTCCCCCTCTTTTTTTTTCAGTACCGGGGATTGAACTCAGGACCCTGCACTTGCCAGGCAAGCACTTATTCTACTGAGCTATCTCCCTGGCCCCTGATTATCTTATTTTAGTATGTTCAAAAGTAAATAAGTAAAAGAAAATCAAACTTCAAAAAGAAGGAATAAACAAAGGTACAAATGATAACAGATAAATAAATCACATTATTAGTGATGTTTATTTTTGGATTATTAAAGTTTTATTTTCAGTACTTGGGTGTTGATCTATCTTTCTTTCCTTCTTTCCTTCCTTTTTCTTTTTTGTGGCTGCACAGGGCATTCATTACAGAGCCAGTCAATTTTTAATTTTTAATTTTGCAACTAGGTTTTGATAAGATGCAAGCCTAGGCTGGACTCAAACATAACCATCTTCCCATTTCAGCCTCCCATATTGCTGGGATTACAAGTATGTGCCATTATGCTTATTTCATACCATTGTATCACTGTATCAGTTTGTTATAATATAAAATATTTACATTCATTTATAAAACAGTGCTTTTGAGCTTTAAACTTCTGTAGTGAAAAGCTATTTATAACAACTTATTTACCAGGTTATCTACATAGAAATAATCAGCATATTCTAATTATATTTCATATACTTGGGAGGGCATCTAAAATACAAGCCATAACAGGATTAGGATTTATATAATTCCTGAAATTGAGCATGGTAATTTTGTTTTATAAATGGCACTATGTAATTGGTATGTTAGCAAGAAGAGCTATAAAATAAAATTGCTAGGTCATTATTATTTTAGATTTTTTTTTAAAGTTAAGTATGAAGTACTATGACCCACATCTACTCTTCTCCATGCAGAAAGTATATAGGCCACCTGGAATATTGTTTCTTTCATTATGTTGTTAGTATGAATGCTAAGATATGTCTGAAATTTAGTAGTGGGAGTCTACAAAAAGAATTATACTTTTGTACACTGTTCTTGTTAGAAAGATATTAGCAAGAAATATCCTAAGGGCCGGGGAGATGGCTCAGTAGAATAAGCACTTCCCTGGCAAGTGCAAGGGCCTGAGTTCAATCCCTGGTTCTGCAAAAAAGAAAAAAAGAAAAGAAATATCCTAGAGTTTGCTAGCTTTTTAACCTTAATAACTTTAATGAAGTTTTTTTGTGTTTGTTTTGGGACAGAGTTTCACTATGAAGTTCAGGCTAGGCCTGAAATCACTTTGTAGCCCAGGCTGCCCTCAAATTGGCAGTGACCCTCCTGTCTCAGCATCCTGAGTGCTGGGATTATAGTCATGCACCACCACACCTGCCCGTAATGAAAAAAATTTAGTAAGACTATATAAGATAAAATTAAAGAGGAATATTCTGATCATCAAATGTCACCTGCATTGTTTCTTGTTTAAATAGTCTGGCACGTCTTTCACTTTATGAATAATATGTAAAGTTACTTTTCAAATCATTCCTGATGGATATGCTTCACTCATTCACATTTTCCCACAGTTCTTATCTTCCAGTGCACACATCTGTGAAAATAACAATTGTGAAACATAGCTTCTGAACAAGTGTAACAGGGTTTCCTAGCTTGAGACTGGATTTTGCTAATAAATATTAATGCTGAGCTATATAATATAAGCTAATGAACCTAAAATGTGGGATATTACCTTAGATATCAATATTTAAGCTTATAAATCAGAGAAATGATTTGATGAAATTTTATAATACTTGAAAAAGTAATTGGATATAGGTACACTGATATAAGTCTGAGTAAATATGAACTACAAGTAAACAATCATAAGATAAAACCAAATTCCAGGGGCCGGAGAGATGGCTCAGTAGAATAAGTGCTCAGCTCGCAAGTGCAAGGACCTGAGTTCAATCCCCAGTTCCACAAAAACAAACAAAAAATTCCAAAATTTCACACAAAAGAATCAAATTGTTAAATAAAGTACTGTAAGACAAATATAAATTTTCCGGCAAAACAAAATGCATAACAGTGTTTGTATCAGTTAGGGTTCACTAGAGGAACATATATGATTATATAAAAGATTTATTATGTAGACTTATAATGACTGCCTAAGGAATTAGAGGTGGAAAAATACAAACTGGCCGTGTGCAAGATGGAGAGCTAGAGGAGCCAGGGTTGAAGGCCTGGAGTTGTTTCCAGTGCAGATCTGTGTCCGAAAGTCCAGCAGTCTGCTTTGGAAGGCTAGAGTCTGCACAGGAAGTCCCAAAGACCTGGAAAGCAGCATCCAAAGGCAATAGCGAAGACTCAAGGTACACTGGAGAAGAAAAGGGAAGACTTTCTTCTGTTTTCCTTTTTTCTCCTCCTGGCTATAAGCCTATTTGTTGTGCCACCCCCATCTTGGGTGGGTCTTCCCTCCTCAGTTTGTGGCCTACATCCACAGACATACCCAGAAGTTCATTAATCTGGGTAAGCAGTTCTAACTCGTGAAGTTGACACATCATAATTAATGATCATAGCATTAGTTGAAATAACATAAAAACCTTTCAAAAAGTATGTCTGGGTTTTATAAAATCCACTTGTGTTCTCCAGGATTCGGGGCAGAAGCAATCTTTTCCTCTTAACAGCTGATAGAAAAACTATATGAAGCTAGGCATGATGGTGCATGCCTGTAATCCCAGCATTCAGGAGGCTGAGGCAGGAGGATCGTTGTGAGTTCAAGACCAGCCTGGACTGCAAAGTGAGATCAGGGCCAGCATGAACTGCAGTGCAAGACCTTGTCTCAGACTGAAAAAACAAGAAAAACAACTATGAAATATGACTCACAAGTAAAGAGTATTTATAGGTAATCAAGTTAATTACTTTATAATTACACTAAATTTGTAAAATTCCTCTAGAAAATGAATTATTATATGCATTCAGCTAAGACAAATATATAATCTAAGTATAATGACTATCTCATATAACACCATATTAGCAGTAAGTTCAAGATGGAAAGAATGCAAAATGGATCAGAGAAAATTATTTGCATCAGAGAATAATGTGAGCTTACCTACTCAAATCAGTATTAATCATCCATCTTGGCATGGTGGAACATGCCTGTAGGCTCAGCTGTCTAGAGGCAGGAGGATCACCACAAACTCAGAGCAAGGAGAACTGGAACTACATAGTGAGACTCTTCTCAAAAACAGCTAAACAATACCCCTAAGTTGATCATCCGTTATAAATTAGATATTGGATAAGATCCTGGAAAGTGTTGGTGAGGATATTAAAGGATAGTGGTTGGGTTTTATGTGTGTGTATTTGACATTTTAATGCAACATTTAAGGTAGACCCAAAAGATAGGAGCAAGCCACTGCTGTCTTTTCTTTCATAGGTCAGCCACAAGTGTAGTTGAAAATCCCTATGAACTGTATACTGCCTAGAAGATAGAAGCAACCAGACTCTGACAGTGTAAATTTTATGTATTTACATAGCTTACTTACCCACATTTAAATTTTGAACCATGAGCGATGGGGTTATTACCTCATTGATAAAGTGCTTGCCTAGCATGTGTGAGCTAGGAACTGTTTTATTCTGTGACCCACTGACTACTTAAGAGCATGTTGCTTAATTTCCATATGTTTGCGGTTTCTGTGGCTATCTTTGCTATTGATTTCTACTTTCACTGTACTGTACATACTTTTTTTTTTTTTTTTTTGGCGGAACTGGGGATTGAACTCAGGCCCTTGCACTTGCCAGGGAAGCACTTATTCTACTGAGCTATCTCCCCAGCCCTCACTGTACTGTAATCTGATGATATGCATGATAAAATTTTGATTACTTTGCATTTACTTAAGCATGACTTATGGACTACTATATGGTATATTTTGGAAAAAGCCCTATGTGCTGCTGAAAAAATATGTATTCAGTTGTTGGGTGGAACATTTTGTAAATATCTATTTAGTCTATTTATTGAAAGATTTGCTTCAATTCTGATAATTATTTGTTGACTTTTTTTGTTGTCATTTAGTTGATCTGTTTATTTCAGTGGGGTAGTGAGGTCCCTCACTGTAATTGTATTGATTTTTGTTGTTGTTGTTTTGTATTGGTGTCTATCTGATTTTTATATACATTAATGTTTGTTTTATGAAGTTGGGTGCACCATGGTTTGGTGCATATGTTTTTATAACTGTCTTCCTGTTGAATAGTTCTAATAACCAATATGTATCAGCTTTGGCTTAAAGTCCTTTTAAAGTTACTTCTGCCTAAAGTGTTTTGGGGCTTCTTGTTGTATTAAATGTTGTTTTCCATCCTTTGATATTAATTTCTTTCTGTGTTAAATGTGTTTCTTGTATACAGTATATCATTGGATTTTGTTTCTTGATCCATTTTGCTAATCTGTGTATTTTCATTGGTGCAATGAGTCCATTCACATTGATACTTATAATTGATAGGTATTGAATTAATCCTTTCATTGCATTATTGACTCATTACTGCTTTGCCTTTTTTCCCTTGTACTTAATTGCTAGTGTGACATTGGCATTGATATCTTTATTATCTCTTTCTAGGATGTCCTTGGTAATTTTTTGGAGCACTGGCTTGGTGGTGATGAATTTCTTTAGGTGCTCTTTATCATGGTAATATCTTATTTCTCCATCATTTTTTTTTCAGCTGTAGATTTTTATTTTTAAGAACATAGCAAGTAACAAATGGCAATGACAAGAAACAGAGGTGCTTATATACCTAAACAAAACATTTTTCCCAAAGGCAAAATACTGATTCATCTCCAAACCATGAGGCCCGCTCATTAAACTTAGTAGCTTCTGTATAGGCTGAGGGGGTGGCCCTCCTATCCCAGCTTTCCCTACTCACTTAATATTGTTCAGATTCTGTTGAAGCTTGTAGTGCATCTCACTGCCCTTGGGTAGATGCTCCGAGCTGGAAGAGGACTGCCAGTCTGTTAATATTAGCACCAGCATACAGGATGTTGACATTATAGATCTAGGTTAAGAATCTGGAATGGGTCTCATCAGAAAATTGAGTATACAAATACTTAAAGCCATTCTACAGAATTTATGAGCTTTAAGATGTTTACAACTTTCAGAGATGTGGACATGAAGTACTACTCATACTACATAGATAATGAACAAAAGTTATCTGTAGAAAAAAAAATCAGGACAATGTAGAAATATTTGTACAAGGAAAGCAAATTCAGAATGAAGTAATATTTACAGGAGTTAAAAAATCATCTATCTTTAACCATAATAAGGCCCCTGCGAGCTCCCAGAACCTTGACTTTCTTCTCCTTCCATTCTTGCTCATGCTTCTTCTGTTGCTCTTCCCTGGTCTGGATAGGAGGTTGTTTGTAAGTTTTCTTATGGAAACTTATTCTGCTCACATGTTCATTCAGAGAATTATCTTCTTTAGATTGCCCCCATGGTTTCAACTTTCCTTTACGTGGTTCATCGTTGAGGGAACGAGACAAACTTGCTTTGTGATCAAATACTGGTTTCTTATTGGAGACAGGAGTCTGCATTCCCATAGTTGTCAACTTGAATGGAGTAATCACAGTAGCAGCAGATTTCCCCTTTGTGGTCTTTAATGTGGGTGTCTTGAACACAGTCTGGCCTTTTGCCACGTTCCCAACCATGGTGACAAATGGAGACTTTCTGGCTGGAGTCTTGGTCAGTGAACACTTATGCTCATTATCTTTAGTTGCAGCTGAAAACCTCATGTTTGTTTTCGTGGCTGAGAGAAGAGTGCTTAACTGACCCTTTTAGATTCTTAGCGCTCCTCCTGGTAGAGTCTTGTGAGCACTACTGGGAGGGCAAGCTGTGGAGAGGCTTCCTGGAGGCATGTGTGTCATTACCCCTCGCTCACTGCTGGACTGCTTCTTCATTTCATGAGAGGAGTGGTGTTTCTTTCTTCTCTTAATATACTCATCAATGGACTCCATTTCCTTAAAATGAGCCTCATGGAGCTTTTTACAGTTTGGAGTAGTGACTGCAATTCTTTTCCTGTTTCCAAGTATGGAAAATCCATCTGTGTAGTGAAAATTTTTCTGAAGGTTCCTTTGAATCTTCATTATCTTTTCCTAAGGAAACTGTATGCTCATTTCCAAGGCTCTTGTCTGGTAGAGAAGGGATTTTTCCATTAGTTCTGAAATTCCAGTTTTCCTGGTCTTCTTGATTCTGTAGTTCGGTGAAATGACTCAGGCTTATCTCAGAATGATCCTGCTGGGAGACAGGTTCCCCAGGGACTGTATTACGCCACCTCCTCCTTGTTTTGGAGATGAAGTCCACTGCCTCCTTCGCGGCTTGTTCCTCCGCTGTTAATCTGTACCTCAGTCTCATCACCAGAGGATGTGAAAGCTTAACTTTCATCCTGATTTTTATTTTCTTTTTGTGCTTCCTGTTTAAGGTGGGTTTTCAAAGCTTTTAAGAGCTTGTTTGCCCTGAGGTTAGCCCAGAGGCCCAAACTCTTGGCCAAGTTCTGTAGGTCGCTGTGTTCAAGGAGCCTAGCTCCTCTGCAGAGAGGGTGGTTGTCATGTTCTAGCACTCCAGACAACACACAGAGGACCAGGATGCTGATGCGAAATGAGCAGTTCAAAACTCTGGTGCCCTCTTGATCAATTGTTAAAAGTAATTTTTCAGAATCCATCAATTTGTGTTGAAATTGCTTTCTTTCAGGGTTTGAAACACTTCCTTCCAGCTTGCTCTGCCTTTAAAGTTTATGTTGAGAAGACTAATAGATTTTCCTTTATACCTGTTCCTGTTTCATTACTTTTCTCTAATAGCTTTTTTTTTTTTTTTTTTTTTTTTGACTTTTTTAAACATGGTTTTACTATACAGTTCAGGTTGACTTTGAGCTTACTTTGAAGCCCAGGCTGGTCTCGAATTTAGAACAGTCCTTCTGCCTCAGCCTTCCAAGTGCTGCATCTAAAGGTGTTTGCCACCACACCTTGCTCAAATGCTTTTAAGATTCTGTTCTTATATTTGATTTCTTATATTTTAATTATGTGTCATGGACTTTTTATTTTGTTTTTTGATCATGGCTGTCTGGAGATCAATATGCTTTACTTATGTGAATGTTAAAATCTTTTTTCATATCTGCAGTGGTTTTTTTTTTTTTTTTTTTTTTTT
>NW_004524614.1:10260390-10261801 GCF_000260255.1 Octodon degus | reverse complement strand
CAGTTTTTCCAGCACCATTTGTTAAAGAGGCTATCTTTCATCCAGTTAGCATGTTTGGCCCCTTTGTCAAAGATAAGGTGGCTGAGTGTGTTCATAGGGGCTTCAGCATCTTCTAATCTATTCCTTTGATCCTCAGGTCTATTTTGTTGCCAGGACCATGCTGATTTTATCACAGTAGCCTTGTATAATTTCAAGTCAGGAATGGTAATGCCTCCTGCCTTGTCTTTCTTGCCCCGGATTGCCTTTGCTATTCTAGGTCTTCTCTGGTTCCAGATAAATTTTAGGAATTTTTCTAGGTCTGTGAGGTATGTTGGTGGTAGTCTGATAGGGATTGCATTAAATCTGTACTGCAATTTTGGGAGAATGGCCATCTTCACAGTGTTGGTTCTTCCTATCCAGGAGCATGGAATTATACACCGGTGCTCGGGGGGAGGGGGAGTTGGCTAAAAGTATAGGTAGGTTTTTAATTACATCTCGTATTTCATTGGCTGTTATTGGGCTATTGAGAGTGGTTATATCCTGTCAATTCAGTTGTAATTTGTAGCTTTCTAGGAATCTGACCATTCCTTCTGTGTCTTCTATTCTGTGAGCGTAAAGATTCTCCAAGTAGCTATTGGTAATCTTCTGAGTTTCCACTGGGTCTCTGGTAATTCCACCCTTTCATTCCTTATTGCTTGTATTTGAATTTTTTCTTTCCTCTTTTTGATGAGGTTAGCTAGGGCCTTATTGATTTTATTTAATCTTTCAAAGAACCAGCTTATTGCTTTTTTAATTCTTTGAATTGTTTTCTTTGTCTCAATTGAATTAATTTCTGCTCTAATCTTTATGATTTCTTCCCATATTTAGGGTCAGGGTTTGGTTTGCTCTTCCTTTTCTAGTTGTTGAAGGTACAGCATTAGGGTATTTATTCGTTCCCGTTCTGTTTTCCTAATGTGTGAGTTCACAGCTATGAATTTCCCTCTGAGAACTGCTTTCATCACATGCCATAAATTACGATAAGTTGTACTTGAGTTTTCATTGAATTGTAGATATTGTTGAATTTCTTGTTTAATTTCATCTGTGGCTGATTGGTTGCTGAGTAGGACGTCATTTAATTTCCATGTATTTAAGGGTTTTTTCTGATTTCTTTTGTCATTTATTTCCAGTTTCATTGCCCTGTGATCACATAATGTGCATGGGATAATTTCTGCTTTCTTACATATACTTAAGCATAACCTGTGAACCAGTATGTGGTCTATTTTAGAAAATGAGCCATGTGCAGCTGAGAAAAATGTGTATTCAGCTGTGTTTGGGTGGAACACTCTGTATATGTCCATGAAGTTCATTTGTTTCAAGCTCTGTTTCTGTTCTGTTATTTCTTTGCTAAGTTTTTGTCTGGTTGATCTATCTTTTGGGGATAAGGGGGTGTTAA
>NW_004524614.1:10171487-10259332 GCF_000260255.1 Octodon degus | reverse complement strand
CTTTTTTTTTTTTTATATCTGGATAAAATAAATCATACTGCTAATTTCTGCTCAATATAGGCAGCAGTGCAAAAGCTCAAGAAGACCACTAGATCAACTACCATGTCTTTCAAATCCAGTTCAAAAGTTTACACTTAGCACAGAATACAGATCCTATGATCTTCCTGGCCTGACCTTGAGTTTCTCAAAGGATTTTAGGTGATCTCTGTATAGCTCTCTTATTTTTGAAGCCTGTTTCCTAAGACTGTCTCACCCAATCTCTGCAGTTGGGTAGCTCTTCAGTCCTGGAGTGAAACTCTCCTGAGTGTTGATTTTGTCCTCAATCACAGTGGTCTTTTGGTTGTCATCTCTACTACCTTGTGCTGAGAAGAATCAAGGTGCAAAGGCAGCTAGGATTTGGTATTTTGCCCCCTCTCTTCCTCTCCTGCACAGGGCACATGAAGTGGCCAGTATTAGGATTGGGGTTGGACCTCTTTCCTTCACTTCTGCAGGGTGCACAGAGTGGCTGGTCAGCAGTGGTCATGGGCTGCAGTCCTTAATTATTTTGGGAATGTATTGAATAGTAGTATATGTGGGTCAGATTGGTTTTTTGCTTTTTTGTTTTTGTCTTGTGACAGTCTCACTAAGCAGTTGAGGCTGGCTTTGGTGCATGTATACAACACATTTTTTATTCATTTCATTTCCCTTTCCTCTCCTCCGTTTATCTCTTGGTCCCTTTCTCTTTTGCAGTGTGGCCATTTTAACAATATTAATTCTTTTTATCCAAGAGCAAGTAGTATTTTTCAGTTTTTTATAGTAATTTTTAATTTCTTCAGAATTCTCTAATTTTCATTGTAGAGGTCTTTTACTTCCTTGGTGTCTTAGTTACTCTTCTCTCGTTGCTGGGACAAATACCTGACACTCAAAATGAAGGAAGGAAAGGTTTATTTAGCTCACAGTTACTGGAGGTTTCAGTCTATACTCAGCTGGATCCAACACAGAGCAGCACAGAGCAGAAAGCAACCTTTCATGGCGGTGGCAAAGAGCAAGAGCACAAGGGAGGGGTAGCAGCAGCTCAAGCAGCTAGCTTCACTTCCCACCTTACACTGTAATTCAAATTACCTGCCCCAGGGTAGGGGAAGTACTCACACCTATGGGTACTTCCCAGTATTTACCCACCTATGGGTAATCCCAGCAGTACTAAAACCCACAATCCCAGCCTTGGCTCACACATAATCCCAGTGGATCATGAGTTAACACAAACTCTAGAAGTCCTCACCCCATGACTGCATGAGGCTTTGGGGGGACAACTAGACACAAACCATCACACTTGGTTAGCTTGATTCAGAGGGATTTAAGTTTTAAAAATCTATTCTGTTTCATCATCCTCAAAATACAGCTCTCCAAAGTAATTCACAAAATAGCGTTCGATGGTCCCCTTAGAGGAAGGGATGGGTAGTAGCAGACATTACAGAACAATCTTTGAAATCAAAATATAAATATTATGTGAATTTCATTTGTTTGCCATCAGCTTCTTGAGAATCTCTGCTCTAGGGGCATACTCTTAAGTAAATCTTTCAAACTTCTAGAAGAAAGTGTGGGCCTAAAGTCTTCAACTGACATGAGATCTAATTTCATCACATCAGTGCAATACAAGTATAGCATCACAGGCATTTGCCGTACTTGACAATAGCTCAGATCTGCTGCAGGAAGTTCATACACAATATTCATTTGTTCAAGCAGGGAGCAACAGGCAGGATCTTTGAAGTTCTATGTTTCCAAGACTTTTAGGAAATAAAAACAAGACTTCCAGCAGATTTGAAGATTTTATAGTCAGTGACATGTTCATAACTGAGAACAGTTACCTGCATGTTCTTGAACAATAGCTGAAATCCTTTTCAGATTACTGATACTGTTGATCTTTTGCAGTGCAGCAACTACACTGACAAAGGAAAGCCAAAGAATTTGACTTTAGTTGATAAAACACAAAATAAGCCTCTGTGGGTGACATTTGTACAGTGCACATTGTTCCAAACTATTCAGAGTTTAGCACAATCAACTTCCCAGACTTCTGAGATTTCAGGAAATCTTTTTTTTTTTTTTTTTTTTTTTTTTTGTGGAACTGGGGATTGAACTCAGATCCTTGCGTTTGCCAGTCAAGCATTTATCCTACTGAGCCATTTCCCCAGCCCCCAGACTTCTGCATTTGTAACAAATGATGGCATTATTTCCTATAGCAAAGATATGTCCCAGTGTGCTCCAGGGGGAGGGCCGGCACATCCCCCCACCTTTTGAGTCAGGGTCTTGCTATGCATTCCAAGCTGACCTAGAATTTACTGTGTAGCCCACACTAGGTTCAGACTTGCAGCAATCCTGCTGTCTCAACCTCCTAAGTATTGAGATTATAGGCATGTATCACCATGGTTCCTAGTTATTTTTTTGAAGCTACTATGAATGGAATTATTTTCCTGGTTTCTTTCTTAGTAGGCTTATTACTGGTGTCTAGGAACATAATTGATTTTTGTATCCTGCCACTTTTCAGAATCAGCTCTAGAATTATTCTGGTGGAGTTTCTGGGATCTTCCATGTAAATAATCATATCTGCAAATTGGGATGATTTGACTCCTTTTTTATTCATTACCTTTTTTCCCCTGATCCCTCTTGGATAAAGTTTCAAGAACTTTCATGAACTATACTGAGGGGTTGGGGAAATAACTCAGTGGTATAAGTGCCTGCCTGGCAAATGCAAGGTCCTGAGTTCAGTCCCCAGTACAAAAAACAAAACTATTGAGCAGGAATGGTGAGAATGGACACCCTTGTCTTGACCCAGATTTAAGAGGAAACTCTTTCAGTTTTGTTAATGTTCTTTTATTTGCCTAGGCACAGTGGCACATGCTTGTAATCCCAATACTGTGGAAGACTGAGGCAGTAGGATTGCAAGTTCATGCCTTGCCCAGGCATCTTGACAATTTACTGAGATCCTGTTTCAAAATAAATCTTAAAAGGGGCTGGGATGATCTCTGAGTTCAATGCACAGCATGGGGGGGAGGGGGTGCAGGAAATATGTGTGTGTGTGTGTGTGTGTGTGTGTGTGTGTGTGACATAGTTTCTCTTATATAAGGAACTAGAAGTATAAAGAGCAAAATAAAAGACAAAATAGGAAGCAGGAAGGTGGATCTTTTGTAAATGGAAAAGGGACCAAGAGAGGTACAGGGGAGGGAGAGGAAGGGAAGGGGATGAAAAAAATTAAGATGCATTATGTCCATGTATCAACATCCCATGAAGAATGTAATCATTATGCAATAAAAACATGTACTAATAAAAATTAAAAATTTAGGAAATGAAAATTTTGGATTAGGGCATTTCTGAGGCAGGGTTCTAGGTCAATGGTGTCTCCAGTGAGAGGGCTTCCAGGTGTTTGCATGCCTTTTGCTCTTACACAGCCAGCAGGTGATTGTTACCTCCTTTGGGGAGAAGGCTCAGCTCCCTAAGTTTCCCTTGAGTGTTAGGAAATAAAAAGAACTGAAACTGTTCTTATACTTATCTGAAGCTTTATGGGGAAAAAAATAATAAGCAGCACAGTAAAATGGGAAGTACTACTGAGTCTGCAGTACTTAATGAGTAAGGACTGTAAAAATAGAAGTTTTCCTAGCATTAAATTTTATCTTAATTACTGAGACTATTCTTCTGTATTTTTAGACTATATTTCTTACAACAGTTTCAGGTTTTCAGAAAATTTGAGCAGATAGTACAGAAAATCCCCTCTCTTGGTACTATTTTTTTTTTGTTGTTGTTTTTTGTTAAATGAGTTCTTTCTTTCTTTCTTTCTTTCTTTCTTTCTTTCTTTCTTTCTTTCTTTCTTTCTTTCTTATTTTGCATTTAGTACAGGGTCTACAGGGTCTCACTCTATAGATCAGACTCAAAGTGATCCTCCTGTTTTCAGCCTCCCCAGTTCTGGGATTACAGGTGTGCACCACCAGTCTCGATCACCTCTCTCAAGCAACGTCTCAGTGTGCCCTGCGGGTAGGGTCAGCACAACATACCATGCCGGGGGTCAAATCCTGGTCGCTGCACTCTGCCTAAGCAGGTGCTTTAGTCTGCTAAACTATCAGTCCGGCCCTATACATAAATTTTAGAACTGTTACCTTTAACAAAAAATTGTCAAGATTTTAACTGTACACTGTTTATAGGAAAACTTGAGGAGTACTGACATTTTTACTTTTTTTGATGTTCTAATACAAAAACATACTGATTTTTATTCTTTGTTACTCTTTGTTCAATAAAGATTTATAATTATCTTAAAAGATCATGTATTTTAGGTTTATTTTTGTGTATCTTTTGTTTCTATAGTAAAGTAGACACAGACATTTGTTCAAAGTACACTTTCTAATTGTTACTGGTTTGGGAAGTTGACTACTTCTGTTTTCTATATAAGTGTTTCTGTTTCTCAGTTCCTCTTTTACTTTCTTTTTGTATTAGATAAATTCCAGCATGTCATTTTGAGTCCTTTATTTCTCTCTTACTACATATTTAAAAATTATTTTCTTAGTAGTTGTACTGAGGTTAAAACTAACTTATAATAATCTTAGAATTAATACATTTACAGTAAGATGCTAAAATAATTGTAATCAGATTCTACCCCTTTTCTAGAATTTGTTTTGTTTCTTGTAATTGTTGTTTAATGTCTTTTCTGCATTAATTGTGTAAAACCTATAGTCTTTGTTTTGTGTGCCAGTTGAAGTCTTTGTTCCATTAGTTTAGTAGTCAGCTAGTGAGTCAACAGAGATTTCCTTAAATATCTAGAACAAAGATAAATCCAACTTTGTTGATAGGTTCTTTATTGTGCTTTGTGCATATTCTGCAATGGTGTTGCCAGCTCTGATCTAGTCTTCTTCCTGCAGGTGTACTGTTTTGGGTATCAGCCAGAAATGAGAGATTAGGACCTATTTTGATTGTTTCTAAGCACAAGCCTAGAATAGGCATGTTGACCTCCTGGATTACTGGGAATATTGCCTTCTCAGGGCTCACATTCCCTAAAGTGTCTCACTTCTCAGCCTTTTTTTTTTTTTTTTTTTTAAGCAGAAAAAAAGTGAAAATAACACTAAAACAGTTTCCAAACAGGCTAATGGGAGAGTAACAATAATTAATGCACTGTGTTATGGTTTGTATCTAGATGTCTTCTCAAAGCCTCACGTAGTCACCGCAATGGGCTTCTAGACTTTGTGATCCAAGGCTGGAATTGAGTCTGAGTGCTGCTGGGATTATAGGTGTGAATGCTACAGCTGCCCTGGGGCAGATAGTCAATGTAATTTTAAGTAAGGGAGAGAGGCTTACTCTCTGCCTCTGCTGCTCTGCCACTGCCCCTCCCTTTTGGCTCTTGCTGTTTTGCTGTTTTTTGCTACCATGAATTGCTGCCCTCTGACATGTGGCACTTTGCCTTGGAGCCAGCTGAGTATGGATTGAAACCTCCATAAGCTAAATAATAAACCTTTCCTTCCTTAATTTTGGTTGTCAGATATTTTGTCCCAGCAATGAGAGAAAAGTAACTGAGACATACTGTGTGTTGTTATAGTTGTAGTAGTTATTCAGAGTACAAGATATAGGCACGAAATATTGTCCAAAAAAGTATTAGCACTAAACTTTTTCTTTTTAATGTTTACATCATTTTTCTAGTCTCTATTTTTATCTATGCCTTCTTTAGATGCACTGAGCAATTCTTTCATGGTTGTTGTCATTACTTTTTTTTTAAACCTAAGAAATTATTTCTGATCTGATTTCTTCTATAGCTTGATGGAGTTGTTTCTTTACTTGAGTTGCTATCATTTCAGAAATTTCAGGTGTGCAACTTCCAAGTTCTTTTATGTTCTTGTCTCCTGGATTTGTTTTCTGGGTGGGCTGGAGGTATGAGATTGCCTTTTATGCCTTCATTTTGACATATTTTAAGCTCTCAGTGTTCACTTGGGCTCAGCAGCAGTGGTAAGGGGGTGAGGCATGGGTCAAGGCTCCCATGATAGTGGGGGTCGGGGCAGGGCTCACCAAGCTCCCATATGCAGCCTTCTCTGGAAGGTGTGTGTATGGGGAGGGAGCAAGCCTTCTACTAGTCTTTTTTTTTTTCTCAGTTTTTTTGTAATCTCTTTTTGTCCCAATTGTTATCTTTTCCCCATGACAGTGGCTAATTCATTTGCCTTTAAATGTGTTCAACAAATGCTTCTGCCCCTCCCTTACACAAAGCTGCCTTATTAGCTCACTGTGTTTCAAAGTTAGTCAAAATAGAAACAAGGCCTTTAGCTAAGGAAAATACCAGAAGTCAAAACAACCATAGTTTTTTGAGAATAAAGTCCTTTCTGCTAACTCTCATACAAAAATCTTGTGTGAGGAGGCTCCTTGTTTTTAGGACCAGCACTGTCTTAGATATAAGAGAAAAGGTAATTTAAAAAAACACAAACTCTCTCATTGAGACTTTTTGGGGCTGGGGAGATGACTCAGTAGAGTAAGCGTCTGAGTTCAATCCCTGGTTTTGCTGGAAAAGAATTAAAGTGGGCTGGTGAGATGGCTCAGTGATCTAAAGCACCTACTTAGAACAAGCTTAGCAAAGCACAGGGACCGCGGTTCAATCCCCCAGCACCACATGCCAGCCAGCCCTGCCCCCCTGGTGGGCTGAGCAGGCCACACACACACACACACACACACACACACACATAAATAAATAAATAAAATTAAAAAAAAAGACCTTTTTTGTTGGACTAAGCATTTATATGATGGTTGTAAACTCTTGATTTCTTTTCAGAAGTCCAATAAAGTTCATTCTGACATACTCACTGCCAATTTATACACTGCATTTGTGGAAGGGTAAGCTTTTGGACTTTATAATCACTATGCCAGTTTTGCTGCTGTTGCTCATATAGTTAACTTTAAAAAAATTTTATGTTTCCTAGTATATGTTTGCAGTATATCATGATTACTTTCATTGTAAGGAGTTGGTACATATCGGGGCTGGGGAGATGGCTCAGTAGAAGGGCCTGAGTTCAATCTCCAGTTCCACAAAAAAAAAAAAAAAAAAAAAAAAAAAAAAAAGAGTTGGTACATATACAGAATATATCTGAATTCTTTTTTGTGTCTTTACTTTCCCTCCTCCTTCTCCCTCTCTCTCTCTTTGTTCCTTTTCCATTTGTAAAAGATCTGTGTCCCAAGTTCCTATTAACTGCCTTTTATTATGTTCTGTAACTTAATTGCAGTTTGGGTTTCTTTTTCTTTTCTTTCTTTCTTTTTTTTTTTTTTTTTTTTTTGTATTTTTTAGGGAGGGTCTACAGGGTGTTCAGGGTCTCACTACTAGATTGGACTCATAGTGATCTGCGTTTACAGTCTCCCAAGAGCTGGGATTACAGGTGCGCGCCATCATACCCAGTCTCAATTGCCCTCTCAGCATACCCGGGGGGGGGGGGGGGTGCACCGGCAAAGGTTGAGAAGGATTTTTTTGTTTGTTTGTTTGTTTAGCTCAGACTGCCTTAAGGGTGGTTCTGGTAAGGCAGATGGAGCTAGGGATCCAACCCTGATAGCAGGTGCTTAAACAGCTGAGCTAACCAGCAGGCCTCCCTGTGTTTCTTATTAGGAGAAATCATGTGATATCCGATAGGTTTCACTTACCATTATTATCTTAAGATGCATCTGTTTTCCTACAAATGACTCAACTTTATCTTTGTTTCAGTAGAGTAGTACTCCATTGTGTATACATGTCACATTTTGCTTATCCATTTACCTGTTGATGGACATACAGGCTGCCTCCAATATTTACAACTTTTAGTTTTTAGTTTTTTGAGGAATTTCATACTGACTTCCACAGTGGTTGTATTAGTTTATACTTCCACCAAAAATGTAGAAGATAAACATCAACTCAATTATAGTGAAAAAGTTCATTGCCCCACTAACACAAATAGCTATGACCTCACAAAGACAAGGTAGATGAGTGTGTTTGGAGTTGTTTCTGCATCTTCTAATCTGTTCTGTTGATCCTTGTTATTTATTTATTTGTTTTGCCAGTACTATGTTGATTTTATCACAGTAGCTTTGTAGTATAATTTCAAGTCAGGGATTGTGGTACCTCCTGCCTTGCCTTTGTTTCCCAGGATTGCTTTTGCTATTCTAGGTCACTTCTGTTTCCAAATGAATTTTAGGAATATTTTCTCTAGTTCTGTGAGATATTTTGATTGGGATCACATTAAATTTATGTGACAATTTTGAGAGTATGGCCATTTTCACTATCTTGGTTATTTTTATCCATCAGCAAGGGATTGATTTCCATTTTCTCTTTCTTTCTTTCTTTCTTTCTTTCTTTCTTTCTTTCTTTCTTTCTTTCTTTCTTTCTTTTTTTTTTTTCAGTACTGGGGGATTGAACTCAGGACCCTGTGCTTCTTGTTCTACTGAGCTATCTCCCTGGGCCTGATTTCCATTTTCCGATATCCCCTTTGATCTTTTTTCAGAGTACTGTAATTTTCAGTATATAGAACTTTTTCTTCCTTTGTTAGATTGATTCTCTTTTTTTTTTGGTGGAACCAGGGATTAAGCTTAGGGCCTTATGCTTGCCAGGCAAGTGCTAATTCTACTAAGCCATCTCCCTGGCCCCCTAGATTGATTCTTAAGTATTTCATTTTTTGAATGCTATGTTTGTTTGTTTATTTATTTATTTATTTGGTACAGAGTCTCACTATGCAGCATAGACTCAGTGATCTTCTGTCTTAGTGGCCCCAGCACTGGGATCACAGGCATGCACCACCACACCCGGTTTCACTGGCCAGCTAAGTGGGCCCAGGCTGGGGCTGGCTCAGGGAGGCATGTGGTACCACAGATGGAACCTGGTCCTTGTGCTTGCCAGACAAATGCTTAGACCACTGAGCTATCTCCCTACTTTCATTAGAATTTTTTTTTCAAAGTCATTAGAATTTTTATCTCCTGGATTTTTGTTTGATATCTTTTCATGAACTCTAATTCTTTGGTATAATGGTTAATTCATGTTTTGCATAATTTTGTTCAGCTCAGCTGGGTTTTAGTATCTTCTATAACCTCACCAATCATTTTCCTCTTCTTTTATTTACTATTATTTCCCCCTTTCCATGCCTTTTATCACTACTAATTTTTTTCTTGATACAGGCTCTCACTGTGTAGTTTAGGCTGGCCTTGAACTCACTGTATAGCCCACATTAGCCTTGAACTTTTGGCATCTTCCTGCTTCAGCCTCTCAGTTGTGGAATTACAGGTGTGTGCCACCACATCCAGCACCAATATTATTAAAATTTATCAGTCTTAAGATATTTAGTTAAATCTGTGCTATTGTTGAATTCTTTTCTATTGTTAATTGTGCAATAGTAGTATTTAGTTGATAGTTGTGTGTTGACATTTATCTTTGCATCTGTATTATTACAGATTTCTTTTGTATTGCTAAGCATGATACAGTGGAGGCACTTACTAGTTCTTATTAACCAATAACTAATTTGTCTTTGACTATTATTGTTGCTGAATCTGTTGTCATTGCTAGGGTGGCTCTCTCCCCAAATTATTGGAGATGGCCAGATATTTGGACAGAGCCAAAGGCTTGTAGTTAGTCTTGCCCAGAGCACATCACTGCCTATTTGGCCTAGCTCCTGGTTCTTTGACATTGGCCTGTAGTGTTGTTTATGACTTTTAGGCAGTCTCAGTCGTATGAGGAGAACAACTGATCAGAACTGATCAATCTTCAAATATTTAGTTATGTCACCTTGGCTAAAGAAGACAGTACTTTATCCTATTTTTAAAATGTAATGTAATTTTTAAAATGTTTTTATCATATTATTCAGGGACTTAAATTTCCACATATCACTACTTGATGAAAAATACCTGCTCCTTATGATGCCTAAGATGTTTGAAATGCAGTGAGATAGTGAGGTTAAGCTTAATAGTCTAAATCGTTTGATAATAACAATAAGCTTGTCTTCTGGATGGTTAACAACATAAGTTTGCAGGCCAAAATTAGAGAAAAAGGAGGGCTACAAGGAACGCCAACATTTTGGCCCTAACCTTCTAAGGTCAATTAAGACTCAGGACATATGAGAACTTGTACTGTAACGTCATGTACCTCGGTAGTGTCCCAAATTTTCTGATCAAGAAGATTATGGGGCCAAAGAGGAAAGTGATCGATGACGTAGAGTGTGCCTAAGGAGAGTCACATGGGGAGAAGACACTCTCTCAGGCTTTCACAGAGAGCACATTGGCCAAGCAATGGCCGTGACTCATCCACATGGCTGCACTGACAAAAGTGCAGTGACAAAAGTTCTACAATCGGAGGTACAGGATCTCAAGATAAATCCTGAGGGCATTTCACTGACCTTCTCAGACCAAAAAGCTACAACTCTTGTTGCATAGGTCCTGCTTTACCTTGGTCTTAACCATCCAGTAGAAAAGTATGAAGATGAAATATAGGAAATAAAGCCATGCTGTTATGTTGAGCTGTGGGGGACTCAGGTCAATAATTTCTGACATTGCCAGTTAAACAGAAGACTCAATGCTATTATGGGCTACTGGACTCTTTTAGAATATTTTGCTGAGTTTACACACCTATAATATTCAGTAACGGAACTTAGAAAAAATGGGGTATACCGATGAATGTCCATTTTGTATCTGTGTATTCAAAGTGGTTAGGATAGATATATAGTTACATTCTCTTAATGAATAGAATGATTTGTTCTAATGGTGTTTGTAAATAGGATCACAAGTCCACATCTTGTACAGCAATTAACCACTAAGAAGAATATATGCAGTGTATTATTTGTTGAAACTGTACTTCTGATTTGATTTGAAACTGTCTCATTGCTATCTGTTTATCAATAAAACTTTGAAAAAAAAAATAAAGAAGATAGTAATAACAACAGCACAAAACACACCCTAGAAAATGACAAACTATTATAACTATTAATTTCTTACCTTTTAACCAAATTTAGTAACCAAAATAAACCAGGAAATTGTGTACAATAAATATCCCCTCAAAATGGCAATTTTACCCTCAGGGGAGAGAATTTAAAAGGAGCTAAGGGAAAAAGTAGAGAAAAAAATGTTTAGAAACAAAACTGGAGGACAAAGGAAGATTACATAAGCTTTGGCAGTCAAGCGCTTATCCTACTGAGCCATCTCCCCGGCCCCTTAAGCTTTGGGAACTGGTGAAGAAAACCACTGGGAAAGAAAAGCAAGAACAGAACAAAACAAACAAAAACTAGAAACAGTGTTCTGGTTCATATAATAACAAGGGTAAATGATCAAGAAAAAGAGAAAAAAAATTAAATGCAAAGGAAGAAAAAAAAAAAAGAAATGTCCACTATAGGGCACGTGCCTGTTATCACTGGTTGACAGAGGTGGCATACATTACTCAGATCTGTGTGGATTGATCCCAGTAAGCTAGCAGTAGAATTATGCTGGTGGAGGATAATCCTAGCCTTTAATTCCACTGAAGCTCAGACTGCTTCTGGTTACTGGCTTTTAGGCTGAGACCTATGTATTTTAGCCTGTAGTACTCTTTTTTTTTTCTTTTAAAATTCACTGTGATGATTTCTTTTTTTTTTTTTTTCAAAATTTTATTGATAAACAGATAGCAATGAGACAGTTTCAAATCAAATCAGAAGTACAGTTTCAACAAATAATACACTGCATATATTCTTCTTAGTGGTTAATTGCTGTACAAGATGTGGACTTGTGATCCTATTTACAAACACCATTAGAACAAATCATTCTATTCATTAAGAGAATGCAACTATATATCTATCCTAACCACTTTGAATACACAGATACAAAATGGACATTCATCGGTATACCCCATTTTTTCTAAGTTCTGTTATTGAATATTATAGGTGTGTAAACTCAGCAAAATATTCTAAAAGAGTCCAGTAGCCCATAATAGCATTGGGTCTTCTGTTTAACTGGCAATGTCAGAAATTATTGACCTGAGTCCCCCACAGCTCAACTTAACAGCATGGCTTTATTTCCTGTATTTCGTCTTCATACTTTTCTGCTGGATGGTTAAGACCAAGGTAAAGCAGGACCTATGCAACAAGAGTTGTAGCTTTTTGGTCTGAGAAGGTCAGTGGAATGCCCTCAGGATTTATCCTGAGATCCTGTACCTCAGATTGTAGAACCTTTGTCAGTGCAGCGTAGCCTGTAGTACTCTTGAGTTACTCCTGCTAACTTGAACTGGCTCCCTGACATCCTTCAACTTGGACTTGGTTGTGTTTCACCCTGATACTTGGAGCAGCTAGATGGAACCAACCTTCAGCTGCTCAAAGTTCTCACTTCTGTTGGCTGCTTTCCTAAATGGCTGCTGACCAATTACCCCTGTTGGAGGGCATCTGAACCCGAATAACTCACCGGCCCCTACTGTTCACAGCCACTGCTCTGCTGCACTGGTGTATTTTGTCATGGAAACCTCAGGGCTGGCCAGTAGTCACCGGCTTCTACAGGTTCAAGCTTCCCCTCCCATGCTCTGAATCAGGGTTCAGGGAGAGAGTGCCACTTGCCAACTCCCCATCCACGTTGTGGTTCCTCTCTTTGGTCTCCTTGTGAGCTCTAATTCTTTCTTTCTTTCTTTCTTTCTTTCTTTCTTTCTTTCTTTCTTTCTTTCTTTTTTTCTTTCTTTCTTTCTTTTGTATTTTAGGGAAGGGTCTACAGGGTGTTCAGCGTGTCACTACTAGATTGGACTTGTAGTGATCTGCCTGTTTACAGCCTCACAAGAGCTGGGATTACAGGGGCATGCCACCATTTCCAGTCTCAATGTACCCTGGGGGCGGGGCTGGGATGGCAGTCCAGGGGGATTGAAACCCCAGCCCCTGCACCTGCTTGCAGGTGCTTTACTCCACTAAGCTATTTGGCCAGTCCTAATTCTCCCTTTAGACCTGTCAATTCCTGGGGACCCACTTTCCTCTTCTCTTCCTCATGTTGCTTTATGGAGTCCAAATATCATAGAGGCCATTTCTCTGGTGCTCACCATTCTGCCATTTTCCAGGAAGTTATAACTCAATTTTAAAGAAGTGGTTTCAGGCCACAATTTACTGGTTCTAAGGTGGGAACATCATGGTGGAAAGTCATAAAGGAACAAAGGTGCTTAATTCCTGGCACCGGGGAAGCACAGAAGGCAAACAGGGCCCTGTTCTTTTTCTAACCTTAGTTGTGTGGGTTGTATAAATATCGTGCCTTTCTTGTGGCTGATGTCTTCCTTGATTTCTTCAAATGTTATATGTGGGCTTGAAAAGAATTTGTGTTCTTTATTCATATTTGATTAATACCAGTTTCGGTCATTGTTAATTGTGCTTTTTATAGTTTCTATATTCTTCTGTTTCATTGCCTCTTCTATCAATTAATGTGAATGGTGTTTTAATCTCTGGTGAAGTTGATTTGTTAGGTTATCTACATAGGACCACATAACTTTTAATTTTTCCAGTTTTAAAATTTTCAATCACATTAAGTAAATCACATTTTTAATATTTCCCTACCTTTTTAAACTCATGTGTTCCTTTCAAAGAAAGAATATTTCCATATTCTATTCTAAATTCTAAGAAGTATGGCCAAAATGTTAGATGAGTTTTCAAATTGAAAGATGCATTTCTATTACTATCCCTCAAACTACTGCCCTTCACTTCAAACATACTTATCCCATCATTTTTGTCACCGTCTGAAGCAGTTTGGAAGACCTGTTTGGTCTCTTTATGAGCTGTGTTTAAAAAAACAGTACAGTGAATGCTGCTGCTTAGTGCCATCCAGTGGAAAGGTAGACTTGTCAGAATATTACAGTGTGTCCTCTTCCACCTTACTCCCTGGATCTAGTGCTACTTTTGACACTTCTCCACAGTCAAAGTGTCTGACAGTTAAACAGTTTGAATCAATTCAGGACATCGAGGCAGCCGCAACAGCACAACTAAAGACATTCATAAAAGAGGATTTTCAGAATTCAGAAAGTGGCAAGAATGAATGGGATATGTATATTTAACGTGAGGGTGAGTAGTGTGAGGGGCAGTGATCTTTTAGTTAAATAAATTTTTAAAAAATGGAACAATGCTTGATCCCCAGTCCCACATGCCTCATCGGCCCGCCCACGGGGCACTTGGAGCTGGCAAATGAGTCTGTGGGTGGTGGAGCACGCCTGTTATCTCAGTGCCGGGAAGGTTGAAAACAGGAGGATCACTAAGAGTCCAAGCTGTGTAGTGAGACTGTGTACCAGATACATAAATGAAAAAAAAAAAAAAAAGAACACTAACCATTTTTTCAGTCATATCTTAACTCTTGAGAATTCAATAAAATTTATAAGATTATTTGTATTGCTAATATATAACAAAAATAAGTGATTTCATTTATGAGATACCTAGAATGTGCTATGCATTACACTAGCTATTTTTTTCTTTTTCTTTTTAATCATAACAGTCCTCATGTACACATGATGGGGAAAGTAAATCCATTACTTCATTAAATAAATTTGAAATCTGGGCTAAGGGAGTAGCTTAGTGATAAAAGTGCTTGCCCAGCATATGTTAGGCCCTGGGTTCAACCCTTACCATGAAAAAACCCAGAAGAAAACACGAGGAATCATTGTGAAAGTGATGCCTACTTTAAATATTTTATTAGAAATTTAAAATGCATGTTTATATATATTCATTTACACTTTTTTCATGTATGATTCTGTTCAGTGTTATTTTTGCGTTTGCATGCATAAACCATACTGGAGAGCAGCCATCTAGCTGGGAACATTTAATGTCTGAGTGACATCTGTCATTATTGTATAGAAGCAATGGGAAGAATCAACTATCTTTTATTTTTACTTATGTAGAGATTAAGAATACCTACACTGTGCTGAGGAGATAGCTTGGCAGTCTAAGCACCTGCCTAGCAAGCGCAAGGAATCAGGTTCAATTCCCAGTACCACATGTCGTGCCAGCTGTGGTGGCGCACGCCTGTAATCCCAGCTTTGGTGAAGCTGAGACAGGAAGATCACTATGAGTCTGAGCTATGCAGCAAGACCCTGTACCAAATAAATAAATAAATAAATAAATAAATAAAAGATAGGGGTCAGGGAGATGGCTTAGTAGAATAAGCACTTACCTGGCAAGCACAAGGGCCTGAGTTTAATCTCCAGGGCGCAAAAAAAAAAAAAAAAAAAAAAAAAAAAAAAAAGATAAAAACTATTTCTTTAAAAAGTACCTATATTAATAATCTGCACAACAACTGTACAAGGAGGAAATATTATCCCCATTTTAGAAAGAGGCCTTTCTAGAGGGTTTGCCTGACTTCTCATCTTCTAGCTTAATATAGAGGCAGGACCAGGAACTAGAGGTAGGCTAATCCAACTATAGACAGTACACAAAGCTATTGTAACTCTTATAATTTGCATGTGGTTATATATTGTTCATGGTTATGAGTTAGTTTATGAAGTCTGCAGTATGATACATTGTTTCTAGCCCCTTGTTTTTATCATGAAGATCATTACTGTTGGGTAAACAGGACAACCAAGTAAAGAACACAACCAGTTTGAATATGAGGGCTCTAGAAGACAACTCCTGGTATAACTCTGAAGAAGAATCTGAGTCCAGTATTGAGCTGGGTCTTTTATGGATAGAGTAGAGAGTTAGTGGGATGGATTTAGGTAGAGTGATGCAGGGCCGGGTGGAATTGGGGGAGTGAGAATGGCTGAGCCTATGGCCATAGCAATGGCCACTATGACTTTGCAGGTGGGTTAGGTGTGTCATGTCTTAGCAGAATAGGCATTGTTCCTGGGCCTCAGGTACTTGGGAGCTGCAGGATGTGGAAATGGGCTATAATTAGTCTGGGAACTCAGAAACTAAGTCAGCTGGTCGGGGCAAAAAGTGATCAGACATAATTTATTTACTGTGCTTTTTATTTTTTGTCTTTTTTTCCCCCTCTCCTTAGTAGTCAGCATTGGCTTTATCTTAATGCTCTGTCACTTTTATCTTTAGGTCACAGTTTAGTCAAGCTAGCTTGTCTCTGAGCAGCCGTCTTGTTCTTGAGAGGTACAGCTTGTCCCTATCCAGGATTTTAGATTCAAAGTCATCACCTAGAAAGCAAAATCTTATTCATCATACATGTGTTGCTACTATTGTGTATTTCCTATTTTCTTCCTTTAAAAAAAAAAAAAAGACTATGGCCTGTCCTCTGACTGTCCTGATTGTGATGCTTTCTTTTCCCCCAATGGTGCCCATTCATCTCTAGTGAATCAGCACAAATGAGATCAGGTTTAACAAGTTTTGACCTACCTTTGATGAACCTTTCACACTTTACAGATAGATGTTCCTGAAGAATATACATCCTCTGGTTAGCAACATCAGTAACATATGCATTCTAAAAGTAGTTATTACTACCATCACTTACCTCCCATTAGCTTCCTAAGTAACTCCTACTGATTTGTGTTTGCTTTCCAAAGGAAAGGAAAAGCTCTCTGGAACTTAAGTGTTGCAGAAATGGTACATATCTCTTGCACATATCTTTGTAAAGTCAGTTTTCTGATTTTCATCCTGGCATTGTGTTGCATTTTCCATTAGAATTCTAATCTTTAGAGATGCTGGCAGCTCTTAGGAAAGTCTCTTAGTATGTTGATCTTCCAGACTTGTCAAAAGTTTATTTTTGTGAGTTGAATTTTTCATAATCTATTGTGTTCATTTTTTCCTAGTCATAGAGAATTGTTATCTTTAGCAGGTCTCTATTATACTTTCTCTTAATGTGGTATATTTAAAAAGGAACCCTTAAGAAATGTTAATGAAACTACTTTTTGTTCTAACTGCTGCTATCAGGATAAATTAGCATGTTGATTCAGACTCAGATCAGACAACAAGAAAAAAGTTTTTTTATTAATTTATTGATACAGGGTCTTGCTACAAAGTTTGAAGTTCAGACTCATAGTGATCCTCCTGTCTCAGCCTGCCAACCACTGGGATTACAGGCTATACCACCGCACCTGGTTTCATGGCTGGCACAGTGCAACTGGGATTCCAGGGCCTGCGGTGCTGGGGATCGAACTTGGGAACTTGTGCTTGCTAGGAAGGTGCTTAGACAGCTGAGCTATCTCCCCAGCCCTAAGAAAAAAGTTTTAAAGTATTTTTATTAGCTTAATAAAGGCCTCAGGTATTCCTTGAAAGGCCTCAACCCTTACCACTAGAGTAGCTCTGTTCATGTATATGTAGGTGTTTGAAGATGTGAGGAAGAGACGAAAGTGTTTTGTACATTTTTCTTTTTAAATTGAGAGGCACTTTTGGCTGAGAATGTGGCTCAGCAGCACAGCATCTGCCTGGCAAGTACAGGGCCCTGAGTTCAATTCCGAGTCCAAAAAAAATCTAGTTCTACATACAGAAAAAGAATTGGAGAGAGGCACTTTTGCATTTTGGGTACAGGGTATGGATTTATGTCTGAATCCTGCTATTCTGGAGAATTTTTTTTTTTTGAAAGCATCTACAGGGTGTTCAAGCTCTCACTACTAGATAGGACTTGTAGTGATCTGCCTGTTTACAGCCTCCCAAAAGCTGAGATTACAGGTGCATGCCACCATGCCCAGTTTCAATTGCAGTCTCAGCGTGCCCTGGGAGTGTGACCAGCACAGCCCCCCCCCCTTTTTAATCTGGAGAAATTTTTTAACTTCTCTTTGTTTCATTTTCTTTTGTGGGGTGGGCTTTGCTTACCTTATATAATCTATTGTATATAGATTTATATAGAGAAGATTAGGTTATTTGGTACATGTAAAGTAATTCAGTAACCCTAATACATAGTAATGGGAAGTAAAGTTTTTGCTTTTCTCCTTAATGTCAATTTCCTAAGTAGTATTGATCTAGGTTTCCTAAGAGCACAAGGAGTTCAATATATTTTATTGATGAACTATATTTTAGTAATCCCATTTCTCTTTCTTTGACCAGTTGAGAACTGTTAGAGGGACAACTGCTGCACATTTAGTACATTCAGATCCACGGGGGAAGAAACAAAACAACAACAACAACAACAAAAAAAAAAAAAACCCAGTGTGCTAGAGTCTTAAATTCTCAGTATATTATCATTTAACCCAATAAATACATAAAGGGATAACAAACACTACCATTCTTTTTGTCCTAGTCTTGCAACAGGATGGTTCACATTTGGACAAAGACAATTTTGGAGAATTTTTGTTTGTTTTGCTTTTGGAATGACAACCTAGTCTTTGGTATGAATTTGGCCCTGAAGTTGCTGGTGCAGTTGTATTTGCCAACTGATATAACAGATGTTGCACATTTAACTTCAACTTGAGTTTTCTTGGAATCAGAACTGACCATGAAAGAGAGTTACTAACAAATACTGTGTTCACTCAATATCCTTTTTAGAGAGACCCTGCCGCAACTGGTTTTAAGTACATTAGCATTCCCTAGTGTTCTTTCTAAGTCACCATCCAGGAATGTATAAACAAGGACAGCAGCAATTTAGTGGCAAAGAACAAAGTGTTCATGTATCTGTCTCTCAAAAAAAAATTACCTGGCAGCACTTGGTGCAAGCTAGGAGTAATCTCTGGATTGGTTTAATAAACTCATTGGCCCAATGCCCAATGTCCAGCATGAACTAGGGACTTTCCCTTTTTCTCATCTTCTCTTTATTCTGTGTTTGTTTGCCTGCCTGTCTTTTGTTTTGTTTTTGAGACAAAGTTTCGCTATGCAATTCAGGCCACTCTTGAACTCACTTTGTAGCCCAGGCTGGCCTTGAATTTGCAACAATCCTCCTGCTTCAGTTTCCTGAGTGCAGGAATAATAGGCATGTGCTATTACACCAGGCCTTTTTTATTCTATCCCTGATGTGTTTCTTCTGATGTTTGTTGTCCTTTTCTCCCTGACTTTGATAATCCACTATGGAATAATCCACTGTAGAGAAGATAACTAGACCTTTATGCTCAAAATTAGAAAATCCCTAAATCTTTCTTTTTCTCATAGTGTCATATCTAATATTGTCTTTATTTAAAGAGAGCCAGTTCACAGTGTGATCAATGAGAATACTGTTGCTCTTTTGGGTGGGATACATTTTTAACAAGGAATTATAGGACAATTCACCCAGTGCCAGTCACACATTACCAATCACTGTGACTACCAAAAATGCCTTCACTTATTTCTACTCCCCCCAAAAGTAGTGGTACAACTACACCATTGGTTTAGACCCACTGCCAGCTAGACAATTAGAAACATACTGCCCATATTCTGAACTCAACTGCACATTATTAACCATTATATATACTTTAATAGAGGAACTTAATTGCCAAAGTCTTTATGTCTAGGCAAAGCCTAGCTATTAAAGCCACAAAAGTTTTATCATTTAAGACTATACCAGCCACTTTTTATTTTTCAAAATCTACAGTGTTAAGAAATCTAAGACACCTATTGGTTTTACATATGTATATGAAATTTTTTTTAGGGAAGATATTAGGTTTTCATAAATTACTGGTTTATGGAATTAGTATATATGTATAAGATTTAATTTTCTCAAATTATGCTCATTGTTAATTTACAGGATTAAAGTATCTGTTCAAAATGATTTTTTAAAAATGATTTTAAAAATTTTTGTGAAATTACTTTTTACAAAATTTTATTGAGAAACAAATAGCAATGAGATAGTTTCAAAAAAATTTTTTTTAAACTTTTATTTATTTATGTGTGTGTGCATGTGTGTGTGTGTGTGGCCAGCTCAGCCCACCAGGGGGCAGGGCTGGCTGGCATGTGGTGCTGGGGGATTGAACCGTGGTCCCTGTGCTTTGCTAAGCTTTTTCTAAGTAGGTGCTCTAGACCACTGAGCCATCTCACCAGCCCCAATATAGTTTCAAAATTGATTAATAGGACAGTTTCAATAATTAATACATTGCATATTGTTGTCTTTGTATTGGTTATTCATAGTATAAGATGCAGACATGATATCCTGTCCAAACGCTATTAGTACAAATCTTTCTTCTCATTGAATTAAGAGAAAGTAGCTGTATATCTGTTTTAACTATTTTGTGTATACAGATACAAAACGATCCTTCATTTGTATCCCCTTTTTTTGTTTAGTTTTGTCAGAGATGGGTATTCCATTGCCATTTAAATATTGTAGGTGCATGAATTCAGCAAAATAATCCAATATAGTCCACTAGTCCATAACAGTAGTGTGTTATCCATAGGACTGGCAATGTTAGGAGTTGTTTACTTGAGCCCTTTACAGCTCAGTCTATTAATATGGCTTTACTTTTCATACCTCATTATTATACTTTTCTGCTGGATGGTTAAGACCAAGATAAAGCAAGACCTATGTAATTAAAAATGATTTTTAAATGTAGTATGAAGTGCACATACGCTTTAGAATTTCTTATACTAGTGATTTTTAAATTTGCAGTTTGCTAATGTTATACAAATAATTAAGTTATAAAGTATTTTATTTCATTTATTTTTCAGAGAAAGAGTTTTGAAGAAAACTGGGCATAATATATTCAGCAAAACCAAGCAGAAGAGAAACAGACAAAGAAACAAAAAGCTTAAGAGTGTTAGTGAAAACTCATTTGAAGCCTTAAATTATTTTACACCGGAATATCAGGACCCAGTTCCAAGTGAAAAAGTTTTTGAAGACACAAAAGGAGAATCAATTTCTCTCTTAACTGATGGTTTACAGAGTAAACAAGGGAATTTTGCGAATGGCTGTAAGGAAAGTAGTTGGAAAAACATAGATCCTGAAGATAGTTTTCCAAATGTCATCCCTACAGTTGAATTGGACAGCTTGTCAAAGAATTACTTTCCTAGGGAAGATGATGACTTGTCATCAGTGCCAAATGTTACTAGTCCAACACAGACTCAAAATCTTCCCTGTGTAATGAGGAATGACTGTTTTGGCATGAAAGTAGAAAAACATAGTAAAAATAGTTATAATTTGTCAATAGATACCCATGACCTATTTCATGAAACCCCATCTTCACTCAGGAAGAAGAGAGAGGTAGTTAAAAGCCTCTCAAATGAACCAGTCCCATACTATCAGTGTACATCTAGAAGTTCAGATGTTTTAAGAGAAGAACAAGGAGAAAACAAAAATGAGAACAACTCTTGGGCTTTTTTCACAACCAATTTATCTAACAAAGAATTACAGCTAGGCCCTGACAGTCAACCCTGTTTTGGTAGCTGGCCTGAGGGAACTCATATGTTTGTGTGTGAACAAAGACCAAAGAAAGATAGATCACGTAAAGTTACCTGTCCTGACAACAGGAAACAAATGATTAAATTGATTTCTACTTCTGAAGGAACATCAGAACCAGAAAACAGTCCAGAAATATTGATAGAGGAGAAGCTACTGATGGAAAATGAAGATTTGTCACCTTCAAATAAAACTACAGATTCATACATAGAAACAGAAACAAATATATTCAGAAGCCCTTTACTTCAACTGGATATCCCAAAGGGTGCCTCAGAACCAACAAAGAATAAGGAAAAGATACAGAAAAGGGTTTTCAGTTTGGTACCAAACTTTAATTTACTGGAACAGAGTAATGCCAATGCAAAAGAGAGGGAGAAATGTGCCCTATTAACAGAAAACTCTGAACTGAGTATTATTTGGGGAAAAGAAAATGATAAAATTTCAGAAATAAATAATGAAGAAGAGGACAAACAAAAAGTTATGGCCTTTAATCATCAGCCATTATGGTTTTACCTTGCTATCATCAAAGATTCCCCTTCAAGTATTGGTGTTCAGTTTTATTCTCATTATCTGTCACTTAACAGACCAGGACACACACTATATTTCTGCAAATACCCTATTCCTTCTCTTGTACTGCATTACATTTCTAGCTTTTGGCTAGTACTTTTTACCAACAAAAAAAAAATTTTGAATTTCAAGTCTCAGACAAGATTAGTTAATAAACTAAATGATGTAGGGTTTCTTTCTTCAGAAATTTTTAGTGGCCAGCCTCATACTTTATGCTCTTTTAGGGTTACTTCTGAACTTCACTTTTTAAATGAACAATTTGATGACAAGCTGAAGAGACAGGAAGAATCTAAGCCATTCCCATGCTTCCCTACTAAGAACAGACAAGATTTAATAAGTACTGGTTTTAAGTTCCTTGGGCTACCATTATCACAAGACTTTGCCTTTCGACTAGTAAAGGTTTTCAGATCTCCTGGATTTCCAATGGGTAAATTGTTTTCATTTATTCAATATAAGCTATTGAGGTATTTCCGCCTGGTATTAATCATTTCATGAAATACTAATCTTGTGATGTCTTTAAACAGTAAAAGGACCCATTACTAACAGTGCTTGTTTTTTTACTTATCATTGTTTTCTTTTTTTGTTTTTCTGATTTTTTGAGATAAGGCCTCACTATGAAGTTCAGCTGATCTTGTACTCATTATGTAGCTAAGCCTGGCCTTGAACTGCCAATGGTCCTCTTGGCTCAGCCTCTCAAGTACTAGGATTTCAGGTTTGCACTAGCATGCCCACCTGAATTTTTTTAATTTTTATTTTTAAAGCTCCTCCTTACATTAATACTATTAAACCTCCTTACCACCATTAGACTCTGTGTGTGTGTGTGTGTGTGTGTGTGTGTGTGTGTGTGTGTGTGTGTGTGTGAAACTAGGTGTTGAATCCAGGGCCTTTGCACTGAACTACATCCCTACCCTTTTTTATCTTTGATTTTGAGATGGCTTACTCAGTTGATCAGGCTGGGCTTGATTTTATGATCCTCTTGACTTATCCTCCCAAAGTGTATCTTTTTAGATATAACTGAGTATATAGAATACTTGAGCTCTCCATTTAAATAGACATGAGGAAGAGTGAAGGATGAGAGATAGTGACAGTGATAGAAATGGGCCATGATTTTTTAATCTTTTGACTTACTACTTTTCTCTTGTTTGACACATGGCTGTTTCTGTTCTCATTCACAATTCTGGCTCCCAGATAAGAATTAGTAAATGGGGGATAGTAGGTAATAAATTAAAAAAAATCTGAAATCTATTTTTTAAAGATTGAGGAAGGAAGGTTCTGGACAAACTTGTTCCCAGCAGCTGACATCCATATTGGCTAACTTCCTAGGGCTAGGGAGTCACACTTATTAATCTATTTGGAGGATTCTTATGCTGTATTTATTACATTTGTAAACTTTGTAAATAGTCACATCTCAACTATTTGCTGTAGTTTTCTATTTTAATGTATGTGCAAAAAATAAAATCTCTTTAAAAAATTAAAATGTATTTGGGGAATTTTAAGTACTGAAGACATTTTAGGTCAGAGATGCTAGTCTGTAGTTTAAATTCTGAAATTATATACAAATATTTTTATCACTTTGTATTTTTCTTTTTTGAAAGTACACAGATTAGTTTAGTTTCTTAGTGGGGTTCATGACCAGAAAAGATTAACAATCACTGTTGTAGATCAGTACCAGAGGGCACAAAAGCACTGGTGTAAAAAGATTCTAAACTTCTGCCTTGAATGCACAATATCATCATAATCGACAGTGAGTGAGCATCCATTAACTAAACTTTGGAAAACTTTTTAAAAGAAATAGATCCCATTCATCAAATGGGCTACCTTCTGAATGGGGAGGGGAAACTAACACAAAATACAACTACCACATCCAGAAACTATAAATGACAAGCTGATGAATATTTTATGAGTGAGGTTAGCAGTGCTAAAGAGATTGTTGAAGACAATATGGGTTATGGTTTTGCTTGGGATTGTTTCAGTATGGAAGTGAATTAGATGCAATGTTTATACAAAGGAAAAGGAATGTGGCTGAAAATAAAAAGGGAAACAGTTCATATTTGGAAATTGTATCTGCTTATAAAGGGAAAGGAGGTAATGGGAAGTGAGCTGGGCTGGAGTAGACAATAAGCCAAGCCCCAGTGTACTACTGGTGACTGTAAACAAGGCAGGGATCTCAAATGAATCAGTATTAGGAACTCTGCTGATGAGGATTATATAATAGAGCCATATATAACCCATTAAAAACCAAACTATATATAATTCTTGGACTCTGTGAGTATAGGAAAAAATTTTTTTTGTGGCTTGGTACAGCTGATGTTGTATATTACAGTTATATGTTTGGACTTGTTTATAAGCATCTTAAATGTGAAGAGGTAAGCCCCTTAGACACATATTTTAAAAAAAATTTTAGACACGTATGTTGAAGGAGCAATCTGTAGGAAAATCAAGATTCTAGAGCTGCAGTATTTCATCCATGTCATGGGAAAGGATGACTACCTACATTTTATGATTATGATAATACTTCTTGAAATTGTTAATATATAAGTATATATTGCTATGTATTTTTTTTTTTTTTTTTTTTTTTTTTTTTGGCGGAACTGGGGATTGAACTCAGATCCTTGCGCTTGCCAGGCAAGCATGTATTCTACTGAGCCATCTCCCCAGCCCCTACTATGTATGTATTTTTATGCTTCTATGAGGATATGAACTATGATACAGATCATTTTATATATATAGAAGACTTCATTGAGTCTGGATACTGTTTACTAATAGAGATATGAGACAAACTCCCATGTTAGCCATCACTGAAATATCGTCAAAATCAGACTTTGAGTTTTTTAAGGTTTTGCTATGCAGTTCAGGACCTGGGCTTGAACTCACTATGTACCCCAGGCTGCAGCAATCCTCTTGCCTCAGCCTCCCGAATGCTGGGATTACAGGCATGCGGCACCATGCCCAGCTCAGACTTTTAGCATTACGGCAGCCTAGATATTGTCTTTGCATGTCATCACATTTAGAAAATCTGTGAAATTAGAAGTGTATTTTCTTACTTTTTTTTTTTTACCACCCCCCCTCACCCCACAGAATCCTTGTTGTCTGATAACTATGTGATTCCCTTCGACTGGAAAACACTGAAGATGATCTGTTTGCAATGGAAGATGTCAGCAGAGGTACATTTTTTATAGCTTTCAAAAAAAGTCTTCTATGAGTTTCTTTAAAAATAAAGTTGGAGAAAATCTGCTCCTCAAACTTAGTAGACAAGTGCTACATCTCTTTTTCTTTCAATTAGTCCCAGGAGAAAACTGCATTTTGTTTTCCTTTCTTTTTTTAGGTGGAGCACAACATATTTTTATTTTTTCTTTAATTATGTTTATTGGTACATTTTAGGTATACATATTTATCACGTTCATCATAGGGAATTTGTACGTATACATGACACAATTTGATTCTATTTGTTTTTTCCCATTCCCCTCCCCTGCAACTTCCTTCCCCTCATTATTTATAAAAGCTTTGTTTCCATTTTTCCCCTTCTTTTCTCATCTTATTGGAGACGGGGTCTCACTATGAAAGCAAGGCTGGCCTTGAATTCATGGTGATCTTCCTGCCTCAGCCTCCTGAGAGCTGAGATGAAAGGCATGTGGTACCACATCTGGCCTCATCTTTTTTCTTTTTCTTTTGCATCTGTTTTTCTGATCTTGTGTTTTTTTTTTTTTTTGTTTGTTTGTTTGTTTGTTTTTTTATCTTGTTAAAATTAACTCACACTGTGGGTGACTCAGGTGTCCATTTTAGCAGAGTGCTTTATTTTTCATTACATTCTTCTACTATCCAGTCCTCAATCTTACAGCTCAGCTATAAATTAGATTTGTATTTACTTAACTAAGAAGCATCTTATTGGGGTGATCTGTTGGTCCATAGTGAAAGAAAGAGCTATGTTTCTAGAGATGTTCATTTTCTATGTGGCTGAAAGAGGGCTGGCTTGAACCATTAGAAAGATTATAGATGGAAACTCTGGAAAGGCCAATGTAATGGAGTGTCTAGGGGTTCATTTGATCATGTTGATTTAAATGAGCCCAGAAATAATACACTTTGAAACTGTGAAAAGGAGGCTTAGTAGACATTACAGAAATAATATGTTAGGACAGTGGATATTTCTTATCTGTTTATTTAAGTGCAACTGTAGATATGTGTGTCCACACTTTTAAAACTAAATGTACATTTTAATTTTTTATTTATCCCTATTCCCCAAGGAGATTATAAATTTACTTAAACATAGTAGTTCTTCGAATGTTCAAAATGACATTTGTGGTGGTAGTGTTTCTTTTGTCATTTTTAGGAAAATCTTTACATGGGTAAAGTGACAATGTAAACTTAACTCATCAAATATTAATCATTATTTTATATTTTTAATTATAATTTTTAGAAAAAGGATGACACTAACTAGAACTGAGAATTCCTTAAACTGTAAGTATAAATCATTCTAGAGATCTTTACATAATTATAACGAAGCTAACATTGACATTATTTGATTGTAATAGCTCGTATGTACCACAGTTGAAGAGTAAAATATAAAAAATAGTTCGTTACCATGGCAACCCTGTGTGCTAGTATACATGTCATGGTTTTATTTCCTTTAAATGTAGATTTTTTTTGTGAAATAAACCAAGCTTAGATTGTTGCTCCCAAATTTATTTTCCCGTTTTATTGGTTAGAATGTATTTGAGAGCATTCTGATAACACAATTTATCAGAATTTTCCTCTGGGTTGGTAATTTATCAGTGCTAGGAATTAAAGATAATAGACTTTATTTAATTACTGTATGAAGGGATTCTCTAGGAAAAGAGGCAAAATGTATAGACACACTTCTTTTATATTTTAAACTTGACATCAAGCTGACATTAAAACAAACATATTGCACTCTTTCCCCAAATACCTAAATTATGAAATAAACACAGCTGTTGCAGTTTCAGTGTACAAGTATCTTCATTTGCTAAGAATTGAATGCACTGTACTTTTACTGTATGTTTTCTTTCTTCATTTTAATTCATTTCTAAGAATATTCTGTATTTCCTTTTCTCAGTGAGAAATACATGTATTCCCAGTATAAATATTTTTTCTACGTTTAAACCTCCTTCTGCTGAAAGAAGAGGGACAAGAAGGGAAGATTTGGTAAAATAGTTTAGAAGTTTGGGGAGCCACTAGAAAATGTGGAATAAATATGGTACAGGAAGAGATAAGTTGTAAGGAATTTACAGAAAGGAGGTGAAGACATTATTTAGCAAATATGTATTGAGTTACCTCCTATCAGACACTGAGGAGATAGCAATGAAAACATTCCTGCCATCCTGGAATTTATATTATAGGGATAGGAGTTAGGAAGGGAGTGGTGTCCCACCCTCACCCCCATAACATAACCCTAATGTGAGGTAACACCAGCACAAACAGCAATAAGCATAACTCTATTTAGCTATGGCCAATCTGGATGATAATTTATGTTTTGTTATTGCTCTTCTACACGTACTTGAAACTTCCCTTTAAAGACCTGGTCTTCTCACCAAACAGTAGGTCTCTAATTCTTTTTTTTTTTTTTCCTGCGGGACCAGGGATTGAACTCAGGGCCTTGGGCTTGCCAGGGAAGCGCTTATTCCACTAAGCCATCTCCCTGGCCCCTAATATGTCTCTAATTCTTAAGCTTTCATTATGTGGGCATTTTTTAGTATGAGTGTTATAGACAAATTCCAGTTTTTACAATTATTTTGAGAAAGAACCTCCTCATTTTGTGTTTAGCATAATGTATTGACCAGTAAGTCTTAAGGAGTAAATAACAATTTAGGAAGAAGAAACTACCAGAAGAATCTCTTTGGTTCTGGGTGACACAAAGCCCTGCCTATTTCAAAATATTTTCCCTGTTGGTTGCCAGGGTATTGGCTAATATTGCAGCACACCTTTGTGGAGGGAGGGGCACTAGAAAGAGAACTGGCTCCTATCATAGAGATACTGCTGCCTGTCTGCACAACTTTAAACCAATTACCTTCTCTAAACAAATTACTTTCTCAGAGCCTCAATATCTTCACCTATAAAAAAATTGGTTTATAATACCAACCTGTCATGAGACATTAAATGAAGGTGAAATGAAATAACTTGTGCAAAGTACTTAGCATAATACCTAAGAAATAGCAGGCTCTTAATAAGGGTTAATTCTCTTCATTTGAATACCCCCTTGGGCTTTAAAAAGCTTTGCTATTGAAATACACTCCTGTAAAGCAGAAATTGGTATAATCTAGAAAGAGGAATATATTGATTCAGGAAATGTGTTAATATATTTGCATGAATTAGTGCATTATTAACCTTTTGTAATGTAAATAACTGGATCATAGGAAATGGAATAAAGAGACAGAAGTCTGAGAATTGTCCAAGGGAGTAGGCTCTGAATGAGGCAGGACCAGGCAGAATGTGGACTGAAGGACAATTGGAAGTCCTAGATGCCAAAGGAATCACATAACTAGAAGGGCAAAGAGTGGGACCCTGGAAACAAACACTATTCCTATCACCATTTTGTCTGGACTTGCCTGGGTTTGTGTTTCATTATAGTTGAGTTGTCTCATCTCCATGGTGCCGCTGAAAATCCTGATCATCAAGCAAAGTCAGAGTACTCTGTGTGGACCCAAAAGATTCTTTCCAGAGATGTACCTGTTGGATGCTAAAGCTGGTTTGGATAATCTATTTAAGTGCTAATTTAAATAATAACAAAATCAACAGAAGAAGTAACAATTTAAACATCATAGTATCTAATTTGAAGATGTTTGCTATTATTTTATTTTGTTATATAGAAGACAATAAGGTACAGAACATGTAGGTAGCTTATTTTTTTAGATTGCATTAAGTTTGGAAGGGTAGGCCATATATCCAAGTATTGGTCTATAACTGAATTTCTAGAATTGTGAAATCCAAAAGACTTTGAAAACTAGATGTTTTATGGTTTTAAACTTTCGTTGTGGTAAAATACACAATAAAATTTACCATGTTAGCCATTCTTTTTTTTTTTTTTTCATTTATATCATTTATTTTATTTTGAAGAGTAAAAACAAAGAAAAAAGAAAGGAACAGGGAAACATACATTGCATATGTTGCAGATTTTCAAAACAGGAATAGCTAATTAATGATGGTTGTTATATTATCTATTTTTATCATCAAATCTGTTGCTCAGATTAACAAATATATGCAAGATTTGGGAGACAATTGAATATTGGCGCTTGCTTTCAAGAAATCTTAATTTTTTTCCTTGCCTTTTATGGCTCTAATTAATTAATTAGTTTTATGTATTTAGTACAGGGTCTACAGGGTCTCACTATGTAGCTTAGACTCATAGTGATCCTCCTGTTTTCAGCCTCTCAAGTGCTGGAATTACAGGCGTGCCACCACGCCCAGACTCAATCACTATCTCAGCGCGCCCTGTGGGTGGCGCTGGCATGGCACAGTGGGATCAAACCCTGGCCTCTGGTCTGCCTAAGCAGGCTCTTTAATCCGCTGAGCTATCTGGCAGGCCCCATCCATGGGTTTTGTATTACATATTGCTGTCTTCCATGTAGTTGCTCAGATAGCAGATATCAGTATACAAAGTTAGTCAAGGTGAAAATTCTAAACATTAACTACTATTTAGCCATTCTCAAATGTGTTATAAATGCATTCATAGTGTCCCCCTGTGGCCACTGTCCATCTCTAGAACTCTTCTTATTGTGTAGAAAGTAACTCTGTATTCATTTTGTATTAACTTACTGTTCCTCTTTCCCTTCACCTCTGGAAACTACTGTTTTATTTTTTAGTTTGTGATTAAACTATAGTAATTTGGAATCTAAGCTTGACATCAACAGGGTTACTTAGTTGGTGTGTTTATAAGTATGTGTGTATGTATCTTTGGTCATATATTTCAGTGCAGTAATACTAATATAGTCAATTACTAGGGGCTGCCCAGACTCCACGCAGAATGTAAGGTGATATGTGTAACTACTACTTTACTACTGCAACAAGCAAACACTTTCTGGGTTCTGAAACATATCTGACCTTCAGGATTTTGGTTAAGGATTATACAATATATAGTATATTGTTTGCTCTTTAATTCTGTTTTATCTTAGTTATACTTAAAATGTAATAATTCATTTTTGAAAATAAAGAGTGATTGTCTATGCACTGTTTGTAACTTCGACATTTAATTAATTGCCCAAAGAGAAAGGGAACCCCACTTGTCTTAAGCCCCTTCTCACAGATCTTTTGTCTTACCTTCTTCAAGAAATAACCTGTGAGAGGGAATGTTCATTTCTTTCTTTTGGGATTGGAGGAGACTGTGGTGCTGAGGATTGAACCAAGACCTGCTAGTGCTCTGCCACTGAGTACAGTCGGAGCTCTTTCATATGTATGTATGTATGTATGTATGTATGTATGTATTATTGTTATATAGTGCAGTGTCTCACTACAGAGATCTGACTCATAGTGATCCTCCTGTTTTCAGCCTCCCAAGTGCTGCGATTACAGGTGTGTTCCACCACGCCCATTCTCAATCACTATCTCAGGGAACCCTGAGTTTGGGGTGGGGGGGCAGCAGGCAAGCTGGGGATCAAACCCTGGTCCCTGCGTCTGCCTAAGCAAGTGCTTTAATCCACTGAGCTATCTGGCCGGACCTAGTGTCTCTTTCTTAAAGATGTAGTACTCACCTTCCTGATTAGAGCCATACCTCTAGCCTCAGGTAATCAATTCCTGGATTCACAGGTTATGATATATAAGTTGTTTCTTGGTGCTCTCTAATTCAGGTATCTTTTTGGCAAAGTTAATCAGTACTTGCCTTGTAGTCTCCAGTTTCCAAAACCCTGTTATGGTGATTTTTCTCTCTTACAGGTTTTGCTTAAAATAAAAATAATAACGTAGCAAGCACTGCATCCAAAACACCCCCAAACTAACCTCTTTCATATTTTAAGTGTAGCTATAAGATGGAGTGAGAATTAAGTGCTTAGATTCAGCCATTGTCATTGGGAATTGAGAATGTAGTGCTTTATTTAAAATAGCTCATTGTTTTCCTCCTGTTCATCTTAAAATTCTTTTGCATATAACATACTTTAACCAATCTTCTCTCATCATTCCCCTTGCCCCACTCTCCCTCTGGTTTTACATTGGTAGGGGGAGTCAGTGTATGTAATGTCTTTTGGTCACATTCATCCCTGCTGTAACACCCTGTTATCCTCCTTGCTGTCCCCTTATTCCCTTCCAGGTTTTAATTTATCGTGCCATTGGACTGTAGGTTCTTTCTAGTCTGCAGGGTTTGATTGTGCTTTGTAGTACCGTATAGAGCTATTGTGAAGCTAGACTAGCCTTGGCCCAGGGCGGGTAGTTTCCCAACAGGTCTGACTGGAATTTCAGTGCTGACACATTCTATGAATTTTCTTCCTTGTTTTCCCTCTCCCCCTTCTTATTCTTGTGTCTCTGTCTCTGTCTCTGTCAGTCAAGTCTCTCTGTCTCTCTCACTGTTCAATACTGACCCAGGGCCTGTTAGACATGTGCCCTACCACTGAGCCAGCCTCTTAAAAAAAAAAAAAAAAAAGACAGAGTCTTGCTAATTGCTTAGGCTGGCTTCAAACTTATAATAATGTTGCTTCAGATGAGTAGCTGAGATTACAAGTGGAGGACACTTGGCTTCTTCCTGCTTCCTAAAGCCTTCCTCAGGCTTCTAGAGAAAAGAAAGAGCTAGGAGGAAGCTGAGCTAAGGAGAGGGGGAGAACAGACAGCCTAGGGAGAGGATTCTGGCATGTGGCAAATTTTTTGCTTTCTTGAGGGTCATCAATGACAAAATAGTATTTAACAATGGGTATAGTATGAGACATGACCAAATTTGGAGCATCTTTATAATGTGTTGATTCCTACCACACAAATAGCTATCCAGACTTGTATTTGAGTTCCAAAATGCCTCACTTTTCTACAACATCTTTTATCCTTTCTGTTTTCCCCTTATTTCTAGTATGGACCTTCTAACAAATGAGTTTGGGCTACTGTCCCACCTTCTCAGGCTCTGCCTTTGAAACCTACACCAAGTGTGTCTGTATATAGTTGCAAATATTAGAAGCTGTAGAAATAAAATATAGTGGTCCTTGCCTTGAGGGAAATATCTGCCAGCAAAAAGAATGAATGTGAGATATGGACTATAGGAATTAGAGGTTGGGGTGAGATGGGGTAGAATTATGAAAATCAGACTTGTCCAGAGGATATTTTTGTGTAGGCAGATTTATCCAGATTTGTGTAGCTTTTTATTTTTCCATATTTTGTCAAATAGTAATCATTAGAGACATGCTGGAATGTTTCTTTGTCAAAAATTATTTAAAAGATTATTCTCTCTCGTTCTCACTTGCTCTCACTCTCGCTCACTTGCTCTCTTGCTCTTGCTCTCACTCTCTTTTAATTTAATTTTTGTGAGACAAGTTCTCATTATGTTGCCAAGGCTAGTTTTGAACTTCTGGGTTCAAGTGACCCTCCTGCCTTACCTCCTGAGTAGCTGGGACTATAGCTGGGAAATCTGGATATAAATCTGACTATAGCCACCACACCTGGATTTCTTATTATTTTATTTATGTCTGTCATAAAGAAGTGATGTCCAGCTGGGCACGGTAGCATGCACCTATAATCCGGGCACTTGAGGCCAGCCTGGGCTACATAAGCAAGTTCAAGGCCAGCCTGCACTACATAGTGAGATCCTGCCTCAACCCCCCCCAAACTCCCCCCAAAAGAGAAAAGTTGTCGTTTAGGTTTCTAATGCATCAAAATGAGATTCAGCTGGTCATCACATGATAAAAAATGGAATGGAAATCTAAAGTTGAAAAGTTGATAGCATTTCCTTTATCATAGGGTTCCTCTGACTCAGAGGAACTGTTACCTAGTAGGATGGTAGAAATATCCCTAGGATCTAGCAAGACTATTCTCAGATCTGTCCATAAGATTACTTACTCTGTTTAGTGTTTATCTGACATCATTACTATCTTGTTCAGCCTTGCTCTTTAGTGAGTCCCAAGCTGGGGCTCATCAAAGCAAGTAATTAAGGTCCCCAGACAAGAATTGGGCATCTTCTGAATGTCAGGCATTGTATTAGACCCTGGGTTGACAAGAATAAGACATTTTCCTCAAGTTTGTACTTGCAGTGTGAGAAAATAAAAATATAAGAGTTAACTTCAAACAGTATGTTTTGTTTTTTGTACAAGGAATTGAACTCAGGGCCTCATATTTGCCAGGCAGGCACTGTGCCACTGACTTATATCTCTGGCCAATATCCCCAACCAAACAGTATAGTTCTGAGGAGTAAATTGAAAAAGTAGACCTTGTTGACTAATGTAGGCATTGAGCAAAAGAAAGTGTCTGGGGTCACTTTCCTCTGCTGCTGATGAAGTTGTGTTCTTTGAAACAGCCCCTCCTGTTAGAGTCTTTAACTGGTAGTGTCCCCAGGGCCTGCTACCTCCCATCCTCCCTCACCATCTGCCGTATTGTCTTATCTCCTGATGGGCGCAAGGATTTCCAAAGCTGTCTCTGTTTAGCCCTCTCTTCTGAGGAACAGCTCATATCAAGTCACTGCACCTGCCGGAGGCACTGTAAGACTGTGCGGAAAACCTCATGCCAAAACCTGCATGTCTTCTGCTGCCATATCTCACACCGCTTAAGAATCCTCCAGAGAAGAAAACAAGTGGATGGAATGCTCACACAGCACTATCCAATAGAAATATCATGCCACTCATGTAACTCCTACTCTTGAGAAGCCACTGTAAAACAGTAAAAAAAAAAAAAAAAAAAAGGGAAAATTTTCATACTATATTAAAATGAATACATTGAACATATTCAGTATGTAATCAATATAAACATTATTGAGGTATTGAGGTATTTCTTTTTTATAATGAAGCTTTGAATTTTTTTTTTTTTTTTTTTTTTTTTGTGTGTGTGGAACTGGGGGTTGAACTCAGGCCCTTGCACTTGCCAGGGAAGCGCTTATTCCACTGAGACATCTCCCCAGCCCTAAACCTCTGAGAGAGGTTTTGGTTTTATTTTGGTGGAACCGGGGGTTGAACCCAGGCCCGTGTGCTTGTGAAGGAAGCACTTATTCCACTGAGCCAAAGCCAAAGCTTTGAAATTTAGCATGCATTTTAATTTCAATATGGGCTAGCCACATTTCAAATGCTCAGTAGCCACATGTGACTGATTTGTAATCTTAGAGATTATCTAGAATGAAAGATAGTATTTGAGGCTGGGTAAAAACTCCTGTAAGAAGCATGTCCTAGGGGTGTGGCATAGTGCTATGGCTTGTGCTTAGTACACAGAGGGCCTGTGTCCAAACCCCAGCACCTAGGAGTGGAGGGGACTCATAACAGGAATATATGTAAGTATCACTATTGTTATAATTCACATACTGTTCATTTTCTATTCCTCATGGTTTCTCCAATATTTAAAGTAACTTTTGCAATTCCACTGTGTTTTAGTGTTGATAGAATCAAGAACTCATACTTCCTCCATTCTGGAAAGGGAATTTTCAAGGGAAAGTAGCTTATTGTCCTCCCCCACGAAGGTGAAGTCCTGGGCACAGAGTCCCTTTCTAAAGATCAAGGTGAATCCCCTGCCCTGAAATTCCTGTTCACAGTTGTCATACAGTAGGTGTCAGAAACAAAATTTATTTATGTTATGTAATTATTATTCTCAATTTCCCACACACGGTTTTCTAGGATGAACATTTTGAAGATTGTCTCTTTTAGTCCAGAATACAGGAGTGTGAAATACTGGAATCACTGTGGTGATCAACTGGTGGGTGCTCACTAATTCCTGGAGCTGAGAACTTCATTTGTTATAAATGGTTTCAGTGGATTCGGTTCCAGGAGATTGTGCCACTTTGCTCTCGTATCTAAATGTTCCCCAGAAAAACTTCCTCTTTTCCTGACAGCAGCTGCCTGGGCTGCCGCCCATACTACTACTACTCATAAGTCAGTCTGAGACTTACGGAGTGTTTTTTTTTCTGGAGGAAGAAGACACAAAAAGTTATATAGAGGCAATAAAGCTTTCTAAGAATATTTCTGGCAGGCAAAGAAGGGTATGAAAAGATGCAGGCTCTGGAGTGTGTGCTAGCTCGTGGGACACCAGCCAGATGTTGGTGTACTTAATAGGGTGGGCACATTGGCCTTCTGGTGTTACTGTTTAGAGTGTTGTTCACGTCCTTTAATCGTCAACAAAAACTCTTTCAAGGACTGGACGACCTGAGAAGAGGGGAGGCCTTCGGCAAGGGGCCTGGTTTCCAAGGCGGCTGCAGAGAAATGTCTCCTTGTCCCACTGGACAGGCACCCTTCCTTCTGGGGGAGGGCACCAGCAGAGGGGAAGGCGAGCTAGGGGCTTTGTCACCCGTTTTCCAGATGGTCAGCCTTCCAGCGTCCCCAGCCTTCCAGGTAGGGACGCCCCTTCCCACGCAGCTCAGCTCTCTCCAGCGGGCGGGCGGGGGGGCGGGAGGGGAGGAGGGGAGGAGGGGCTGGGCCCCGAGCGCCCGCCCCTCCATCTATCACATGGCCGAAGAGTCACAAAAACAACAGCTTTGGCCAAGATCGTGACTTCAGGAAAGGGAACCCAGGGTCTTCACAGCCAGCCCCCTCCCCATGGAGGACAGTTTCCTCGAATCCTTTGGGAGGCTGAGCCTCCGACAGCAGCCGCAGCAGCCGCCTTCTCGGCCGCCCCCGCGGGGGACACCTCTGCGCCGCCACAGCTTTAGGAAACACCTCTACCTCCTGCGAGGCCTCCCGGGCTCGGGGAAAACCACACTGGCCAGGTAATGACCGCGGCCTGGGCACCAGCGCGCGAGCCCGGGGCCACTGCGTGCCCCGACCGAGCGCGCTCCTGCCCGAGCTGGGTGCCCCAACCCCAGGCGCCTGCCCCAGCCCCGGCCCGGCCGGCTGGAGCCTGGCTGCGCCCAGAGTACGATCGCCGCCCCTGGGGACCGCCGCCGCCCCAGGCGCCCCCAGCTGCCCTCGGAGAGGAGGGCGCTCTTCTCGTTTCCGCTGCGCTTCCCCGGGAGGACGGATTTCGGCACTGCGCCTTGCGCAAGCCCCCGAGGGCACCGGCCCTTCCCCGTGGCGTGCCCGGCCTGGTGCCAGCTGGGCCCAGGCAGCCTTCGCAGTCCCCAGCCTCCCCAGCCCCGAGTCGGGGAGGCCGGCAGGGACTCTTCTTCGGGAAAACCCGCTGGCGACTGCAGAGAAAACCGCCGGGCGGCAGCTAGAGCGCAGGCAGCCGCCACAGTGCGTCAACAGGCGTTTTTACCGAAGCGAATGCACGAGAGGGTTCTGGGGACTGGGGTTGAGGCTGCAGTGGCTGTGGCCCGGGGCTTGCGGCCCGCCTTGAAAATCTGCTTGGATTCAGGCAGCCTGAGTTTGCTTTGGCAGCTGCAAAGGCGCACAGGTATACCGGGGAGGGGGCTGGTGCCACCACCGACCGTCACTGACAGCCTCACCATGGGCGCCCACATTCGTTTACTTGGGAATTGCGTAATAAACTCTCCCGGTACCAGGTTGGTGAGAATTATGCGGGTTTGTCACTTGCTTGCACCTTGCTAGGCCCACTGCACCAGCCTGAACTCCCAGCACTCACTGCCTTGTACTTGACGTTCCAGTAACGTTGAACTGTTTATCTTCTGTAAATCCAGCTGTTTCTCCCGGCCGGGGCTGATGCTGGCCCGCCTGCCTGGCTTGCCTTCCGCCTCCCTTTGCCTGACTGATTCTACTAGCCTTTTAGAACTCGACTGTTACCTTACCCTTACCTGGTGGCCGCCTCATCCGCCAGTACATGCTCCTCTTCCAGGCTCTTTGGCCTCCTGTTTACAGCTCTGTGACTGTGATTAGCTTTGCACATGGCTTTGTTTATCCTTCTGTAAGTTTCTTAAAGGTAAGGAGTGAATCTTATGCTGTCATATACTTTGCCTAGCACAATAGAATCATGGAAAGTGGTCCCTTGCCCTTCTAGAGCTTTCCATGCCACTGGATAAAAAAGGCTAGCCACAGGGTGATGGAATTGTTGAAGAACTGAGGTAGCCCACAGTCAAGTGCAGATGTCCCTGTGGCCCAAACAAGGGCTTTAGGATGAGTGTCTGAGCTGTTTGGATATGAGGGAACTGAGCCTGGGTGACACTCAGTTCCAATTTTAATTAGGATTCTGGCTAATTTGTGGAGTAGAAGCTTTTAGCCAAAAACAAACACACTTGCAAATTAAAAGGATGGGAGACTTTTGGAGGACTGTGGGACCCTTTTCTGAGACACAGTTTCCAGTGGGTGTCCTGTCTGGTTCCTGGAAAAAGCAAACAATGGCAGTGGGGGAGGGGGTGCCTTAAGACTCAGAATTACATGATTATTTTGTGACATGGCCATGGTGGGTACATCTGTCACCAACCAAGTGTCTTGTGGATGTCAAATCCTATTTAATTTCACTTTCTCTTTATGGTCCAAAGTGTCACAGAGTGTCAAAGAAGAAAATAAATAATTTTGGCCAGGTTTGGTTTTGGCCAGTAACATGATGATGGAGCCGAATGTAAGCGTTTTGGACCTCACATTTCCTCATATGTAAAATGGGTGGTGTGGTCTTTAAGGTCCTTTCTGTCTCTGTTTTAAACTTTTAGGATTTCCATTCCTGGTTGACATTTGACTAAGCAGAAGACCAGCTTATTAAAGAACATCTCTGAGTACTGGCCTGGAACTTTGAAGATTATGCCTTTAGATCTACTGTCCTTTGTCACTCACTAGCTGGCGACTTGGTGCAATCCCATGAGGCCCTTCTGTAGGCCTCAGTTCCTTGTATGGGACTACTAAGAGGTGATTAGGTGAAAGGATTTATTCACGATCCTTCTGGTTTTTAATTTCCAGTTGTTAAGACCTTAAACTAGCTGTGTAATAATAGCTGGATAAAGAGCTTTGACTTTGTTGTCCACTTAGGCCTTAGCTCTGCCTCTCACAAGCTATGTTGTTCAACCCTATGCCTCAGTTTCCTCTTTTGTCCAATGGAATATCTACTTGGCCTTCCTTATAAGGCTGTTGTAAAGGTCAAATGTGTAGAGAAGACACATTTTAAAAAAACTTGGAAGTGCTGTATAAATTTTAAGAGGTGTTACTATTTAATTTTTTGGTCATCTGGAATCCATCTTGAGTGTCACTAGAGAGAAACCTGACTGAAATGAAGAAGGCAACTGAAATTGACTTTGAGCTCTCCTGTCATGCTGGGCATTGGTGGCTCCTGGGGCAGAGGAACCTTGGCATGCTTTGGAGTGGGCTGTACATTTACATTATGTCACAGTCTGGAAGTATGCAAGGAAACGGGCCACATTTCAGCAACACAGGAGGCCCACAGTGAGGATGAAATGGTGAGGATGCCAAGGCATGGCCCTCACCATTTGTCCCCATTTTTTGTGTGGCAGGGTGGAGAGGAGGAGAATGGCCCCTTGTCTTTAAATACACTTGTATAGATAATAGCAAGACTATAAGGTTATCTTATGTTTGTTGGATTCTGGGAAATTTACATTTTATCTCTGTGTTCTCTAAATTTTCTATAATGAATATGTATTTCTTAAATCAGAATAATAAAGATATTTTCTTTAAAAATTGGAGAGAATCAGTTTCTACAAATGTGGGCTCATCTTTTTCTGCTTAACCTTTTTCATTTGATTAAACAACTAATAAAAATCTTTTCTTGAAATTAGGATATGTCTTGTCTTCCAAATCAATGTTAGATTTCTATGCTTTTCCCCTGTATATTTTCATAGTTCCATGTGACTAAGATATAGAAAACATCTATTTAAATTCTTTGGATATTTTAAAAAGATAGTTGGAGTTTTATCTGATTTAAATATTTTAAACACATCAGAGTAGTAAAAAATCAGTATGCCCCTAAATCTATTTTATCACTTTTATTTTATTCAAACACTGTTTTTTAAAATAGGTTCTTATCGGGGCTGGGGAGATGGCTCAGTGGAATAAGCACTTGCCTGGCAAGCACAAGGGCCTGAGTTCAATCCCTGGTTCCACCAAAAAAACCCCAACAAAGCAAAACAAACAAACAAAAAAACCCCTATCTTAAAGTACTTGATTATGTAATATTTTATAATCTAAAAAGAATATATATCACATATATAAATTATTATTTTTCACAAAAAAAAATAGGTTCTTACCATTGACCTGTAAGATCTACTTCCAGGAGTTCAACTTAAGAAAATAATTGGACAAGTGTGTGAAGACAGAGGAATGTTCATCACAGAAGTTTTTTGTGTAATAAAAAAGTGTGGGACAACTTAAATGTTCACAGAGGATTGGCTTATGTCATATAGTCATTATTGGAAACATAGATGTATATTTGATCTGTAAATTATGTTCCTTTAAGTTAAAAACTTGCAAAGACACACACATGCACACACACATTTTCTGTCAAAAGAGAAATTGATAGCCATAGGAAAATGTATGAAAAGGTCAACATTTTTTTTTTTTTTTTTTTTTTTTTTTTTGCTCCGAATGCCTTCAGGGCAGGTTTGGCTGGCTGGAGTTGTGGGGATTGAACCACAGCAACCTGAGCCTGACTGCTTTGTTGAAGCAGCCACTTAAAGAACTGAGCTAAGGGGCAGGCCCCCTAAACATATTTGATTTTTTTTTTTTTTTTTTTTTGTGGAATCGGGGATTGAACTCAGGCCCTTGTGCTTGCCAGGCAAGCGCTTGTTTTACTGAGTCATCTCCCCCCGTAACATCTTTTGATAGTTGTTAACTTTAGCTAGTGGATTAGTTTTTTACCTCCAGATTTATTTTCCAATTTTCTATAGAAAGACTATGTATAAATATGTACATATTATATCTAATTTTTAAAGGCCAAAATTAAGACACTATTAAGTAAAAAAGCTTTTTTAATGACTTCGTTAGATCTAGAGGTTGCATGATACAGCTTTTATTACATAACTAAATGTGTCATTTTCCACATAAAGAGGCTTTCTTAGATTCTCAATTGGGCATAAACTAGGAAGCTTTTTTATTCTTGAAGAGACAGATTTTTAGTGACATAAATTTTATCTTATTTAAACTAGCATCTGAACTAACAGGTCACTGGATTCTTTAGTACTTCAGCTTTTTTTATTAAAATGAAGCTAATATTTTATTTTATTTTGAGGATGTTTATTATAGTAAACATAGCCCCTGTGATTAGATGTATAGATTAAGCACTGTGGAGTGGGTATGCCAAGTACCAGATATTCACTGCTAATCATTAATCAACAATAACAATGTTCATTGAGTACTTGCAAAACTGTGAGCATCTGCTTTATAAGGCAGATACCAAGTAAGGCTAAGAGAAGGTGCTTACACAAGACTAACGAGTGGAAAACAGTATTCAGTACTCTTCTGTGGGTAAGTAAAGGCTACTCTGATAGAGTTCAAGGCCATGAAAATCAGTGAGGAGGGTTAAGGCTAGTTAGGCCCTGAGAGTCTGCTGCTGCACTAGGAATTGGTCCTTGTGCTGGCCTCGAAGGAGAGTAGGATGTGACTGAACAGCGGAGAGGAATGGCAACAGAAGAAAGGAGTTGGAGATGGGAAAGCGTGGTTGTTCTCCTGGCCTTGACTGGGAAGGTTTGTAGCAGTTAGTGTCGGGGTAGGTAATCCTGGGTTATATCATAACATTAATTGGACAGAGGATTAGGTAGAAATAAGAATTCAACAGCAAAAGCCTTTCACTTTCACAAAATGATCCCGAACTATTGATATGGTAAGCTGGATCTATACCTTTTCTTCTGCTTCAGTGAAAGCGTATGTGGGTGAGCATCTGTGCTTTTCACTCTGTGTGTGCATGTGTTCATATGTCTTCCTGTCTGGGCATTTTCACCTTTTTAAGTGTAAAAATCAGTGTTAATAATTGTATTCATGATATTGTGAAGCCCTCATTGCTGTCTATTTCAAGATTTTTATCACCTCCCAATGGAAGCTCTGTGCCATTAAGCAACAAATCACTATTCTTCCTCCCTCATGACAATCTCTAAGCTATTTACTGCCTCTATGCATTTGCCTTTTTTAAGTGCCTCATGCAGTGTGTCAAGACAGCTTTTCTCCTTTTTCTTTGGCTTATTTCACTTAGCTTAATGTTTTCAAGTCTGTCCATGTTGTAGCATGTGTCAGAACGTCATTATTTTATGTCTGACTAAAATACCACTAAAATGCTGTTTTGAAATGGCAATAATAAAGGGTTATTTCTTTTTAAAATAAATTTATTTGAAAAATTAAAAATCATCATCCTCATGTCAGCTTCCTATTTTGATTTTTACACATCAATCAAAGCCAAGTCTAGGATCCATGTTCTAGTACATGGTACATCTTTGCAATGTTCTAATTCTTTTTGGCATTATCACAAATGATTTGTAATGTGGATTCAGTCCAGCTGCAAGGATGCTTCTGACAACTGTCTTTTTTTTTTTCTCATTCCCATTTCTAGTTAACAGTTTCCCATCATGTGAAATACCATTTGGTTATTCCTCAATACCAGAGATTTCTAAAGAAGTAGAAGGATACTTTTCTAATGTGATACAATGATAAGACAGAGATGGGGAGAAAAGTATGTTATAGCTGAGTAAAAAGTGGGGTAGAGGAAGCATTGTAGACGGGACCAGTTTGGCGACTAAATGGTGCATAGTTTGACCTCTGCATATGCTCTGCTTGCCAGTGTTCTGCACCATAGTGTTTTTGTTCTTACGGCTAGGGTTCCTGCTCATAATAAGAAAAAGTTCAAAACAGAAAGTCTGCACTGCTCCAAGTCTGTTGGTATTAAAATAGAGCATCAGACTCAAATTTCTAGACATTTAACTTAGAAAATGACTACTAGATTTTAAAATTTTCATGATTTCCTTAACATGAGTCCAGTGTTTTCTGTCTCTCTGGAAGACAGGATGAGTAAGGACTTGAAATGCTACATGCATTTTATAAACAATAGGACTATATTGTGTTTGTAGTCACTTACTAGAAAGGCTTGACAGGAAGTGTTAACTACCGAGGAGACACAATCACCATGTTCCTGAAGCTTTTGGGACAGTGGAAGAAGACCCTGCTGACTTGTGGCCACATAGTACCACAGGTGTGGACCAAAATCTGAGAGCAGGTAGAAGATGAAAAGATAAAGGAGGAAGGATATTTTTGTAGTAAAAGCTCAAGAGATATGTAAGCAGCTCCCTTGAGTTCACCTAGGTCAAGCCCAAGACATGAAGCTCTTGATCAATTTCTTGATCTTATTTCTAATTCAGAGTTGTGTCTTCTACATGAAAGAAAGAGGCTAGTAGGAGTGACCAGGTGAAAGTGTAATGAGGTTGGTTTTGATCTGTTCTGTAATGAAAACAACACAGATTTATGGGGGGAGGAAGGAAAGGACTTATGGGGCTAAATTAACCTGGATTTCACCTCTCAGGGTAAGGAAGCTACTTTTTATTATTTGTTAATACCAATACCAATACCAGTTTTTTCCTTATTGAAATATTACTAAGGGATTTTTTTTTTTTTATTTTTAAAATGTATTTAGTATAGGGTCTACAGGGTCTCACTACACACATCAGACTTGTAGTGATCCTCCTGTTTTCAGCCTCCCAAGCGCTGGGATTACAGGTGCACACCACCATGCCTAGTCCCAGTCACTATCTCAGGGTGCCTTGGGGTGGGGCCAACAGCATGCCTGGGATCAAACCCTGGTCCTACTTGCCTGCTTAAGTGGGCGCTTTAATCTGCTGAGCTATCTGGCTGGTCCTTGGCTTTTTGTTTATATATTATAAATGGGCAGAGGGAAGTGAGATTTAGATTTTAAATATTTATTCTAATTATGACATGTTGGAGAGTGTTATTAACTCCCAACTCCCAAGGGCCTAAATCTGCTCACATAATAGAATATTTATTACTCAAGTTGATTCCTTCTTAGCCTGTCAGTAAAATATCTAATGGCACCTTCTTGGGGCCATCCAGACTCTAGATTAGTCCAATAAGAAATGTTTTTTTTAATCATTCTAAGTGACTTAAAGATACCAGGCTCTATGGGATTGAGTAAATAGTATGATAAAGACAAATTAGTCTAATTTCTAATTGTTCCTTCATAAGGCTGTCTATCGGAACATGTATATGGCCTGGGGAGAAGGCTGTTTTTATCAAGGTAAGAATCTGGGGAAGGGGAAGGGAAAATGGAGCAAAAAGCTACGATATGGTTACAGAGTATTGACTCTATGTCTGGTACTTTATAGACACTGGGTTGCATAATGCCATGACATGCAGAGGTCATTTTCTTTTATAGATGAGTATATTAGCATCAGGGGCTCATATATCTGATGGTGCTCTTGCCTCACCAGGGATGCTCTTGGATCAGTGCACCTCCATCTACTTTTCAGTTTCTAAGGATTCTGCTGACCTATCATTGCATTGCTAGGATCTTTTGAGATTCTTCTCCTATATTTTAAGGATATGATGAAGAATGCAGTCTGAGAGAAGCTTTCTATTTTGTCTAAAGTAACACTTCTTCAGCAATCTTTGTCCTATATCTTGACTCTCTTTTCGGTACATGTTCATTTATTTTGCAAATGTGTAAGATTTAGAAGATAAGATGTAAGTTTCTTGAGATCAGATGCTTTATTCTGTCCACCTCCTAAAAGAAACGTTGGCATATAGTAACATTGACTAAAGAGTTGATGAATGGATTTGCTAATGAGATGCAATACCAGAAGCTTCTAAGATGTAGGAGCTTAGACTTCAGCATGGCTCTTGAGAAACCCATGAAACAAAAAGGAGATTAAGCACATAATAATAAAAGAATGAATGGTATGTGGAGAATAGTTAAGGGACTTAAGAATAGAGCCACTCATGATAAAGTTTAATTAGATGCACAGAAAGTTATTGTTTTACATTTGAAAATGTTTGCTGTGCCAGTTCCTTTAACTGACACTTATACTAAAGGAATATTACAAAATTAAGGTCAGATGCAGCTGCTGTCTTCTTGAATCAGTCAAAAGAGACCCCAAGATGGACTTTTCCTGGATGGCCAGTCTTCTGCTATGTGTAACTCATTTGCTATTTCGGGAGACAAAAGCTAAATCAAAGTACTGAGGCAGGGGTGCTGGATCCCTCCTCAATTCTGAATATTACTGAATTAACCAACACACACACACACACACACACACACACACACACACACACACGGGAAATCTGAACTGTTGCTAGATTTTGCAGAACAGTGCTGCCCATGTGCAGGAGACCAACACGATTTGTTAGAATAAAGTGGGACCATGTAAATAAATGGAAAGATAACAAGAAGGACTCTGTTTCAGATCTCATAAACAAGCCCTAGTTCAGAGGCATGAAGGGTAAAAGGCAAGAGTGAGCAGAAGGACAAACTGTGTTACTGGAGACCTTCCGCTTTTATGGCTTGGTGATACAGGGCTGGAAGTGTGTGTGGTTGGTCCTTCTAGGGGCAGGGCTCAGCCTTGGAATGGTGGCTTACAGCACTGGAAAGGTCAGGTTACAATAGCCTGGGGGAGGAAACTATCTATATGGTACAGCTAGGGCTCTTCCCTGTTCTCAGGCTGCTGGGTCTTGCCTCACCAGGGATGCTCTTGGACCAATGAACTTCCATCTACTTTTCAGTTTCTAAGGATTCTGTTGACCTACCATTGCATTGCTAGGATCTTTTGAGGTTCTTCCATGTTTTAAGGATATGATGAAGAATGTAGTCCCACTGCCATTGTAAAGTCCTCTGGAAAGATTCTAATTGCACTCACAGGAAGTACCAGGGTCTAAGATCTTCCCTCCCAGCTTCATTTAGGCAATAAATCGAGGGTTTGGGTAAAATTCTCATTATCCATAGATGAGAAATTCTCACATGGTTTAGGGCCTGATAAAAAGTTTGTATAATTATCTAGGAGAGCATTATATTCATGAACCAGTCATACATTCACCAAATATTTATTAGCTCCCATGTGCCTGACATTTTTTTCTGGATGCTTAGAATAGAGCAACAGACAAAAGAAAAAAATCCCTGCCTTCATGGAACGTGCATTCTGAAGGAAAAACAACTTTCTGAAGGAAAGACAGAAATTTTAGGTAGCATGTTCTCTGCTGTGTTGTCTCAAAGAACAAAGGCCTCTGTAGCTTCTCCACTGGAGGTATACACCCCAGGAGTCACCCACATGTGCCCACAAGACAGCACAGTACAGCTCACTGAAACCTATGCATGAGTGAGAACTGCAAAGCTAATGACCACTAGAGAAAGCCATAAATAAACATGGTTTGTTTATTTCATAGCACTCAAGCATAGTGGTTTGGGGCTCTGGGACCAGAAACGTGGCTTTTATTCCAGCTGCCCTACTCATTGATCTGTAACATGGGGATTAATAACAGTCCTTATCTCTCAGGACTCTTTGAGCCTTACATGAGAAATGTGAAGCCATTAAAATAGTGCATGGCACAAAATAAGCACTTAATAAATGTTAGGTATGTTTATTTTGCTGATAATGGAGTACTATGTACAGTGAAAAGGAATGAACTGTCTGTATGTAGCAGTATGAATAAATCTAAAATGTGTAATATTTCATTTTTTCATTGAATAAATATTTGAGTGTCTACTATGTTCCAGGCAGTGTTCTAGGTACTTGGGAATCATCGATGAATAAAACACAGATCCTGTCTATGTGGACCTTGTATGCCAGAGGTAGGGAAATGAATGTAAAATATAAGGGAATCATATATGCTAGCTTGGGAAATGATCAGTGGTGTGAAAAGGGGGAAGTGAAGCATACAAAGGTATTGGGAATACCAGAGTTAAGGTGCCTAGTTGAATGAATTTTAAGACAGCAAAATAAATCAAAATAAATATGAGAAAATGTTAATGATTATCAGCTCCAGGTGGTAAGTACACAGGTGTATTTCTTTTGCCTTCTTCTTCTCCTTCTTCTTCTTCCTTCTCCTCCTCCCCCTCCCTCTATCCTCCCTCCTCCCTCCATCCTCCTCCATCCTCCCTCCATCTTCCTCCCTCTTCCCTCCATCCTCCTCCGTCTTCCCTCTATCCTTTTCCCTCTTCCCCCTCCCCCTCCTCCCTCTACCCCCTCCCGTCCTCCTCCTCCTCGTCCTCCTCCTCCTTCTTCGTTTTATTTGTATATTAGGGAAGGGTCTACAGGTTGTTCTGGGTCTCACTACTATATCAGACTCATAGTGATCCGCGTATTTACAGCCTCCTAAGAGCTGGGATTACACTCCTAGTCTCAATTGCTGTTTCAATGTGCCCTGGGGGTGGAACCAGCACAGCAGGCCCCAAGGATCAAACCCTAGGCCAGTGGGCCTGCTTGCAGGCACTTTAATCTGCTGAGCTATTTGGCTGGCCCTTCTTTGTTCTTCTTTATATTTAAAAACGTACATTTATATTGTATATTCCTCCTTTCAATACTGAAGGAAAAAAAGGAGCCTGAAATATGAAGGGAGTTGACTAAGAAGTAAAAATTTAAAATGAGCTAAATGAAGCCAGGTGTGGTGGTGCATATCTGTAATCCCAGCCCCTATGAGGCTGAGGCAGGAGAATCATTGCTGGTTTGAGGCCAGCATGGGCTACAAAGTGAGCTCAAGGCCAGCCTGAACTGCATAGTGAGACTCTGTTTCAATAAGAGAAAAAAGGACCATCCAGGTAGCTCAGTGGGTTAAAGTGCTTGCTTAGGCAGACACAGGGACCTGGGTTCCATCCCCAGCATGCTGTGCTGGGCTCTGCCCCTGGGGTGCGTTGAGATAGTGATTGAGACTGGGCGTGGTGGCACTCACCTGTAATCCCAGCGCTTGGGAGGCTGAAAACAGGAGAATCACTACGAGTCTGAGCTGTGTAGTGAGACCCTGTACTAAACACCCTGTACTAAATACGTTAAAAAAAATGAGCTAAATGAGATACATATTTTTTAAAAGTTTCTAAAATGTTGGCACTTTAATGTTCATGAGAGACAGGGATGCGCAGAACCATAAAGCATAAAATGAAAAGTATTATTGTGGTTAAGTATGAGTCAACATAATCAGAATAAACATAACGACGCAACAATTACAAATATTTCTTAGTTCAAGACTCAGAAATCCCCCCCCCCACACACACACACAAAGACTCGGAAGTGATAAAAAAAATTCAGTACCTAGACATGTCATACTAACACAGTTGCAAAAGCTATTAATTAATTCCCTATCTTCTTTAGGAGTTCTATATTTTGAGGTGTGACAGCGTGCTCAACTATAAAACTCACTTTTTAAGACTCACTTGCCTCTTCCTGTTCTGTGGAATATGGAAGCAGGGTTGGAGCTGCAGTAGCACAGGGCCTCCTTCAGAATGGCGGCTTGCAGCTACGGTAGACGGTAGACTCTGGCTCTCTTTACGTTGCTACTGGGTGGAGACAGACAACTCCAAGGACTTTGTGAGGTCTACCAGCGCTTGCAGAGTGCCTAACCTCCACATGCTCTGGCTATACAGACTTGGGGTAAAAGTCCATCAGCACCACATCCAAGCTGTGTAAACCTCAGCCAGTTATTTATGCTCATAAAGTGCTAGTTTCTTTATCTATAAGCCAGAGAAAATATTATCGCATGAAATTGTTATAAAGGCTAAAGAGAGATAATACACAACAAGCCCTTTGATCAGCTATTAGCACTCTTGAAAGGAAAAGAAAACTTGTTAGAGCAACCAACCTTAGCTAATCATGAGAGGAATCAAAGACAACGTTGCTGATATACACCAAGTTTTAGATGTAGAGAGGAAAATGTAATAGAACACAGATATATTTACATAATTTGGGGTTGAAAAAGATGTTCTAAATGTACCATCAAAAGTATAACGTCAAAATAAAAGATGAATGTATAAGTAGACAAAAGTTTTAAAAAATAGACTGTATAGTTAGAGAGTATAAACAAAATAAAAATTGGTAAATGCTAAGAACTTGACATTTAGAAAGAAAGATAAACCTTTCAATAAAATGCTATATCAGAAAAAAGGTCATGGGGGCTGGGAGATGGCTCAGTAGGATAAGCGCTTGACTGGCAAACGCAAGGATCTGAGTTCGATCCTCGGTTCCGCAAAAAAAAAAAAAAGAAAAAAGAAAAAAGGTCATGAAAATGTAGTTCACAAAAGAATACGTAAATGACCAACACACATAAGAAAAAGATTAGTGTTTTGTTAATAAATATGGGACAAATTAAATTTATCGGTAGAGCATTGGGCAAACTAGTATATCCATATGAATAAGTTGCCATGCCATTAAAAAATATAGAGGAATATTTCATGAGGTAGGAAATAACTTGGTATGAAAATTTTTTTGTAAAACTGTGTTATGCTCTACATTATGTTCCTGTTTTTAGTGCAAGACAAAATGTGAAATAAAATATGGAAGATACATAAATATCTCTGTCCTAGGAAGAAGACCAAACTATTACTAACAATAGTTATTTTTCATTGGAGTAATGTAGGAATCCTCCTTTTCTGCACTTTTGCATTTCAACATTTTACACAGTAAATATGTGTTTCTTTGCTAATTGGAAAGGAAAAAACAATCATCTTCAAATGTGCACAGCCATCAATACAGAATTTAGTTTGAAAAGCTGGCCAAATCTGAAAGAATTTGGGCATCATGAAGGATTGCAATGGCTAAGATTATAAAAAGGAGAAGAGGAAAGAAAGCTACTTACTGTAAGCCATCTAATAATATAGAAGGGATTAGAGAATGAGAATATCAAACTCATGCAATTCTTGATGTAATAATTGATTCAGGTAGGGATCAGGATAATAAATAGAATGGTTGAGGGGCAGTTGCTGAGGAACTGGGTGATTCTGTGATGTCAGTTTCACACCCACACATTACTATTACAGAGAGAGTGGGGCACTTCCAAGTGGAGATCTGGCCGATGCTACTATTTAGCCCAGTACTCAAACTTAGCCTGATGGAATCATGTGCAGGCAGAGGTTCACAAATGTCACCTCTGTCCTTTCCTCTTTCCCTTCTAAAAATGTTTAAGCTGGATGTACTAATAAGGAAAATATGAGACAGACCCATAATGGGGCTTCTCAAACCAGCTAATCCAGACACTTGAAACAAGGGACCTACAGGAACTGAGGACAGTTCTAGGTTAAAAGACACAAGCTGAGGGCTGGCCAAATAGCTCAGCGGATTAAAGCACCTGCTTAGGCAGATGCAGGGACAGGTGTTTGATTCTCAGCCTGCCATGCAGGACCTACCCCTGGGGTGTGCTGAGACACAGATTTGAGACTGAGTGTGGTGGCGTATGCCTGTAATCCCAGCACTTGGGAGACTGAAAACAGGAGGATCACCACAAGTCCAATCTGTAAAATGAGACCCTGTAGTCCCTGCACTAAACACATTAAAAAATAATATAAAATAAAATACACAAGCAGACCTAGTAACCAAACTTTTTTTTTTGTGGTACCAGGGATCAAACTCAGGACCTTGTGCTTGCCAGGCAAACACTTGTTCCACTGAGCTATCTTCCCAGCCCCAAACATACTATCTGAAACCTATGCAAAGCATTTTGGGAACCATCAGGGAAATGTAAAAAATTTAAAAAAATCTAATGATTTTATGAATTAAAGTTTTAGATATGATAACACTGTTCTGGTTATATAGGAGAATGTTCTTATTCTTGGGAGAAAACTAATAAAGAATTTAGGAACAAAATGTATGTCTGCAACTTATTTTCATGTTTGCTCAAAAATACTTCTGTTGAGAGGCAAAATAATGAAGCAAAATATTAATGTCTGGTGACAAAAAGTAAAGGTTAACTAACCAGTGTTTATTGTGCTGTTTTTCAACTCATTTGTATAGATTTCAACATTTTCTAATCAAAAGGTTATGTTGGTGGGGGCAGGAGGGATTCAGACAGAAACTAAAAGGAGGAAGAAAACTGTAGGATACACAAGAGTTAAGGGTCAAGATGCTCATTTATAACATGTGAGTCTTGATTCCTCATTCAAATAAACTTTAGGAAAATGTTAATGAGACCGACAAGAAATTCTGATGAATTGAAATATGAAGTAGATGAAAGAAGACTGGCCACCTCATGATAATTTCTCCCTTTTTTTTTTTGTGGAACTGGGGATTGAACTCAGGCTCTTGCACTTGCCAAGCAAGCGCTTATCCTACTGAGCTATCTCCCCAGCCCCGATAATTTCTGAAGTTAGGTCATGCTATGTGAGTACTGATTATCTTACCTACCTTTAGATATTTGAAAACTTCCCTAGTTAAGTCAAAATTAAATAGGAATGTTGAACTTTCTCAGTGAATGAGCCAGTAACTAAATAATATCTATATGAATCTTTATTATTAAATAATTACAGAAAAAATGATAAGAGACCTAGGATAGTACCTGAGTTCCTCTCACAGTGATTTTAAATGAACCTAGGAAACTGGGGTAAATGAAGGATATGTAGAAGTAACTGTCTGTTTTTTCCCTTTATTTTCATTCTTTCAATTTCCATAATGCATGAGGCTCCTGACCACCATACAGAAAGCTAAAGCTGGGGCGTTATCCTCATCACTTCCAAAGCTGATGGAATGGTATTTATTGTTTCCATTTAAATTGGAGATTCTTTATTTTATTTATTTATTATTATTATTATTATTATTATTATTATTATTATTTGCAGTACTGGGGATTGAACTCAGGACCCTGAGCTTGCCAGGCAAGCACTTATTCTACTGAGCCATTTCCCCAGCCCCTGAGAATCTTTGGATTATCCATTTAATCAATTCTATATTTAGCTAGAGGAAATTTTATTGTCCTGTATTTTTCAAGATGGAATTATGGCTTCTGGTGCTAATTTAACATTTAGATGAAGATAAACCCCAAAGGGTGTTCACTCAGAACATTATATGGACCCACAAAAGAAAGAAATGCATTAGAGCTCTAAAGGTGAAAACATTCTTGTTTGTACCTGCCTGCTTGTTAGGAGTCTGTGAAGCTGGCAGTTGGGTCTGTCTTAGCAAGTGATGAGAAAGAGGTCTTGCCCCATATGGTGTTAAATAATTTAACTTTTACCCTATAGTAAAATCTTTAATGAAAAAAAGAACAGCAGGGCTGGGGAATAAGCGCTTCCCTGGCAAGCGCAAGGACCTGAGTTCAATTCCCGGTTCTGCATTAAAAAAAACAAAAACAAAAAACCCCCAGCAGGTTTATGTTTTATTTCTGTTTTCTAGAGAGGAATAAAGTATGGTTGGATATCTATTTTTAAGGGGAACATAGAGAGTATTAACTTCTAGGCTGGAGTATAAGCCATAAAGAGGAAAAGAAAAGATAAAGAGATATATATGAAAAGAAAAATTCAACTCTGAAAATAAACCCTTAAGTATGGACTTAATAGGAAAACAAATGAAACTAGATTTAGAAGGAATATCAAATGTGGACCACATACACAAAAATATTGGAATCAGTTTCCATAGTTGTTTGTTACAATAAGCTACGAAAAAAAATTATACACTATTATTTCACCTCTGAACATAGCTTCCATTATTTAGACTGAATTACTATTGTCAGAAATAATTTTACAACGTTACTATGTTCATGAATATGAAATGTACATACTTGGGGGGAAGCCTAGTAAAATACAGTGGACCCTTGACTTACAAACTGGATTCGTTCCTGCAGGCAGGTTGTAATGCAGGCTGTCCACTGAAGGCTCAGGCTCCTCCACACAGCTTTCAAAGTCTCTCCTGTATACAGGAAGATCTCAGTGCTGTTAGAGATAATGGCCCAGTATTTCTCAATGAACCCTGTACAGGACAGGATGTTGTAGTGTTCCTTCCAGTACTCCTTCAGTTAACTCTGTATCTCAGACCATCTGGAAGCACAAGTGGCCAGCATTTGGGTCATAACACTAGACTTTGGTTTTTAAAACTAAAATTCTCATTGGAATTCAAAGTGTTTGTATGTAAGGTGGGTTGTAACTCGAGGACCCACTGTATATGTACCTGCACATGCAGCTACTACTTCCCTTACATTTTTTCTAAGGTGTCTTTATAATATTTGCTTGTATTGGAGGTTAAGGTTTAGATTTATGACTGAAGCTTTTAGTTTGAATATTGATAAGGTCAAATAATAGCTATTTATTATGGAAACTATAAGACTCTTTCCTTCAATCTTTCTATTTTTCCTCTTACATACTGGATTCTGTATCTGTGGTCAAATAAAAGTTGCCACATCTTTGCTCCACTTCCATCAAGACATTTCCGCAAGGCCAGGACAGTGCTTGGCTGTGGAGATAAAGTGCAGAGTGTAGCAGCACCCCCTCATACCATTCTGCTCTCCTGTGCTGTGAGGAGGCCGGGGTCAGCACCACCAAAGAGGTCACGAGGCCTGGCTACACCTTTCTGTCCTCCTTAACTTGTCCTATGACTGTAGCCGTGTGGTTGACTCCAGACAAGACCACCAGAACTGCCCAATGATCTTTGTCAAAATGCTGACTCCAGGACAAGTTCACTGGCAAGAGTGAGGCCCTGGTACCAACAACAAAAAAGGATGTTTCCCTCTGGTACACAAACAGACTTACCAATGTTTGAGGGTAGCCATCAGGAATCATTTTTATTATTTGTTTTCATCTTACAAATACCCCACATTTCTTTCATGATCTTTGTTTCTTTGACACCATTTCATGTTCTGTGGTCCTTATGTTTAACTAGTCACCCTTCTCTGGACTTCTTGCAGCTTGCCAAATTTCCCTTTAAATTTGTGGCACTTAGAATGGAAACCAGTGTTTCAAATATGCTTTGCCACTTTTAGCCCTTCATGACTCTGTTCCTGTTTTCCCCTGAAGTCTCATTCCTAACAAGTCAAAAACATTTGCTTCTTCCTTTTCTTACCTCCCGGTTCTCTTAACGTGTCCCACAAGAGGCAAAATTTCTCCTGCGGTGTTGCCGCCTTGGCAGTGCTTTCCTCATCAGAACCTGTTCCTGCCCTGGAGTTCTCTGAGCGCCTTGCCCCACAGCTTTCGCCACTGTGCCATGCTATGTGGGGCCCTGGCAAGGCTGTGAATTCTTAGAGATGTCTACAGTACTTTATTTTTGTGCTTTAACACTTCACGTAATACTTGGCTATGTTAAGTGCTCGATAAATATTTAATAGGTGGGCTAATTAACTAATAGACTTTGGGTAATAGAATATATTATCTCATGACCTACATTTGCTCCTAAGGGTATCAAGACAGACTATCAGGTTACTCTTTAAAGCAACATTCCATGTCCTTTGGTTTTCCATTAAAAAGGAAGTGTGTTTGATTTATTTTTTTTAGCTCTTTCTGTCATGCCTTCTGAAAGATTTTGGCAGAGGTTTGTTTAGTTTCTGGAATGTGAATTTATTCATTTTCAAAAATGAAGGCAATTTTGTTCTTTCATCTCCCTCCAATGCATTGCTCTAAAGCTTATTTCACATACACACTTTCATGCAATTTATTACCATGGAATATTAACTGTAAGTGTTGGGTAAATGTGGCTTGTTATTATTAACAAAACAACAGTAATTTATATCTGTAAAGTGCCTTACCTTTTATGTTTTCCTATACCTTGAACCATCTGAGTCTTAGCAGCCCTGTTTGTCAGGGAGGGATTGTCATCTGCATTTTAGAAAAACAAGGTTAGAGAGACAAGAGCACCTCAATAGGTAGTGCAAGAGACCAGAACTGAACCCGGCTCTGGCAGAAAATCTCTCGTGACTTGTGTCTCCAGGTTTCTTCTGGATTAGGATCTTTCTTCTCAATGGAAAAGAACAAGGTGGGGAGGGAAGAGAGTTAAATTTTTGTGCTTCCTCACTGCATTTCTTACCTTTGCCATTCTCTAACCCTTTTCCCCTCTAAGTTGTAAGTATAGTCCTATGCTGACCCTGGCCATCTGGTCATATATTTTCAGTTGCCAGTTGGATCCATGTAGAAGCTGGATTGAGCGGCCAAGAGCAGGAGTGTAGGCTAGCTGTGCTAGTATCTGGTGCTGTGCTAGGCATCTCTTCTGTTACCATTCATTGGCACCACCTCTCATGGATGAGGAAAGGAAGTGAAGCAACCACCCCTGGCACTCCTGGCATAATCCCCACCTTATACCAGATGCTGTAAGGATTTCAAATGGGAAGTCTTCCCTTTTAAAAGAAATTATCAATATATATTTACAGTATGCAAGGATTATATGCACTGTGGGAGTTGGTACATGTATATAACTCATCTTAATTCTTTGTCTCATTTCTTTGAGGTCTTTTTTTATAGAGACTTAAAACCTCTTTTATGATTTGTTCCTTTAAAGGAGATACCTACATGGTTTTTCCTTTTCCTAGAAAGGCACTGGGAATACTGGGTTCACTTCTTTCTTTCTCTTGTGCTTTTTTCCATTTGGTCTAGGTTACTGTTAAAATGTAAAATATGTTACACACACATCACACATCATCTTTGCCCACATTTCATACTTCAGCAAGAACTAGTTTCTCAGATGGGTCTTTACAGAGAACAGAGCTCCACGGAAATGGGTCCCAGGACAGGTAAGAGTTTAGGGGCCAAGGGAAGGGCTGCAGCATGGGGCATGGTACCCGGGGGCAGGTGTCCAGAGGGCACTGTATCTTGGAAAGGAATGGTCCTGGGGTGTCCAGCAGGAAAGACAGACACCACACCCGCAACATGGTCTCAGAGTTTTATCTTCAGTCAGCCTTGTTTGCTGCAGAAGCCAGTGGCAGACCAGCAGGCTCTCAGTTTTAAGGGCTGACAACACACACAGCCATTTCCCTGCTCTCTTCTGCCTCCTGTTGAGAGCAATGCCTTTCAGACATAATAAACATTTCTTTTTAAAATTGAGGCTTAACAACTCAAAACCTGATGGTCTCAGAATTATAAACTGGTAAATGTTAGAAGTGGAAGGAAATCATTTCTACCCCGACTATAAATGTAACTTAAAAATCATTTTTTCATTTCTCCACTTTCAGACAACTGCAGCATGACTTTCCCATGGCCATGATTTTCAGCACGGATGATTTTTTCGCCAGGGAAGATGGTACCTATGAGTTCAATCCTGACTTCTTGGAGGAAGCTCATGAATGGAACCAGAAAAGAGGTGATGAATTCCTTTCCAAAATCCTTGGAAACCCTGTTGTGCAAATAGATTTTAGCTGCTTCAGAATAAGTAACTTTTATGGAATGAGCTTAATTAAAAGTTCTACCATTCCCTCCCCCCAGCAGAATTCCATCACATAATCTCTTTAGAGTCTTGGGGAAAAAAATTATTGATAATGGGTTCCAAAAAGGTGGCATTTTAAAATTGTGTAATGACACACTATAAAAAAAAAATGACAAACTATGGATGACACTCACCCTTTTCTGATTATTCCATGTTGTTCACTGTTATGTAAATTGTGTTGCAGCAAGAAAAGCAATGAGGAATGGCATATCCCCCATTATTATTGATAATACCAACCTTCACGCCTGGGAAATGAAGCCCTATGCAGTCATGGTAGGAAGAAGTATCATTCTGAATTTTCAGTTATGGACATTTTGTGAGAAAGTTGAAACATTTGTTCTTTCCTTTTTTTCCTGGTCTTCCTTGACTTCATATTTACTATCAGTTCTTGAAGGGAGCAGGTGAAGAAACTATTTTAGTGTTCCTCTACTATGTAATGGTGTAATTTGCTAAAATACTAATCTCACCTCAAGGTACAATTTTTAAATTCTCCTTTGTAAACAGTTGTGGGTCTGCATTATTTTTTGGGGGGGCCTGCATTCTTAACTGCTTTCCAGTCTTGGTTACTTTCTGTACAGAGGAGTTCCACTGAAACTTGCAGGGAAATTTTGGACTGATACACAACCATGGTTTCAGGTTTATACCAGAACTTCCTCTGGGATGCAGGGACTCATGACACTGGGTACCACTGTCACCTGGGAATTCCAGAGCAACAGAATCTTTTAACTTAAAAATAATTTAAAGATTATCACTGTAATCTTAATAGGATTACCACTGTAATCCTATTAAGGTAGTAGCACAGAAATATACATATAACTCAGTTCCCCAAAGAAATGGAACCCCGTTCAGGTAAGACTTAAGGTGCCTTTTTTCTCCAGACATATTTTGTCTTCTTTAATAACTTTTCATTTTCTGTTGGGTATAGAAAGGAGAAACACCCACCAGCACACAAGGTAGGAAAGGAAGTACACAGCTTCTACTTGTATCACCAATAATTCCCACTGGTAATTGTAAAGTGAGTATAACACACCCTGGACTCATCTCAGTGTATATTTAGGCTTCTTTTTACATTTTGGGCAAAAGTAGCATACCTACAGGTGTGCTCTTCTTTAGTAATACTTTTATCAGTTCTACAGTACTTAGGTCCAGACTATGGGACTTGGATGAGTATAAGAAAGAATAAACATCAACTCTGTTTATTTCAGTTCATGATTGAGATGTCCCATGGGTGAGAAATGAAGAGGGCCATGAAGAGGTGCATGAGTTCATGCACATCTCAAAACAAGAGTTAGGGATTAGCTAGGCCAGGGAGATAGCTCAGCACCATATGCACCTGCTTGGCAAGCTCAAGGTCCAGAGTTCAATCCCCTTTACAAAAAAAAAAAGCAAATAAGATGGGCGTGGTAGCACACACCTGTAATCCCAGTACTGGGAGGCTGAGGCAGGAGGATCATTGCAAGTTCAAGGCCAGCCTTTTTAGCCACTTGCAGCTATTAATTAGGCTCAGAAATAGATGTTTTCATATATTTGGATCCTTCACTAATTAGAAGTGCTTAACCAAAGAACAAAGAGGGAATTTCTTAACATTAAAAAAATGTTATTAACTGAAAATTGTTTCAGTATATGTTTACAATGTGCTGGTCAATTCAGGATATTTTGGTTGTCCATTACCTCAAACATTTGTCATTTCTTTGTGATGAGAACATTCAAAATCCTCTTCTAGCTATTTTGATTTTTTGGATCCAACGTGAACTATAATCAATTGTCTGTATAATAGTACATCAGAACTTGCTTATCCTATCTATTTATGAGAAAATCTTTTTACTTAGCTCTTCTCATTCTTATTTTGTAACACAGTAAACAAAAGTAATAATAGAAAGTTGTGTGAGATAAAGCAGATTCAATTTATGGGTGCAAATAATATTTGGATGTTTGTATGAGGACTGTGATTGTTTTCCTTACTCAAGGCAACTGGGTGTAATACAGTCAGTCTACTGCATAGCAGCTAGTGCTACTTCTGGAGGGATGATTACATAAAATATGGAAATCACTTCTATTTCATAAACCATGTTTCTGTGGCGCTCTTACTTTCTAAATCAAGGCTTGAGGACTAGAACAAAGCATTTGACAAATCTGTGACAAGCATAATAGGACTTTGAGAACTCAGAGTTTGCTGCTCCACCTGCATTTGAGGTAAACTAGTTCAGTAATGAATTTGTAAAGATGTTCAATTTCTACATGCTGGATGAAACTGACCAAAAGTTAACATCCCCAGTTTTAATCTGAGAGTGGCTAAGTATGAGAAAGAACTAACTGCACTACAATAAATTAAGACATTGGATTACTGGTAAAACAAAAACTTTAGGAAAACTTTGTAGTAAATGTTAAATGGCAGCATAAACATTCCCAAACATTTGTACTATGTCTTCAATGTTTTATGTACTTTTGAAAAATCAGGCACTTGAAAATAACTATGAAGTTATATTCCGAGAACCTGACACTCGCTGGAAATTCAACGTTCAAGAGTTAGCAAGGTACTTCTTTGTTTTTCTAGTTCCTCATTATGTATCCTGCTATTTTCAGGTATTTCAGACCGAACAAAAGAATCTGTTCAGGCTGGAAATGGACTGGTAGTTTTCAGGCCAGAAATGGTAATTCTTGGAAATTGGTAACTTTGCAATTATTAATGTGAAGACTTTAGTTTTGGGTCAGTTTTCTAATATAATGCTAAATGCTAAATCTCAGCTTGAACTTGGTCCTTTAAAAGAGCACATTTAACATTTTACTAAATTGCTTCTTCATTAATGAGCATCTAAAAGCACTTTCCTCTGCATGAGACTGCACATGCCAATGGTGTTTTTGCATTTAGACTAAATAAGGATCTTTAAATGCTGAACAGTATGTGGTTTGTTTATGGTTTAGATGCTGCTTCTAATTTATAAAGCAATAAATGTCCAAATAATATTAACTTGGTTTTGAGTGCATGAGTTCTGATAGTGAGTCTCTGTTATCTGATGTTAATGTCAATGCCTTAATCAGTGAAACTAGAATTTACTTTTTAGGAGTAAGGGTAGTTCATCTTATGATTATAAGCAGATAGTGTCTCCAAAGAGGGTCTGTGGATCATCCTGGCAGGATCTCTCAGGTGGTTGTTAAATTGTAGAACATGAAAAAAAAAATTGTAGACATGGACTCCATTCTATTGTTGAACTCTTTGGTAAACATATTTCTAACTATATTCTCAGTTGATAGTTCTGTCTGTTAAGAGTTTAAGATTGTTTTAATAAGCATCTCTTAGCAGTCTTAGGGACTGGTAAGCTTGAATTGATGCTAGATATATGCATTTCATTAACAAGCAAATAGGTGACTTTAAAATTCTCATGGTGTCATTTCATGTTTTGAAGCATATAATTGACATTACCATAAGCAAAGCATTTTTGAAGCTAGTTTCAGGGTAGCCTAAAGGCATGCAGGGCAGCACGAAAAACAGGAATACAGCCTGAAAGATAATGGAATAGCAAGATATGCTTTTGCCAGTAATATCTTGAGGAAGAGCGTGTTGTGTTTATACAATGCAATAAGTAAAACATTTGGATATTTTTGCTTTAACTAAATGTTTATGGTTTATTTTCCATATAGAAGAAACACTCATGGGGTCCCAAGAGAAAAAATACACCGAATGAAAGAAGGGTATGAACATAATGTTACCTTTCACAGTGTACTTCACGCAGAAAAACCAAGCAGAATGAACAGAAACCAGGACAGGAATAATGCATCACCTTCCAATGGTGCAAGATACTGGAATTCCTACACAGAGTTTCCAAACCGGAGGGCTCATGGCAGCTTTACAAATGAGAGCTCTTTTAGCAGAAGGGGCCGCTGTCACCATGGATATTAGAGGCCTATCTTTACAGCCATTCAGAATTTTCCTAAATAAGTTTTTACTTCAACTTTTGGTATTTATTGTTTGTTCAATTTTGGCAGAGGTCTGATTCCAGTGTAAATAGTTAAACCCCAAAGTTTCTGAGCAGAGGTCACTATATTCATTATCATCAACAAGAACTTTTAAAGAGCACTTGTGTGTGTGGTCTGATGCTGGGCATTTTGCAGATTTGATTAAAGTCTTTCTCTAGGGAGAGAATACATTTGAAACTGAAATCCAAGACCATAAGCAATTAGTCAAATAGGTTCACACATGAAAGTGTCTATATTATACAAAAATTTCAGTACCATATTATGAATCCATTTATTTTTTCAAAAGTTTCATCTCTTACCAGGAAAGCGAGAAAGGTGGGGTAGAGGCAAGAGGTACAAAATGTAGTGCCATTGCTACTTGGTAATCTATGTATCCAAAAACGTGAGATATGTCATTAATGATACTGATTTTCTTTTAAAATGGCTAGAAAGTTTACATATAAGGGAATACTATCCTTCAAAGGAGACCCTTTGGGAAGTTATTCCTTTATTTTAATGATCTATCACTGTTAAAATGTCTGTGGAACTGTGATAGCTATACAAGTGACTTAGGAAAATCAGTGTCATTGTCATGCATTGTGTTTACTTTATTAAACAGTATTAAATTTTTGTCTGTTGTTTAATTGTATAAATAAAATTAACTTGCTGTCATAAAATAATTGTAAGAGAAATGAACAATTTTTAAAATCATGCCTATAAATGTAATTACTTGGCAGCCAAAATATTTGGTGGGAATGCAAGGAATTAAGCAGCCTAGGATAAAGATGAGTATGCACAGCCATGCTTACTGGAAGACACTGCAGTCTTAGTGTGTTACATGACATCATTTGAGACAGTAAACTTCTACACAACTCTGGAATGTCTAATATCGATAGTGAATAGAAGAATCCAAGTTAAATCCTAGCATTTAAGATCAGATTTGGTATGAGACCATGATGGACAAGCGCACAGGATGTATGCTCTATTTATTGTTAGCCAACAGCTTCTTTCTAATGTTCTGTGAATTATTTTAAGTGTCTTATATAATGGTGCTTTTATGGTTATTATAAATTGTATATGGTATTGAGTTTATATGGATTTGTCACTGAATTTTTTTGTTCAATAAATTTACCTAAATCCCAAAGAATTCAATAATCTCATAACCAATTTTTTTATATCATAACTTATTTACTAGTCTAATAACAGCCATAAATGTAAAGACAAAAAAAGTTGGTGTTTTTTTCCTTATATAAATCCACACACATTAGAAATTCTATCTGGTACGGTGGTGCACACCTGGAATCCTAGCATTTAGGAGACTGAGGCAAGAGGATCAGCCTGAGCTATAGGGTGGAGACCCTGCCTCAAAACATTAAAAAATACTATTTTAAATCTAACACTGTGGAAATCTACTCAACATCCTAACAGCAATGTATTTGTAATTGTTTTGTTAGCATTTAAAAAACTGGCATATCCATTGAGTAACAAAGCTTGGCTAACAGACAAAGTAGTACATTTGAATGAATCTAAGCTTGTTGTAGTTTAAAAAATTCTATTTAAGTGCAGCACACAGTAATCCTGTTATAACAACATTCCTACTTAGTAATAGTCCTACTTTTCAGGTTCCGCTTATCCTGGGTATTTTAGTCAATGTAGTTACTGCAGAACCAGCTCAAAAAGGATAGCTTTATCTATGTTAGTAGAAGGAATTACCTTCAAGTCCACAGGAGTAGCCCAAAGGGCCAAACTCAAGAACTCCTGACTCGGATGACTGGCCCTCTGGGGTTTGGGCTCATAGGGGCTGAGGAGATGATCGTCACCGAGTGGCTCTGGGCTTCGGATCCAGAGCTTTTCTACAGCGTGCAGAGATTCCTGGCCCACTGATGTCTCTTCTTCTAGATCACCTCTGACACACTTGTTTAGGTAGAAATACCTAAATGCCACCAACCTTCTCCCAGTTAGAAGTGATCTGGTTTTCAACTCCCATGGCTTCTGATTTGTATCATCTTTCGAATACCTTACACTGATTTGCATTACTTTGTGTTACTACTTGCATAATTCAGAGCCAGCAAGTGTTCTGTAAATACAATATGCTCTGGTTAAGTGACTGTTGAATATGTAACACAAACTTTTTAGCACTTATCCTTGGCATCCAGTATACACTGACAACTTTCTACGTATTGTCATTTCTGGAAGGGTATTGTACATATATACTCAAGCTTTACATTTTGTTTCTGTAGTTCGGATGTTGTTTATAATTCATAAAAAGGAATCATGCTTTAGATATCTTTATAATAGGTGGTCTGAATGAGAAGAGAGGAGGTGAGAGCAGGTATTTCTAGGATCCAAAAATAAAGGTTAAATCCTTGAAGACAGAATTCTTGTTCATGTGAGACTCCAGTTTTATTCTCTGTTCTAGAATAGAACACTGAAAAAATTTAAGATGTAAAGGCCTTATTGTTTTATGAACAATACAAGTTGGAACAAGACTACCAGAACACTTAAAAATAACAGAATTGATGTTAATAATTTCTGGAAGTGTGATCATGGATAAATCATGGATCCCAGTTAAGAGGAAACTTGTTTTTGGTGGTGGTGCTGGGGATGGAACACAGATACGCTGAGCTACACCATCAGCCCACAAGTTAAAATTCTTTGAAACTGAACTGGCAACTGAACCCAGGGCTTATGCAATTAGCTATAATCCCCAGTTCTTTTTTATTCTTTGACACAGGTCTCACCGAATCACTTACATTGTGTAGGCTGGGCTTAAATTTATAATCTTCCTGTTTTAGTCTCCCACATAGCGCTGGGGTTATAGGTATGTACTACCATACCAAGCTTCACAAATTGATTTTATTTTATTTTAATTTTAATTTTTTAAAAAATTTTATTTATGTGTGTGTGTGTGTGTGTGGCCAGCTCAGCCCACCAGGGGGAGGGGCTGGCTGGCATGTGGTGCTGGGGGAGTGAACTGCGGTCCCTGTGCTTTGCTAAGCTTGTTCTAAATAGGTGCTTTAGACCACTGAGCCATCTCACCAGCCCCACAAATTGATTTTAAAAAGGATTTATTCTTCTGGCAGGACCTGGTAGTGCAGACCTGTAATCCCAGTGCTCAGGAGCCTGAGGTACAAGGATTACTGCAAGTTTAAGGCCAGCCTAAACTATATACAGCAAGACACTTGTCTCAACAAAACCAAATGAAACAAAATGAAACGAAATCCAAACCAAACACAAAAGGATTTATTCTTGGCTTTGAAATGTGTCTATAATTAGAATTGAAGACTAAAACACCTGGTTTAAGAGCTTCCTTATGCCATTATGTAGCTCTTAGAACTTTATCTCTTTATTAGAGATAAACATAAGAAAGTAAATGTTACTTCTGATTTGGTGGTGGGTTTAACAGGCAGTACAGTCCAAGTCCTATGATACTGCTAAAGACAAAGCAGTTAAGTTAAAACCAATGTGAAAGCAAGCTTCTGAAGTTCCAGAATGGATGACCGGTTTGCTTTAAAAAGTTATCTAGTCTACTTCTGACTGAAAAAATTTGAATTTTTATTTGAAGTAATTTCAGAGATTACACTGGGATCATACAGAGCAACCCTGAGTGTTCTATTTTCTTGTATCGTGTTGACCTAACAGTAAAGCAGCAGCCAGAAGAAACCCCACTGTAATATCTGCACTTCTCCTGACTTTTGAGCAGGCTGCAACTATAGCAGAAACCAATGCATACATTAAGGAAAATTTTCATAGGAAGTTACTGTGAAAAAACTCCTAAAATAGGAACTAAACTGAAAGGAATTATCTGAGTGAAAATATCTATACTTAAAAACTTCGTTTCAATTAGTGATACACTGTAAAGGAGTATATTTATAAACTAATATTTCTTATGATCAAATCCAATGCAAGATTTAAATGTTTTTTGATTATTAATGTACAGTTTTAAGACATACAGTTGAAACAATCAGGCAAAGAACATCTGTGATACGCAAATAGGCAAATGTGAAACTATTAGTCATGGCTTCTCTTGTTAGGCAAATATGGAAGGCAGTTTGAAATTGTACTACACACGGGAAAGGTTAAGAGTTAGTAACTACTGCTGTTTATGTTTTTGTTGCCGTTGCAATCTCTTAGATAAATTCTTTGTCCTACTTGTGTCCTGCAAGTTGCTCTTACGTTCTTCTGTGCTGGCTTGGGAATTCTCTTGCTCTTTGACCAAAGACACAGTACAATGGCTCTTCTGTCCAAGGTAATCTTCTGAACTGGAAGGAGCAGTCTTCCTGGATTCACTGATAGAGGGAAGATGATTTTCTCCTGCAGAATCAGACAAGAGGGCTTGGGTATTTATTACTGCAAGTTCTTCATCAGCTATTGAGTTGCTTTCCAGAAGAGAAACTTCACTGTTTTTTTTAAGTGGAGTCAGCTGAGGAAAATTCAATTTCTTTTTCTTTTTAGGTGTTTCACACTTCATGCCACAAATCCGTGGTGGCTGGAAGGCCTTCTGTGCAGCCGGGGAAACAAATGTACAAATGGGACTCACAGGTGGCGGTACAGGCACTCGACTCAGGAAATCCAGAGCTCTTCTCTTTTTGCAGTTTTTTGGGTCATTTATTGCTTTTTCCCCTTCACAAGACTTTGAAGTTATTTGGACTGATATGGGTGTGGACACAGACTTGCCTTTTGGCGAACAAAGTGATAAAGGACTTTGATAATTTATCTCACTACTAGGAGGAGACATCTAATAAAACAAAGTAAAAAAGTAACCTATTATAATATGACTAGTGTAAAAATATCAAATTAACTTTTCACTAAAAAAAAAATCACACAAATAGCACAGATATTTATCCAACTGCTAACAAATTAGATGTGTTCAAGAAATATTTATGTTATTATTCCTGTTTCAGAAGGAAATAATTTTGCATAAAAGCATATAAAAATGACATGAGATAGAGATGAGGAATAACATAGTGAAAGACAAAAAAAGTTGACATCACTTAGGCATATTCTTTAAAACATCATTAACAGGCCAAACAAAAAGTTATTTTAAAATGATCTTAAGAACACACACACTGCCTGAGTTCTAATGCCTACATTTTTAGCTTTGTGACTTCAGGTAATTTTTTTTTTCTTTTTGGCCACAGGGTCTCACTATGTAGTCAGCCTGGCCTTGAACTCAAGTGTGTAGCCTAGGCTGGCCTAAAATCCATGGCAATTCTCCTGTCCTAGCCTTCCAGGTGCTGGGATTACTGGCTTGAAGTCTCATGCCATGCCCCACAAATTAATTATTGAACCTCTTTATACCACAGTCTTATCAATGAGAACAGTTTTCATAGTTGTTGTGTTTCACTTACCAAGTGGTAGCTATCTGCTTTAGCAATAGCACAGACTTTCATTTGATTTGAATCCTCTGTGATTTTTTGGGGGGATGGGAGTCCTGAGAATTGAACTCAGGACCTCAAACTTGCTATGCAGGTGCTGTGCCACTGAGATACATCCTCAGCCCTAAATCCTCTGTGATTTAATGAGTAAAACTCAACTCCAATGGAATGGAAAAAAGCAATAGGCAAAAAAGGATTTTTCAATCATGTGTATTTAGACGGCTAAAAGGGAAAGCATTTGTTGTAAAGTGTGTCCTCAAGGGCTTACATTCTTGCTTCTATAAATAAGATACAGTTTCCAAATATTATAACCTATAGTAGCTACATAACAACTAACCACCACTTCTAATTAATTTATCACATTTTACCAGGTGATAAATTTACCATGTTTGCTAACTGCATACTATACTTGTTTCCTCCATATGTAACATTTCTTAAATTTACATTAACTTACCAGGCTCTTGGTCCCAGTGATCTGAGCAGTGTGTGGTGCTGTTGTGCAGTCTTTGGACGGGGTGGGCCACCTGGGATCAGGTACACTGAGCAACTGTGTGAGCTTCTTTGCTGCATCATTGCAAAATGTGTCAAAATCCTAAGAAAATAATTGGAAAACTGCCTTTGTAAGTTGCAACCACATACATGTTTTCAGGTAGTACTTCTTTAAGATTAGAATTAAAACATTTAGATAGAACAAATGAGATATTCTGAAGTTGACAGCAGCTGTCAAACATGCCAATGCAGAAATGCAAAACTAACACCACTGATTTAGGGGAACCTAGCTGGAGGAAGGTGCTGAGGAAGGAGGAGTAGGGGGATTGTATGTGTGAAGGAAAGAGATGTAAGAGATTTCTCCAGTCATCTGGCCAAATGGCAAGGTATCATGATATGAGTAAGACTGGGGCTTACATGCTAGTTCCATGTACTATCTAATAGCAGGAAGCCATCACAGTCCTGGAGTGCTTTGTAGGGCATTAAAATCAAAGAACTGCCTCACACATCACATTTGTCCCATGTATTAACTCAAATATAAAGGTTGATCTACACAGAACTGGTCTTTAAGGAGCCACAACTGGTGAAATATGAGCAAGTTGACAAAGAGCAGCTAACTTCATCGTGTGTATAGATAAAATTTTTTGTTTTGGGTACTAGGAATTGAACTCAGGACCTCACGTTTGCCAGGCAGGTGCTGTGCCCCTGAGCTACATCCCCAGATGCTAACTTCATCGTGTAACCTCATAGCTCTGAGCCAAGCTTTAAAAACATGGGGCATGGGGTCTGGGGAGATAGCTTGGTGTTCTAAGCACCTGCCTGGCAAGTGCAAGGAGCCAGGTTTGGTCCCCGGTACCACATGTTGTGCTGGTCACTGAAACTGGGCGTGGTCACACCCCTGTAATCCCAGCACTGGGGAGGCTGAGACAGGAGGCTTCACTGTAAGTCCAAGCTGCATAGCAAGACCCTGTACCAAATAAATAAATAGAGGATAAAAACCCCCAAAACCCTGGGAGCACAAATATATATATATATATATATATATATATATATGAAAATGTGTATGTGTAATCCAAGGCAAATAATTTTAGTGTATTCTATTTAAGATTAATAATATATTCATTCAAATCAAAGAGGCATAAATGTTACAAGATATTAGATATTCCTACTAGCTTACAACTAATAACACTGCCAACTGCTGTTAGCCACAGGTGACTCATACTCTTGTTTCTCATACTCAAGTTTGCTTCCATGGTCTGTATCTCTGACTGTCCTTTTCACAATTTCTCTTAACCTAATTTCCTTCAAGTCATTCTGTTCAAGCTGACAGCTGTCATCCCCTTATTCCCTTATCTCCTAGGCAACTGACAGATGACGAAACTTCACCTTTATTTACTACCACAACTAGCCAACTTAAGCTATTTCTTGATTCTGTCAAAGTAGGAAAACACCAAACTATATCATGATGATGAAAAACAGTTTTACCTCAACAATATTTTTCATCTTGTTGAATCTTTCTTGAAAGTGACCCTCTTTTGGACTGGCAGAAAACATGGAAAAATCTACAGCAAATAAAGTAGGAATTGCAGAGTAGGATTCTGGTCGCCACTGGAGGTTGCTTGCAGCAATTAACATGTGATGTTTAACAATATCTTCATTAAGATCTATCCAAAATTTTATTGCCAAAAAATTATAGCATTCATCTGTCAGATAGACTATAGGAGTGAGACCTAGAATGAAAAAAAAAGTTAATAATTTAAAAATACTCTTGTATTTTATTTTACTTTGAGATGGTCTCACTAGGTAGTTCAGGCTGGCCTTGCACTTGCAGCAATCCTCCTGCCTCAGCCTCCCAAGTGCCGAGACTACAAGTATGTGCCACCATGCCTGGTTTACTTGTTTTAGTAGGTATGCATGGTAAAAATAAATCAAATAACTAGTTCAGAGAAGACCTGGGATTTACAAAATGTCTGTTGCTTAAGGTAACAGATCAGATTATGGTAAATTTCCATGCCAACATATTGTGCCTGAGATCATGATGATGAGGTATGCTCATACCATTGAAGTTGGGAGGATCTGCAAAAAAAATCTGGAAAAAAAATCTGGCAATGCCTCACTGAGTGGCATAGACATTTACCTTTGTACTCTACAACCCTGCTGCTAGTATTTCACTCTGCAGATATATCCCCAACAGCAGCTATAAAAATGAAAAACTCTACCCAATTGATTTCTAACACATTGTGCTAACTGAGAGATGAAAAGGATAAAAGAAAGGCTAGATTATGTTTTCCTGCATAGAAGGAAATATAAAAGAAAAACGTGCCTATTTGAGCAAAAGTATTACAAGCAGCCTAAACTAGAAACTAAAGGAACAGGGTGTGGCAGGAAAAATGGAGGACTAAGACTGGGGTAGCAGCCTTCAAGAGAAGTGACACTCTGGAGTACATTCATATAGCTCTGATCCTTCCAAGTAGTCATAGATCTTACTTTAAATGCCATTATTCTGCTAAAAAGTAAGCGAAGTGCCTTAGAGAAGGCGTTGTCCCCAGGTTTTGGGCAGAGAACATGTAAAATGAACCTGGGACATACTGTGCTGCAGAAGGAAGGACTCAAAAACCAAAGGAAGCTTGCTGAAACACAAATGTCAACCTTTAGGGCTCCCACGCCCACACATGGAGCAGTGTGAGCACAATGAAGGTAATGGATTTCATTTTATTTAATCTTTTAAGACAGGGTCTCGCTATGCAATTCAGGCTGCCTTGAGCTCACTCTGTAGCCCAGGCTGGTCTCAAACTACCAACCATCCTCCTTCCTCTGCCTCCTGTGTGCTGAAATTATAGGCCTGTGCCAGCATGCCTGGCTCAGGTAATGGATTTTAATCCACAGAACACGATAAATATTTCTAAATCAATAACGACGTAAGTAAGCTAGAGAAAATATAGCACTTCCTTTCAGAATTCCAATGAATTCTAAATCATGCAGAATAAATGAGAGAAAAAAAGGAATGACCACTAGGAAAATACTACAGTAATAATGGTCGAATGAAAAATCGATTGAAAGATGTTAAAACTAAGGAGCAAAAAATCTGCGGTTAAATGGGACTTTTATAGTCTCTTTCCCATAAGATATTTTATTCATTACAAAGGTAAAGGCAATTATTTTATAGGACCTGACAGCACCTTAACCATTTGGTCACCAGTACCAACAGAAAAACAGCAACATACAGGCTTTGACCTGTTGTATGAAGGATGCAGCAGCATTTCAACAGCAATCTCGCCCCAAACGCACTGCTTCATTCCAGCCATGAGAAAAACATCAGACAAACCCAACTTGAGGGAGGTTCTACAAGATAATGCTCAACACATTCAAGTGTCACAGGCCTGAAAAACAAAAAGCCACTGAAGAACTGCTGGACTGAGGGTCAGGGAGATAGCTCAGCATCATAAGCAAGCAAGAGGTCCCCAGTTTGATCCCTGGTACCACACACAAACAAACAACTGTTAGATTGAGATACTTAATATAAAAAATAAAAGGGCTGGGACTGTAGCTCAGTGTGAAGGCCCTAGGTTCAATCTCCAGTAGGAGGGTAGGGACTAATTTTTTCATTAAAAAAAATTTTTTTGGGGGGGATGGTGCCGCTCAGGATGCCTTTAGGGCAGGTCTGGTTTGGCTTGAGTATGAGGAGATGGAACCACAGCATCCTGAGCCTGCTTTGTTTCAGCAGGCACTTGAACACCTGAGCTAATGGGCAGGCCCCTTCATTTCTTTAATTAAAGCACTGTGTAAAAATGGTAACAATTGGAAGAATTTTAAAAATATGTAACACCTTTAAAATGTTGATAATAAATCTTCATGAAAATAAAATAAGAAAAGTATCAGATCTGGCAACAGGCTGAGTAGAAGAGGAGCCTCATTCAAAGCTACTCAAGAGAAATTAACTAAAATATAGGTATCTGGAAGGGGAGGGATAAAAACCCTGAAACTAAAATCCACTTGAAATATGAAACTAATAGATCAAAACACAGATAAAAGACTTTATAAAAACAGCCACTCAGCCCACCTGCCTGCCACACTTGGAATCTTAAGAAAAAAAGGTTACACTGAAATAGTGCGACTAAGTCAAGCCACACAGGATATATGGTGGGATCTAAGGGATCTAAGGGATCTAAGGTCTGCTTCTTCGGCCTTCCTCCAAACAAGACGCTACAGTCTAGCAGCCAATTCTGAGGACACTAACTGCTCCCTCCCTGTTGATCAGTCAGTTTTGTTTTTTGTTTTCCTTTCCTTTCCAGAGGAATCATTTTTCTTTTAAATTTTATTTTGTCTTTCTTTTTTGCTGGTTTTTGTTTCCTATTTTTTGTCTTTTAACTACATTTTTGTTCTATTTGTCTTCTTTCATTTCCTCACTGCCTCTCAAGATTTAATATTTTCATGTGAGTAAATAATCTAATTTTTCTGATCAACTTCAATAATCCTTTGTTTAGTCCTTTATTTTTCTCTTCTGTCCTCTTCTCTAGTTTTCCAGAAATTGCATCATCACCCTTCATCCTCAAGTCTGGCTTCTACTTTATTTTTCAGTTATCTCCACCATCTTCTTAAATTTCCCCACCACAGGGTAAAACCACTCTACGAAGGGGAAATACTTCACATACAAGTTCCCAATTCACAATCGGTTTAGTTGTATAACTGTGGATTTTGTTCTTATGATTTAAGGTACAAAATTAATACCACAATTTGTCATTTTCCAATCTGTGCTAAATGACTGTTATTGCTAATTATACTACTTTATTTTTAAAGAAAGTATTTATTTATTTATTTATTTATTTATTTTTTCCCCCCTGTATTTTAGGGAAGGGTCTACAGGATTTTCAGGGTCTGACTACTAGATCGGACTTGTAGTTAATTCTCCTGTTTATACCCTCCCAAGTGCTGGGATTACAGATGCATGCTACCACGCCCAGTCTCAATCGCCATCTCAGCATACCCTCGGGGTGGGGCTGGTGTGGTAGGCCTGGGATCAAACCCCAGGCCCTGCATCTGCCTAAACAGGTGCTTTAATCTGTTGAGCTATCTGGCTGGCCCTTAATTATACGACTTTAGCTGGGATGTCACATCTGTTATAATCAGTTGTTCTCTTTTCTGTAATAATGCCGGGAAGTTCTGGGGCAATAACCTTACCACACTCCAGCACCAACGGCCTGGGGACTGAGCCAGAGAGATGCAAACATTTCACTCTAACTGGAAAGGTGGGATCTTGGAATAGAAACAAACCAAGAACCTACACAAGAAGAGATCCCTGAAGAACAAACCTTGCCAGAGAAGCCTTGATACCAGTGATGAAGCTACTTACTAAAAAACTTACAAGGATAAACAAACAAAAAACCCCCAAACTTCTGAAATAGAAAATAACAAGATGCAGAAGCAAAATGGAACCTCAGACCTCCAGCCCACCTTGCACAAGTCCAGGAGACAATGAGATAGAGGAAGATGGAAGATACGCATCTGAAATTTCTGAAATGACAGCAAGTAAAGGAAAGAAACAAATCCATGAGGCTATAAAGGAAGTCAGATATTATCTCTCAGGTAAAAAAAGAAATGTCAACATTTTACATGAATTCCTCAGCAAGTCTACAGTAGAGATAGATTTAAAAAAAACTGATAGGAAAAAGATGGAAACCATAAATGATCAATTTACAAAAGAAACACAATAGGGGCCGGGGAGATGGTTCAGTGGAATAAAGCGCTTCCCTGGCAAGCGCAAGGGCCTGAGTTCAATCCCCGGTTCCACAAAAAAAAAAAAAAAAAAAAACCAAAAAACCAAAAAAAACACAATACACAAGACAGATTCAAATAGATATCCACGAAATTAAAAATTTCACTGGAAGCTGGCAAAACTGCTTAAATGAAACTGAAGACAGCCTTTCGGCCAGAACCACTATCTTCTAATAATTTGCTAAAATGACTAACACAAAGGGCAAGAAGTAAGGAACCAGTATATGTTCTCCAGGCCTTTTAGAAACTATGAGGCTGTTCTTTTGGCCACATACATACGAATCTACAAAAAGGGTGATATTGTTGACATTAAGGGAATGGGTACTGTGCAAAAAGGAATGCCTCACAAATGTTACCATGGCAAAACGGGAAGAGTCTACAATATTACCCAGCATGCTGATGGCACTGTTGTAAACAAGCAAGTTAAGGGCAAGATACTTGCCAAGAGGATTAATGTGCATATTGAGCATATTAAACACTCAAAAAGTCATGATAGCTTCCTGAAACACGTCAAGGAAAAGGATCAGAAAAAGAAGAAAGCCAAAGAGAAAGATACCTGGGTTCAACTCAAGTGTCAGCCTGCCCCTCTCTGAGAAGCACACGTTGTGAGGACCAATGGGAAGGAGCCTGAGTTGTTAGAACCCATTCCCTATGAGTTCAGGGCATAAACTGGGGATGCTGTTCTGCCATTCAGCACCCAATTGGCAGCTTAAGTGTTCTAGGTCCTACATAATAAAATCCTGGGTTGTAAGGGTGGTTTTCTTAGTTGAACAGGTATGTGGTGCCTTCTTACCTCAGAAATATTTTCAGCAGATTTTTACTGTACCTAGTAATTGTGTCTAGTCCTTATTTTTTTTTGGCAGAACTAGGGATTGAACTCAGGCCCTTGCGCTTGCCAGGCAAGCACTTATTCTACTGAGCTATCTCCCCAGCCTGTGTCTAGTCTTTAATCTTCAGTGTTTTTCTTGCTGAAAGACACTGCTGAGGTATTATGCAAGTGTATACCCAAATATTCAAATATTTTATAAAATATTTATATTGACTTGAAGATCCTGTAAATCACCATGGGAAAAGATGTATCGAAATAAATGGAAGGGGCCGACGAGATGGCTCAGTGGAATAAGCGCTTCCCTAGCAAGTGCAAGGGCCTGAGTTCAATCCCTGGTTCCGCAAAAAAAAAAAAAAAAAAGGTAAATCACTTTAGGAAAAAATGAAAAGAAGAAACAAGACAGACTTTTAAAAGACGCTGAAGACAGAATTGTGGCTAGTGATCATGAAAGGAAAGTTATCTTGAAAATAACAAAGGATCAGGAAATAATACAATAGCTGTAAAATTACACAAAAAATACTAACTGATGTTAAAGAAAAAGTCAACACAAATGACATAAAAAAAACTTTTGCAGAAGTAATAGAATATTTCTCAAGTATGGGAGAAGAATCTGACTTACAGATAAATGAGACACATAGAACTCTAATTTGCCATAACCAAAATAAATCTACACCTATACACGTAATAATCAAGATCCCAGAAACTCAACACAAAAACAAACTTTTGAAAGCTGTGAAAGGAAACAGATCACCTACCTATAAAGGGAAGCCCATCAGAATCAAAGCAGACTGCTCAACACAAATCTCAAATCAAGAAGAGCTTGCAGTGAAGTATTTCAAATCCTGAAAGAAAACAACTTCCAACCCAGATTGATGTACCCTGTAAAACTTTCAAAATGAATGAAGAAATAAGATACTTCCCTGACAGACAACAGGTGAAGAAATTCATGACTACCAAACCAACACTACAAAGAGTACTAAGACATATTCTAGATAGAGATAAAAATGACCACAATTCCAAGAACAACTGAAAGCAACCACCAAGCAGGGCAAGCAATTAAACAGAGGGGGAAGAGCAGGGAACCAAGAGCAGGAAAATAACATAACAAATATAAGCCAATTTATAGCAATCATAACCATTAATTTATTTTTAATTTTAATTTTTTATTTTTTGGTGGTACCAGGGATCAAACTCAGGACCTTGCGCTTGCCAGGCAAGCACTTATTACACTGAGGTATCTCCCCGGCCCCTGTAACTCTTAATTTAAAAGGCCTCAATTCACTAATCAAAAGAAATACACTGACAGAGTAGATCAAGGAACAAGATTCAGCAACATGCTGTATACAAGGAAAACATTAAACTCAAACTCAAAAAGGAATTCATACTAAAAGTCAAAGGATGGAAAACAAAGCTCTGTGGAACAGGAAACCAGAAATAAGCACAGGTATCTTATTTACAGACAATGTGAACTTCAAACTAAGAATAATCAAGAGATAAAGAAGGTCACTAAATATTTGTTAGGGGAAACCTTTGAGAGGAGGTAAACAATCACGAATATGTATGCACCAAATACGGAAACACCCAACTATATAAGATAAATATTAATAAACATGAAAAATTAAATGAGCAATGACACTGTAATGGGTGACCTTAATATCCCACAGTCACACATAGATAGGTCAACCAGGCAAAAACCAGCAAAGATATCAGAACTGAACCAAACCTGTGAAGAAATGGACTTAGATGCTTATAGTGTTTCACCCAGCAACATCAGAATACACATTCTTCTAGCTGCATATGGAATGTTCGCCAAAAACACCATATACTAGCCTATAGAATATCATCAAGTACATGCAAAAGAACTGAAATTGGAAATTAATGTCAAAAGAAACTGCAAAATTCCATGAACACATGGAAATTAAGGAACACCCTCCTGAATAACCAATGTGTAGATGAAACTAAGCACTTAACATGTAGCAGCACCATCAGCGCATCCACCTGGACTGGGTGCCAGGCACTGGCACAGGCTCTTGCACAGGATCAAAGCACATGCTCCACTCCTTCCTGGGCTTGCACTCAGGGAGCAGCGTTGTCCTGCCTAAGTCACCACTCCGCAAAGGAAGTGAGCATGCAGTGACTGGCCTCCAGCCTTCACATCCTGTTTTGATTCTCCACGGGCTGAATCATTCTCTCTCCACCCATGTCTGCTACCTTTGCTTCCTCTGTGCTGCTTCTGAGGGTACCTGCCAGTCAATCTCCTGTGTGAAAGCTGACTCTATTTTCCCAAGAACCCAACATAAGAAATGATCTCAGTTCATTCTGTATCACATTTCTGTAATCTAGTAATACAATGTTACCTTGAAAATATAGTGAAGTTCCCATTTTATGACCAACACTCAAACGTTGCATTTGGCTTTGTTTTGGCAGAATGAAGTTTAAGAACCTCTGAGTACAAGTCCAAATACATTCACAGAACTGTGACCTGGGTGGGCTGGGTTAGCTCTCTGAATGAGAATTTCCTTATCTTTGAAGTGGGATGAAAATGACAATGTAAATGAACAGCATTCCCATAAGGACCACAGGAGATGCTGCCTAAGATTAAGAGGTAGAAAGAAATTAAAACAGTCGTCCTCTGAGATATATCATTTTTGATGATGGGAGATTGAGAAGTGAAGAGGTTGGACCATGAACCACATGGTAAGTGCTGAAACAGCCAAACATAAACTGCAATCAGGCTATATTATTCTGCCAGGGAGTGAGGTTTGAGGTGAATAAAAGGTGGGGAAAATGTTTCACAAGAGGGAGAGAACAAAAAGGTATTCTAAGCTACTGAAGAACACTTTAAAGGTAGAATGGGTTAAATGTCACACTGTGTCAGGAATGTAAAATTGTACATTTCATCTGAGGGGTGGTATTTAAGTAACAAAGAAGGTTGGAGAGTTTTTTAGGGCACAGAATCCACCGAAGATTTTAAACCAAGAAGCATCTTGATTAGACCTGGGTGACTATCCAGTGTAAGGTGCTACTTCTTTTCTTTGGTACCAGGAATCAAACTCAGGACTTTGTACTTGCCAGGCAGGCACTGTGCCACTGCACTATATCCCCAACCCTGTATGATGACACTTGGAAACTTCCTAATATATTTTCTTTTCTTTATCATGTAACATCAAATTACATTTGTTAAAAAAAGGAAGTAAAAAACTGCAAATGAGGAATGTTCTAGCATTTCAATTAGTACACTGGGTTACTTGCTGAAGTGGGGAAAATCATCTCAAACTTTAAGACAATGTCCTCTGTGGATAAGGAATAGAGTGGATGCAAACGGGCCTGTACTATAATTGAAGAGGAAATATACAGGTATTTCTTAAGTAAAAACGAAAGTAGCCAAGAATCACATGGGTTGTGGCAGGGCTCCTCTTTCTCTTCTCTCCCCTCGCTTCATACCACCTGCTTCAGGACCATGGACCTAAGCTCAAGTGAGCCTCTACAAAAACCCAGGCTCTCACTGACCTCATATCCCTTGAGGTGCTCTCCAGGGAGCTGCCACACAGCCACTCCCCACACCAGCACCCATCTCCCGCCTCCAGGAATCTTCAGCTGGGCCCTCTGGGTTCAGTGCACCTCCCCTACCCCTGACCTTGCCAGTAGCTGCTCTTACTTGCTTTGCTGAAATGGAGGCCAGGCTCTCATCTGGTGGCACAGCTGTCCCCACAGATCTCTCACTACTGATCTCTGGGGTAGGGTAGGTGTCCTTGCTCTTGGTGTTGCTCACTCACCCTAGAGAGAGTCAACTTCGAATCCTGCACATCCCTGGGCACTCATTTCATTCTTGATTTTAGCTCATCATTCACTGTTCACTTTTCTTGTTTGTGTTACTTACTCACTATGCTAAACTACAACCCTTCTTAACTGCAAGTTAATGTAGCTAGAAAAGCACCACTGTCTTTGCTACTCTTCTCTCATTGCTGGGACAAATACCCGACACCCAAAATGAAGGAAGGAAAGGTTTATTTAGCTCACAGTTACTGGAGGTTTCAGTCCATATTCAGCTGGCTCCAAGGCAGCAAGGCACACAGCAGAAAGCAACCTTTCCTGGCGGTAGCAAAGAGCAAGAGCACAAAAGGAGGAGCGGCAGCAGCTCAAGCCACTAGCTTCTCTTTCCACCTTACACTGTAATGCAAACTACCTGCCCCAGGGCAGGTGCAGCATCCACACCCACAGTAATCAATCACACACTCCAGAAGCTACGCAATGACTGTATGAGGCTTTGGGGGGACACCTATACACAAACCATAACAACCACACATTTACGAATATCAACCCCTAGTGAGCCAGGGCAGTCACGGTATATGCAGCTGGAACAGTCACTCTGCTACTTCTTGGGGCAAGGACTATATTTCCTTTATTATGAAACCTACACTAGTCTTTCCTACATTCTTGAGTTGTCTCTGCTCCCTGCTTCACTGAGGCAATAAGCAAACGGAAGTCTGCCAAAATGTCCCCTTTCCATCAACTCTTCCACTTGCATCTACACCCAAATATTTTACCTATTTTTGCTCATCTCTCATGCTACCTAAGGCTCTACATTGCTCAAATCAGGCTTTAGTGCTCTGCTCTCCTCCCACAGTAAAAGTGACCTCATTCAGCCCACGGCTTCAAATATCACCTGTATGTTACGACTTCCAAGTGTTTCTCTACCTCAGACCATTCCCCAAACAAATTCCTACTCAACCATCAGGTAGACACCTCTACTTAGATGCCTAATAAGCACGCAAAAACAGTACCTAAAACAGTTCCTGACTTTCTCCACAAATCTTTTTTGATAGTCTTTCCTTCTCAGTAAATGACAACTCCATTTTTGCAGCTGCTGAGACCATCATGCGCTGTCCTTCTACCTTCAAAATGTAACCATAATTGTATTGCTTCGTGCCACACCTACTGCTTTTGTCTGGGTAATTACCATCTCTTATATAACCTCTTATAACAGTCTCCCACTGGTTTCCTTCTTTGCACCTTCACCTTTCCTACAGGATTTTCTTTACCTAGCAGTCTAAGTGATCCTGTGAAAATCTCTCAGACCCTGTTCCTTTGCTACTTGAAACTTCCTGTGGCTCCTTTTCACTCTCACAGTAACAGTTAAAGTCTAACAAGGACCTCCATATGGCCTGGTCCTTCACAGCCTCTCTTCTGACCGATACTGGCAGTAGGCACTGTTACGCCGTGGCCTTTGCAATTGTGTGGATGTTCTCTCCCAGGTGCCACAGGCCCCATCCCTCACTTCCTTGAACTTACATGAAAATATAAAACTCTCATGAACTCTTTCCTGCTCTCTCTGCTAACGTTACATTTTCTTTCCTCTGACACCAACTCTTTTTCTCTACTTTATTTTTTCCCTTATTGATCACAAAGGAAAGTACAGATGTTACTTACTTGGTTTGCGGTAGTCTCTCACCATATGCCATAATGCCAGCTCCCTGATAGGAACTCTTGTCTGTGTGCTCACTGCTTATGCACCCAGGAGTAGAACAGTGCCTGGCACATAACAGTCATTCAGTAAGTACTGACTGAATAATGAATCAAAGCTACTCACCCTGTAACACCACCAAGATGTACGGGGGGAGGCACAGCATGATCAAGATGAAAGTACTCAGGCTTTCACAGAGAGCACATTGACCAAGTAATGGCTGTGACTCATCCACATGGCTGACACTGACAAAGGTTCTACAATCTGAGGTACAGGATCTCAAGATAAATCCTGAGGGGATTTCATCGACCTTATCAGACCCAAAAGCTACAACTCTTGCTGCATAGGTCCTGCTTTACCTGCTTTACCATCCAGCAGAAAAGTATAAAAACGAAGTATAAGAAATAAAGCCATGGGCTGGCGAGATGGCTCAGTGGTCTAAAGCACCTACTTGGAACAAGCTTGGCAAAGCACAGGGACCGCGGTTCGATCCCCCAGCACCACATGCCAGCCAGCCCCGCCCCCTGGTGGGCTGAGCTGGCCACACACACACACACACACACACACACACACACACACACACTAAATAAATGTTAAAAAAAATGGGTTTAAAAAAAAAAAAAAAAAAAAAAAAAAGAAGTAAAGCCATGGTGTTATGTTGAGCTATAGGGGACTCAGGTCAACATTTTCTGACATTGCCAGTCAAGCGGAAGACCCAATACTATTATGAACTACTGAACTCTTTTAGAATATTTTGCTGAGTTTACACACCTATATTTAAAATGATGCAACTTAACAAAAAAAGGGGATACAGATGAATGTCCATTTTGTATCTGTGTATTCAAAGTGGTTAGGATAGATATATAGTTACATTCTCTTAATGAATAGAGGGATTTGCTCTAATGGTGTTTGTAAATAGGATATCAAGTCTACATCTTGTACAGCAATTAACCACTAGGAAGAATGTATGTAATGTGTTAATTATTGAAACTGTCCTGCCAATTTGGTTTGAAACTATCTCATTGCTATTTGTTTCTCAATAAAATTATGGAAAAAAATAAAATAAAATAAACTGTCAAAAACTAAAAAAATGAATTGATATGACAACAATGTAGCGGTATAAGAAAAAAAAAAAATCCTTACAGCAGCAAAACGCAACTAACTAAACAAAACACATGAAGAAAACAAAGCACCTATGGCAGCCCAGAGGTGTCCTCTGTGGTGAGCCTGGGGGCGGGATGGAAAGACATTGATAAAGACAGAGTGCAACCCCTAAGAAAACAAAAGTTAATAGAAAACTTCTAAATTCTTCACAGCTGATTCGAGCTACTGAACTTAAGAGCACACAGTCAATAAAAAGTTGAACAAGAGATGGTAAGTAGTTCTACAAGATGAAACAAAGGAGAATACAGGGCCAAAGAAACACAAAAACACATCTTCACAGTGGGACAGATATAAGGGAAATTTAACAAGGAAAAAGACACAGACAAGGGCAGGCCAAATAGCTCAGTGGATTAAAGCACCTGCAAGCAGGCACAGGGGCTGGGGGTTTGATCCCCGGGGCCTGCTGTGCTGGCCCCTGGCCTGCTGAGATGGCAACTGAGACTGGGTGTGGTGGCGCACACCTATAATGCCAGCTCTTGGGAGGCTGTAAACAGATGGATCACTACAAGTCTGATCTAGTTGTGAGACTCTGAACACCTGTATTCCCTGAAATACAAACAAACAAATAAATATAAGAAAAAAAGACAGACAAATAGGGTGAATAAAGGACATAAAGGCTGGATATAATCCTAGTGAATGAAGATAGAAAAAAAGAAATGGAAGCAATCAGATAAAGGCAAAAATGTAAAAGCTGAATAAGTTAGAAGTCTGAATGCTCAGTTTACTGAGATTATAATTATTTGATAGCAATTACTAGTCTGCTGCAAACATTTTAAAAAATTAAATAGCATAGCCAGGTGGGGTAATGCATGTCTGTTATCCCAGCATTCAAGAGGCTGAGGCAGGAGGAACACTGTGAGTTTGAGGCAAGCCTAGGGCTACATGCTGAGTGAGTCCAAGGCCAATATGAACTACACAGTGAGTGATAACTGGCTGCTCTAATCACTAGGAACAGTTTATAAGAGTGCTTTTCATATAATTCTGTAAGAAGCTACACTGAAATGCTCTGTGAGTTACCTTTTTTTTTCACAACAGAAATTACAAATCCAATGAGGTCCACCTCAGAACAAGACGGCTGAAAGTCTGGATCTAACAGTCTGTTGAAGCAAAGGGCCTCCCTTGGGTGATAGACTTGGGATAATATTTCATCTGAAGCCTACAGAAAACAAAAATCAGTATATACAAAGTATGAAATAAAATTTACTCATTAAATTGAAATATAATAAAAGTTTTGTACCGTTAATTGTTGATATTGAGTTTTTTTTGTTGCTGTTAACTGTATACTGGCTTTTTCAGATTTGCTTTTAGATTGTGACGCTGCAAGATGATAAATTCTGTATCTCCTTCCCTCTGTTAAGAGTGAATATAAATCTGATGATGGTCGCCATATATTCAATATAACTGTTTAGAGAAAGAAATGGAAGATAACAGCAGGAAGAACTGGTAATCATTGCAACTCTTAAAAATAAGCACAGACAACAATAAAAATGGAAGGATTTTGTTATGACTGTGAGCAGTGGTGCCCATTTTGTCCCTCTGATATACATTATACTTTACTTACTAACTGTAACCTTTTAAAATTAATTTCATTTTAAAAAATACTGATAAAACATTTGCATACAAACCTGAATAACTTTCTGTCCTCTCATAGCTTACAACACGCAACTTCCACACAGTTGTGACGTCCCTTGATAGGCCCAGGTCCTCCTGCTCAGCAGATTCCATGGCCTTCCTGAACTCCACCTGGATCTGCGCCTGTCTCTTGTCATTCAACATCTGTCGGTAATTGTTCAACACTCTTATCTGCTCTTCACTGAAACAACCCTGTGACCATTTAAAATAGTGAAAGAAAAAACAAAACAGAAAGTCCATCTATTATTACTAGGTTGCTTTAATTAGGAATATAATACAGCAGATATGAGTTCACTTTTTTTTTTTTTTTTTGTATTTTTAGGGAAGGGTCTACAGGGTGTTCAGGGTCTCACTACTAGATTGGACTCGTAGTGATCTGCCTGCTTAGTCTCCCAAGAGCTGGGATTACAGGCACACAGCACCATGCCGTCTCAACTGCAGTCTCAGTGTGCCCCAGGGGCAGGGCTAGCACAGCAGGCCTGGGGATTGAACCCCCAGCCCCTATGCCTGCTTACAGGCACTTTAATTCGCTGCTGCTGAGCTATTTGGCCGGCCCTTTGAGTTCACTTTAAAGGCAGAGATTAATGTACTCAGTTTATCATGTAATATTCTCAAGAGCTTCAAACTGTTTATTAATTCTTCTGAAAAATTAATTTCCCTTGGGGAGAAATCCCCCAATTATAAGTGTACTTTAATCAACTGCCACCATCCGCATTATTAATGGCTAACTACAATATCTGAGGCATGGATCTGTGTGTGGAAACTACTGATTCATTTAATCCTCACAACAGCTCTCTGAGATAGGCACTATCACATTTCACAGCTGATGAAACTGAGGCACAGGGACAGCAATACTGCACAGCCACACTGGAGAAGGTCTCATTCTAAAGGATAATTGCATGAACTCTGTGGAATAGTAGATATGACTGAAGACAGATGTGTAATACAGACACTTTCATCTTTTTGCCTCAAATTTTTCTCAAGTTGCTCTCACAAATTCCTAACAGGACCTCTTAGGAATTTTACTCAATATAGTGAAAATGAACAAATAATAAAATATAATATGAAATGGAATCTAGATATGTAACACACTAGCCTGGTGTTATATACAGTTTAACATCTAGGTGGCTTGTGGGTTTGCTCAGTTGTTTCAAGTGCCTTGTCGGACAGAGTCAGTCAGGTGCAGGGGACTGTAGTTCAATCCCCAGCTCCACAACCTCAGCAGACCTGCCCTTAAGGCAGCCTGGGCTACCAAAAAAAAAAAAAAAAAAAAAAAAAAAAAAAAACAACAACAAAAACACCCTCTCCAGTTTTAGGGTCAGGGAGATGGCTCAGTAGAATAAGTGCCTGCCCGGCAAGTGCAAGGTCCTGAGTTCAATCTTACTGGGGGGAAAAAAAAACAAATGACATTCACCAGTTTAATATCTGGAAGAGGCTATAAAATCTTTATATCACTAAAGGTCATTCTAAATACATTGATAACCTTCACTATATACACACATTTTTTAAAAAACCCTTCATTAGGGCCAGCCAGATGGCTCAGGGGACTAAAGCGCCTGCTTCGGCCGAGCATAGTGACTGGGATTCGATCCCCGATGTGCTGCGCTGGCCCTGCCCCCAGAGGTGCTGTGGCAGCAATTGAGACTGGGCATGGTGGTGCGTGCCTGTAATCCCAGCGCTTGGGAGGCTGAAAAACAGGAGGATCACTACTAGTCCAATCTATGTAGTGAGACCCTGTACACCTTGTCCCAAATTAAAAAAACAAAACAAAAACCCTACATTTCAAAGGCCTACAATACAGGCCTGGTGTAGTGGCTACATAGTGAGCTCAAGGCTAACCCAAATGACAAGAGCAAGACCCTGTCTCCTCAAACAAACAAACAGAAGAGTTACAGCACTGTTAGTTTGAATATATATATATTTTTTAAACAAGGCTATTTTTTTCTTTATTTTTGCTATACTACCAGGGATTAAACCCAGGGCCTTCACACTGAGCTGCATCCCCAACCCCTTTATTTATTAATTTGAGAAACAATCTTGCCAAGTTGGCCAGGCCAAGTTTAAACTCATCATCTTTCTGCCTTAGTCTTTGACAGTGCTGGGATTACAGCTTTGTGCAACCATGCCGAGCAGATTTTTAAGGAATTAATGGCTATTTTCTCCTCTAAGCACTACAATAATAACACTGTCTAATTCAACTGTCATACAATTAAATCCTTAAAGCTCTACAGAAAAGCCACTTTTAGGTTTTTTATTAAACAGAAGGTAGAAATGAGAACCTGAGAGATCAGTAAATTCTGTAAAAGAGGATCAGCCAGATAAATATTTTATAAAATTTTGTAGGTGAAACTAAAACTATCTTTATGGTAACTCAGAGAATCCATAAGCATCAACAAAAAAAGCCTTGATTTAGAGACTTGCAGCAATACTCAGAGGATTTAAAACTAGACTCAATTCTCTGAAGAGCCCAAACTGTAACATCTGAGAACATGAAGGAATTCTGCTCAGATTACTCAAAAAAGTACTGTTCACATTATGATGGAATATGGTTTATTTTGTAGTGGTGCTATTTAGAAAGTTAGAACTATATTAAGTTATTAAGTAAATAAAAAATGAATGCAATAAACAACCAGTAGTTTCCCTAAAATATTCCCCCCTTCCAACAAAGTAATCTTAGAATTTGTATTAATTTAGATATTTAAGAGTCAAAAATTTAAGTTAATGGAATATTTTGATAATAGTAATTAGTGCTTTATATATTTTATATACACTACAGAAGTTGATATTAAAATAAGCTATACATAGCTATTGTATTCCCAATGTGCTTAGCTAGCAAATGATAAAGCCATGATTCTAAAGGCTCTACAATTTCTAACATGGTTTAGTGCTTCTAAAATTTTCTTTTCCTAGCATCCTTTAGGTAGATATTTATGAAATAAATTTGGTAGGACTTGAAAAAGAGCTAGAGATATGGAAATTTTGACATTGTTTGAAGTTACTTGTTTTACTTTAAAATCAACAAGTTTTGCCAGCATTTTAAAGTACATTTATTGGGGCTGGTGAGATGGCTCAGTGGTCTAAAAGCACCTACTTAGAACAAGCTTAGCAAAGCACAGGGACCGCAGTTCAATCCCCCAGCACCATGTGCCAGCCCGCCCCGCCCCCTGGTGGGCTGAGCTGGACACACACACACACATACACACACACACACAAATAAATAAAAAATTAAAAAAAAATAATTAAAGCACATTTATTTAATATATGAAGTTCTTGAAACTTCCAGAATGGTACTCATCCCCTGTAGAAGATACAGCATTCCTATCTTCCAAGAAGAGGCAGGGCTAGTCATCTGCCCCACCATCCCCTCACCTCTAGGTAATCTGGGTCTGGTGCATGTCTCACCGCTTCATAAAGCTCTGCCCCATCCTGCAGAGCACACACTTGCTGTCTCTTTAGAGCAGGTGATGATGCACACCATTTTGCTGTATTTGCTAAGAAAAAAAAAGAAACATTAATTATTTAAACCAAAAATGTAACAAAAACTACAGAACTAAGCAAATGTCACCTAACGAGGGAAGATCAATTCTTAAAAAATGTACCTGCTAAGTTTTCTTGAAAAATTTGAAACCAGTAAACTAATGTTTTTATTTTTTTTTAAATGTCACAGGCTGGGGAGATAGCTCAGTGGCATAAGTGCCTACCTGGCAAGTACAAGGTCCTGAGTTCAATCCCTGGTACCACAAAAAGAAAAAGAAAAAAAAAAAAAAAAGTCATATAGACTTAAAGTAGTAACTTGTGAATTAAGTAAATGGCTTCTATTATTTACTTATTTATGAAAATGGTATGAGCCAGTGGTGTTTTGTTTTGTTTCTGTGGTACTGAGGATTGAACTTAGGGTACTCATATTGCGTTATTTTAAGACAGGGTCTCACTACGTTTTTCAGGTTGAACTTGTGAACCTCCTGCCTCAGCTTCCTAGAGTCCTGATATTATAGATGTGTGCAACATCTTAGGCTGAGCTGGTGATAATTTTGGAAGTCCAATCTCTCTAAGATTTATAAATATTATGAACTTAAATAATATACAAAATCATGACAAAAATACATGGAAACATCATATCTTCAACAATAATGAAGATAGAAAAAATATAACTATGTCATTTTAACTTAAAGACACTATGATTTTTACTATAAACAATGATGCCATAGTGACAATAAATCCTAATTCCAGATGTAACCTGAAAAATGCTGAGAGTATGTCATATTTTACTGCTCAAGCCAATTACAAATTATATAAATGCTCAGTGCTTTGAAAAAAAGGCAATGATAATTTAGGGTAAGTTAAATATTTATTTGGGTATCTGTGTAATAAAATTAAAAAAAAATCAAGACTCACACAATTTTAAAAAGTATTTATTACTCCAAGACAACTTTGAAGCCTCTAAAACTTTGTTCTCCTATGAAAAATAATTAATCTTAATATACAATTAACTAATTTTACCTTCATCCTCTTCAAACTCTGCTTGAATTTTAGTGAATAAGATTTCCAGTTTCTTCTGTTGGATCTCTGCATGTTTTGCTGCTTCCTTTTCTTCTTCTCTTTCATTGCGAAATATGTATAATCCGGATGATGTCTTCTCCATCCACTATAAAATGTGTTATATTAATAAAACAGTAGGAAGGGAACACTGAAATTATTTGCATCAAAAGAAAAAAATACAGAGTAAGTTTCACGACTGTCATACCTGTACAGGGTATACTCTCTGCACAATGACATCAGCACAACCAACCTTTCCTCCATCACTGAACAGTGATGGCAGGCGGAGAGGGAATGGCCGAGGGTCGCGAAAGAACCCCAGCTTGGTGCACCAGCGAGCAGGTCGAGTACTGTTAGCAGATATCTGGACACACAAATGAATACAATGCTTGAGAAGTTAAATACATACTCAATTCTATTAACGTTTTCATTAGGGTTTTTATGCTTTCTTTCTAATGAAAATTATTTGCACCTAAGAATCTCATAAAGATTGGTAGGAAAAAAAAAATGATTGGTAGGAAAGTGACTAAAAAACTGTATAAAAGTAAATGTATTTCCAAAATATAGTACTTGAAAAATATTTGTACTAATATAAAGCCTTAATTATGTATTAACAATTAATAAATAATTTATTTAATATTTATCAATATGTATTTCTATTAGAAAATAGATGAATGGACTTCCATTTAAGCATATTGGATTAAAATATATTCATTTCTCCAGGTTTCCTCTAAAACCTAGGGAAACAACTAGAATTGGCAAGAAAAGATGCGGTATCACCAACGGTTTAGAAACTAAAATTACATCAGGAAAGTAAATGATAGAGTAGTTTGAAAATGATGCTAAGTAATAAAAAGGACAAGTATTCACAGAGCACTTACTCAGAGGCTGGGGCATGGTGTTAAGTGCTATCTATTAACATTTAATTTGCACAACACTCCTGAGACTTATCCCCAATTTACAGATAATAAAACTAATGTATAAGGTAAATTACATAACCTGGCCAAGGTAACTCAGGCATCAAGCTATTTGTAAGGAACCAATATGACACAAAAAAAACTGAAAGAAACACCCAGAAGTTAGAGGTATCTCTGGTGGCAGGAACACAATGTGGAATAGAAAATAGGAGAAATGAAGTAAAAAATAGAAAAGAAGTTTGTACAAACAGTTAAAACCCCAGATTTCCTTTTCTATCCCAACAGCCAGGTGGCTATCCCTCTGTCCCCTTAAAAAAGAATGAAGGAGGCTTTACTTTCTGGAGAGGCTGAACCACACACACTCTGCACTCTGAACGCTTGGCAGAGGCAGTGGGAAAGAGGGACTGAAGGGTTTTTTTTTTGTGGAACTGAGAGTGAACTCAGGCCCTTACACTTGCCAGGCTAGCACTTATTCTACTGAGCCATCTCCCCGGCGCCAAGGGATGGAAGTTTTATTAAAAGTACCCAGGAAATGATTATGAGGCTCCCAAGTAGTTTCTGTAGTCTGCTCAGCTCAGGGAAAGGTCACTAGCATGTGAAGGTCTATTAAAGACCCAAATCCCCACCTCACCACTGTGACAAGCCTCTTTTCACAGAACTCTAGTCAGTGTACCGGTGGTCCTCACTGGAAGAGGTATGATCAGCTAGCAGTAACCAGCTGAGGCAAGGCTCCTCCACCAGAGACTCAAAGAGAAAAAGAGGTTCTCACAGAGAAAAGAAATGCAGGGAGCAGGAAAAAAAAAAAGATATTAGTCAGTAGCCTTAGAAAGATGCAAAGATATTATATCCATAAAACAAAAATCAAATGCAACAACAACAAAATATTTAAAAAATAAAAAAGGAGGCCTCTCGAAAAATATGCAAGTAGACAAATTCACTTTAAGGATTAGAAGACAAAAACAAACTATTGTAGAAAACGGGGAGCAAAAGACCACAAAATTAGACCTCCCACCTAGGAGGGCTAGTGCCCAAATATCAGATAATTTAGAAGAAAAGAAAAAATTATCAAAGAACCATTTCAAGAAAATATCCCAGAACTCAATGAAGGTCACAATTTCTAGAATGTATGCCACTGAGTATTCAGGACAATGTTTAAATGATTTTTTAAAAAGCAATACAGTTCTTTACTTTGAAATTTCAGAATGCTGGGAATGAAGAACAACCTTAAAATTACCCCATATAATGAAAGATTGAAAATAAAAACATAATTAACTTAGTTATATGCTATCCTAATAATAACAGCTATTGTAGAAGCAAGAAGCTAATAAGGAAAATGTCTTCAAAACGCTAAAGGAATATTTTCAACCTAGGATTTTATATTCAGCCAACCATACCATAAGATCTGAAAGAGTTTCATGTTGTCTTTGTCGAGAAGCCTTTGAGCTGAGAGTGGTGGTGCACCCCTAGAATCCCAGCACTCCATGAGGCTAAATAGAGGACTATAAATTCAAGCCCAGCATGGGTCACTCAGTGACTTACAACACCCTACCTCAGAAAAAAAAGACAAAGGTCCTGAATTCATTTGCCAGGACTGAGGAATGCCTGTTATGAGCTCCTAGAATAAGGAATCAGTCTAGACAGATGACATGAAATGAGGGAAAAGGGCTTCTAACACAGAAGGATTTCTAGAATGGTAACTATGGAGCACACAAAGAAAATAATCACTTTTCAGAACTGAAGCAGGAATGTCGAAAGGTCTAGGGGGTCTCTGAGATGGAAATAAAGGTCATACAGGTATTATAATATGTTGAGGAGCATCATTATATAAATATTGTGCGGCAATGCATCAAGCTGCAAAAAATATTTTTCAAAGTTGTTAGATTCAGTCAGTTAGCAGCAGATTCTCCCCCAAAACACCACTAACTGAATAATCTGCCTCTTACATAAAGATCATCAAATTATCATTAATGACATAAGTAAATTTAAAATTTTAATTTAAAACTGGTTAAGAAAATTTAAGTGAATCAGTGACTGAATCTTATGTAGAAATGCAGTAATTTAATTTACCTTTAACATAAGAGAATCTGGGGCTTCAAGAGGTGAACAGGCTTCTGGAGAGCCCACCAGTTCTGCTCCATGGACAATGATCTTCTGACCCACACCCAGTCTCCCATTCTTTATGAGAGCAGACAGAGGAGGGTCTAGCTGAGCTTTGACAGCATACCACCCATCTGTAAGTTCGATAATGGCCACTTTCTTGGTATTTGAACTACTAGTTCTATTGCTAAAGGTTTCAGATGTATTCATGTTGGATGAAACAATGTCAGAAACACAGAGGACAAGTGTTTTTGCAGCTGTATCATCCCTTTCCGTTATCTTCTTTATAGCTGATCTTCTGCTTCTATCAATTTCCATGTCATATCTAAAAATTTTTTAAAATGCTAAATTAGGAATTGTGCCTCTACAATTTCAATGCTACTAAATAGCTAAGAAAAGTTATCAAAGAAATACTGCAATCTAGAATGTTTTAGTTAGAAAGACATTGTTTTATATTGTTAAAATATGAGTACAAAAGTCAAGAGAAAAAAGCTGCGCTAGCAATTCATGAATAATGGATCAAATTAGTAAAGACACAGCAGAGGAGAGGGAAGCAAGACAAGTGGCTGCGTGAGGGCAGGGAGATGGTGAGAGAACAACGTTATACAACAAGATAAGCGGCTGCATGAGGGCAGGGAGATGGTGAGAGATCAACGTTATACAA
>NW_004524614.1:10165106-10170865 GCF_000260255.1 Octodon degus | reverse complement strand
TGAGGGCAGGGAGATGGTGAGAGAACGTTATACAACAAGATAAGCGGCTGCGTGAGGGCAGGGAGATGGTGAGAGAACAACTTTGTACAACACAAAGGCACAGAAGTCATGAACGGCAGAGGTCTCAGTCCTACCACAGGAGATGATTACTTAGTATAACACTTTAAACTTGCCTGTATTTTAGTTGAAGAAGGACCCTTTCTGGATTTAGGCATCTATTAGCAAATTCCTGAGGAAAAGCAAATTCCATAGCTGCCAGTTTCCATATAATCCATCTGTAGTGATTATACACCCAAATTCTGGAAATAAGCTTTGGATCTATACCTGGGGTGTCACACAAAGCCCTGAGCAAATAAATGTGGAAAAAACAAAAAACCACGTCAGGTAATACTAAATTCAACAACTGTGACATAACTATACTCTGTACAAAAAAAAAAAAAAAAAAAAAACCCACATTGTGCAAGACTGTTCAAGTTTTTATGTGAACAGATCTATCACATAATTTCAGAAAATTATCATGTGTCAAAATAACATATAAATAAAACTATTTTATTGAGAAACAAACAGCAATAAGACAGTTTCAAAACTGATTAATAGGACAGTTTCAGTAATTAATACATTGTACATTGTTATCTTCTTAGTGGTTACCCACAGTATAAGATGCAGACAGGATAGCCTGCCCAAACACAATTAGTACAAATCTTTCTTCTCATTGAATTAAGTGAAAGTAGCTGTTTATCTATCCTAACTATTCTGCATATACAGATACAAAATGGTCCTTTCTTTGTATCCCCTTTTTTTGTTTAGTTCTGTCAGAAATGGGTATTCCATTGGCATCTAAATACTATAGGTGTGTGCATTCAGCTAAACAATCCAACACAGTCCAGCAGTCCACAATAGTAGTGGGTTATCTGTGGAAGTTGTTGACTTGAGCCTTTCACAGCTCAGCATATTAATATGGCTTTACTTTATATACCTCGTTTTCATACTTTTGTGCTGGATGGTTAAGACCAAGGTAAAGCAAGACCTATATAACAAGAAATGTAACTTTTGTATCTGATAAGGTCAGTCAAGTCCCCTCAGGATTTATCTGTAACCCTGTACCGCAGGTTGCAAATCCTTTGTGAGTGTCAGCCATGTGGATGAGTCACGGCCATTGCTTGACCACTTTGCTCTCTGTGAAAGCCTGAGAGAATGTTTTCTCTCCAGGTGACTCTCCTTAGGCACACTCTATGTCATTGATCATGTTGCTCTGTGGCCCCATAATCTTGATCAGAAAATCTGGGACACAACTGAGTTACATGATGTTACAGTATAGGTTCTCCTATGTCCTGAGTCTTCACTGGCCTTGAAAGGATATGGTAAAACTCTACTTATTTAATGATCAATAAATGATTTAAATTTATAGTTTTTCCTTGAAAGTGAGATTCTCAATTAGAAATAATTATGATTTTTTTTTTTTTTTTTTTTTTTTTTTTTTTTTGCAGAACCGGGGATTGAACTCAGGCCCCTGTGCTTGCCAGAGAAGCGTTTGTTCTACTGAGCCATCTCCCCAGCGCCAGAAATAATTATGTTTTAGACAATTTTTTTTCTCATTACAGAGAATATTCTTAGAAATCAAACCTAAGAATGCCTTTCCCCAGTCTTGGGCTTGCCTTAATATCATTCCTGATCTTCCTAAATCTCTTTACACCTCATCTTCTTATTCTCTTTGCACTACATCAACAAGAGCAACCAAAAGGGTACTTCCACAAACTCTGCCTCACCTCTCTACCCACTCCAATGCCTGTATCTTTACAGGAGGCCTTCTGCCCTTCATGCACAAACTCCTACCCTCTCTTGCCCAATAAAACCCTTTCATTTAGGAAATGCCTTCTCTCCTGAATCAGTAATTTTTTTTTAATCAGTAATTTTTTCCCTTTGCTACTAGACAATATCCATCAGCATAAAAAACAGGTTTTGTTTCTTACTTCAAAACACAGAAACTAGCCCAAACTGATACCTTTTGATTATAACTGCTTCTCCAGGAACTCCTCTTCCTTCCTTTGCTAGAGCTTGGATAAAGATGTCTCCTCTAAAATTCATGCTGAAATTCACTCCCAGCACAGTAGCATTGAGAAGGGCCTAGCGGAGGCCTTTAGGTCACCGGGGATGTCCCATAGGAGACAGTAAGATCTTGGCCCCTTTCTCTTTCTCTTGTACACTGGTCAGGAGGTGAGCAGTTCTGCTTTGCCACCTACTCCTGCCAGGATGTGCTCCTTTGTTATAGGTCTAAAAGCAGTAAGGCTAACCTATCATGAAATAGACTCTAAAACTGTAGCCAAAATAATCCTTTTCTCTTTATTATAAGTTCATTATCTAATGTTTTTGCAATAATAACAGCAAGTAAATGCAGACATCACAGTGTTTTTTCTTTCTACTAGACAATATCCACCAGCATAAAAAAAATACATTTGTGTATCTTTTTTTTCTTTTTGGTGGAACCGGATATTGAACTCAGGCCCTTGTGCTTGCCAGGGAAACACTTATTCTACTGAGCCATCTCCTTGGCCGTATTTTTGTATCTTAAAATACACTAGCTTAAACTTATTCTTTCTGATCTAACTTCCTCCTCCATGTACTGACTCTTATCTTGCTTCTTTCTTTTGGAATTCCTGAAACAATATTCTGTCTTTTACTCTTTGTCTTCAACTGCCCTGTAAGACACAGAGCTTCCCTCTACCAGTTGAATCCCCAGAATGAAGAATTAGCAGATGAGCTAAATATGCAGATGAACTTAAGAGGGATACCATTCCTGTGACTACTGCCAGTTGAATGGATAAATCTTGAAATGCAAAGAAAGGGGAAAATATGCCCTTCAAGAAACATGTTCCAAGAAAGGGGTAGAATGAGTTCCTACTAATCCACTCAGGAAAGAGACATTCTGTATGTGCTGAGTGTGGAAAGCCTTCACATCTTACCAAACACCAGAGAATACACACCCAGGAGAAACCTTATGTGTACACCAAATGTGGGAAGGCTTTCCGTCTCAGCTCCAACCTTACCCTTTATTACAGAACACACTTGGTGGACAGGCCCTATGACTATAAGTGTGTGAAAGCCTTCAGAGAGAGCACAGACCTTGTTAAACACTGGAAAATGCACACAGAAGAGGTGCCATACCAATGTAAAGATTGTGGAAAGGCCTTTAGTGGCAAAGGCGGCCTCATATGACACTATTGCATCCACAGAGAAGGCCCATTAGTGTAATGAGTGTGGGAAGAGCTTTAATCAGTACGCAGGTCTCAATTCTTATCAGTGCCTCCATACTGGAGAGAAGCCCTATAAATGTAAGGAATATGGGAAGCCTTCAACCAGAGATCATATTTTAATGAACATCATAGAATTCATACTCGGGTAAAGCACTATTGATAATCATTGTGGAAAAGCCTGTAGCAAGTCAAATCTTGCCAAATACCAGTGAGTGCATGCTGGAGAGGGTAAAGGGCTATCACTGTAAACACTAGAATGTAATGTAGTAACAGCTGATAGATTTTTCTTCCACTTGGCATCAAAGGCTGCTTGTGAGGTGGGCTCTGCAGGGATAGGGTAGCTAGGAGGTCTGCAGAAACCAACACAGAGCCTCTGCCTTGACCACCTCTCAGGGTCTAGTCCCCTCTCCACAGGGCATAAACTCTGAACCATGTCAGCATTGTCTTCTGTACAGTTTAATTGATGTGTGCAAGAAAGATTAATTGATGTGTGCAAGAAGAAACATTAAAACTTGTTTGGCTGCTATAATCTACAACTTGTAAAGAATTGAGTCATAGGGAGCCAGGGAAATAGCTCAGTAGAATAAGCGCTTGCCTAGCAAGCACAAGGGCCTGAGTTCAATCCCTGGTTCCACAAAAAAAAACAAAAACAAAAACAAAAAAAAAAAAGAATTGAGCCATACTGACTAGAACTTAGTAAGATTCAGAATGACAAAAGAGACTCTCTTCTACATTTATTCCTAATTGATCAGTCTTCCCTCCTTGCGCTGCTAAATTCCATCGACATGGTGACAATTCCAAAATTGATTTACTTGGTCTCTACCTTACCTATGAATTTCACACATGCATATGTAATTGGCTGTATCTTCACTTGGATATCCACTGTCAGATACCACGATTCAAATATTCAGTCCCAATTTCCCTTACATCTTTTTCTTATCAATTCTGGCAGCATTAGTGGTAAACACCTTTCCAGATGCTGAGGCCAAACCTCTGAAGGCATTCTTTCTCTCTTTTTAAAATTTTTGTACTTGGTACAGGGTCTCATTACACAACTCAGACTCGTAGTGATCCTCCTGTTTTCAGCCTCCCCAGTGCTAAGATTAGAGGATACCCAGACTCAGTCGCTAGCTCAGCGTGTTTGGTGGCGGAGCTGGCAGGGCATGTGGTACCCAGGGATGGAACCCTGATCCCTGTGCTTGTCTAAGCAGGCGCAGTCTGGTCTATCTCTCCAGCCCTTGAAGGCATTCTCTACTCTCACTCTCCACATCCAAACTTTGATCAAATCCTGATGGTGCCACCCTGTAACTGTACCTAAGATCCAACAGCTTTACCAGCTGCCATCTTGATGATCCCAGCAACATCCTGCAGCAGGACTTGGCAATACCTTCCTAAGTAGCCTCTTGATTTCATCTTTGCTCCTTCTCACAGACCAGTATCAACAAGCAGCCAAAGTAACTGTGTCCAAAGTAAGTCAGATCATGCCTCCCTTGACTTTCAACCTGACCCCATGATACCTTCCCTGATGGTTGTGTGCTCACTCCCTGTACCATCTCCAAAGTGTGTCAGTGAAGCCTTCTGACCATTTTACTTAGAAGTTGAAGATGGGAGTGGTGGTGTATACCTGTAATCCCAGCACTCTGGGAGGCTGAGGCAAAAGGATTGCCAGTTTAAGTTCAGTCTGGGCAACTTAGTGACTCAGTAAGATTCTTCCTCAAAATAAAAAATACAGAAGAGCTGGGAATGTAGCTCAGTGTGAAGGCCCTGGGCTCAACCCCCAGATTCATTCCTCCCCCAAAATTGCATCTCTCTTTATGTTACTTCTACATCCTTCTAACTTTATTTTCTAGAGCCAGCCACGTAGCTCAGTGGATTAAAGCACCTGCTTAGCAGATGCAGGGATCAGGGTTCAACCTCATGCCATGCTGGCCTTGCCCCTGGGGCTAGCTGAGATGAAACTCAGATTAGGCATGGTGGTGCATGCCTATAATCCCAGTGCTTGGGAGGCTGAAAACAGGAGGATCACTAGGAGTCCAATCTGTGTAGTGAGACCCTGTACTACATAGATAAAATAAACAAACAACAAACCAAGAAAGACCTTTGTTTTCTATTTTCATAGTACTTATCACCTTCTAATACACATCTATTTTAAAGAATTTTTGGCACCTTCCACTCTCAGTGGAATATTTGACTCATTAAAACACAGATCTTTCAGTTTTTGCTTTATGCCTTGTGCTTAAACTACTATTTAGAATGTAGTAGATGCTCATATATTGTTTGCTGAATGATCAGAAAGCTGAAAAGACACTTTATGAACGCTAACCACTTGACTATAGTATAATCTGTAAATCTCTACATTGTACATTTTATATAATACAGGAAAATAATACAAATATAGTACTTTACTTTTCCTACTAGAATGTACAAGCAGATGTGTTATGTAAGATTCATCCAAAATGCATATGGGCTTCTTTGCTTAAAGTAATTCAAAAAAGTTAAAACACTTTT
>NW_004524614.1:10159109-10164973 GCF_000260255.1 Octodon degus | reverse complement strand
GTTTTGGTTTTTTTACATTACTGTGTGTGTGTGTGTGTGTGTGTGTGTGTGTGGCCAGCTCAGCCCACCAGGGGGCGGGGCTGGTTGGCATGTGGTGCTGGGTGATTGAACTGCGGTCCCTGTGCTTTGCTAAGCTTGTTCTAAGTAGGTGCTTTAGACCACTGAGCCATCTCTCCAGCCCTGGGAAAAATGTTTTATGACATTTCCAAAACTAGTAATTCTGGAAAGACATACACTTAAAAAAAAAAAAAGAGGCACTAAAGGATTCACATCCCTTCCCGCAGTTTGAGGTAATACATCCTGATAGCAAAAAATTTATGCGTATGTAAACAGTAGAATAAAATATATAGTTCTAAACTGTTGATGCTTTAGAGCACTGGTGGTGAACCTATGGCATGCACAATGTGGTGCACTGTTTGTATCACCAAAAACTGTAAAATGTTCACCATTACTGCTTTAGACTGAGGATATTTTCTAATTATTTGGTATTACCAATACTTAAATATTTCTATTTAACTTTTAGTGTTTGTAGTTTGTATTTATACAATGAAAGAGAAGGTGACATAAATGTGTGCATAGCAGCGGGTGAGTCTGCCATGTAGCCACTCTAACAACTTTTATCAGCATTGATTAATGCATAAGAAAAATAAACAATATTAAAAAAAAAGCCATTCATTAAATCCTAGGACAAACCATATTCACTCTTCAAGAGACCAGGCCCGTTTAGGGCAATAAAGATGTCAGGGATCACTCCTTCAACAATCTTATCAGAATGTCCACTAAACCACACTGTACTTAAAATGATTTCATATATAAAAATTAAATTTCTTGCTACCTTTAGTTCAAGAGGGCAATTGTGAGGGAGGGAGGGATGGAATATGTAAAAGTTAACACATTTTGCACAGTACCTATAAAATTCTTCTTTTCCAGCCTTTCCATCATTGTCAGGTATAAGCCATCCACCATCAGCCAACTGTATTCCCTTTCCAAACTGTAAATCTTCCTTACCAAAGTAATCCTGAGTGTGAAACTGAAAAGATTCTGCATTTTTGCTGTTAATTTTCATGCAGTGTTTAGATACACCATACATATAAAGCTGCACAAAATAGAAAATTTTGATAATGACTAAAGTCAAATAAAACACTTGATGGAATAAAAACAAGTGTAACACCCCAACACTGAATATACCAAAACTTTTCATTTAAATACTAAAGGATTTATTATATTTTCTGAGCTCAAACTCTAGCAACACACACACCCCAAAAACTGAAGCAAAAACCCCTCAAAACAAAAATCCTTTTTTAGAAGATAGAAACTGTAATGTACTATAAATGACCTACACTTCAACAGCCCCTGCATATTTTTATTCCTTCTTTATACATACATATGCCATAGGAGGCACTCTGAGAATTAAAAATAGTAATGATTTACCAAATCTATCAAATTCCAAAGGGTGGAAGGGAGAGAACTTGGAAAAGTTATTTTAGGGAATCTAACACACCTTCGGGTGCTTTCTTTCATCCCAGTATGCCTAATACAACGTCTTTTGTTTGCCATTTGACTCGAGTCAGACTCTTGCTCTGGAATTGTGGCTCTTTCACTTACTAGTTAAGTAACTCTGGGTAGTTACTTCACCCTCTCTATAGTTCAGTGTTCTCATTTACAAAATGATGAACGAAGTAACACTGCTTTGCTTTAAAGTGGTTGTAAGGACTCAGTGATAGCTAACTGATGCATGTAAAGGTCTGAGAGTATCTTACATATAAAAAATGTTGGGGCTGGCAAGATAGCTCAGCGGTCTAAAGCGCCTGCTTAGGCAAGCTTAGGCAAACATGCAGGAACTACGGCTTGACCCCCAGCACCACAAGTCATGCCAGCCCCACCCCCAGGCTGGGCTGAGCTGCCCACCCCCCAAACAAGTCACTGTTGGTTGTTAATACCATGAACATTATTTCTACCTTTCCACTGCAAAAAATTCTACTGATAGTAATGGCTTGCCCAAATCCTCTTCACGGCATCAGTTGCTCACATTTTACATTTAAGGTGACTACTCTATCTAAAGCCTGAAGGACTAAGAGAACGACTTTTTAAAAAACCATTCTCTGTATATTCTCTTTATTTTTAATTTCAGCTATGAAAAAGTGGTTTTTAGGCACAGATCACTCTGACAGGATAAGGCAGGTCTGGTAAAGGAAAGGGAGGTGGCCACTGAAGGCAGATGTAGAAATATGATTTCATTCATGAGTAATATGTTCATTCTTCAATCATAACAATCTGCAGATGCTAGTTAATAGTTACCCTTGCTATACAAATGCTAAGGATTATATACAGAAGTGTACCTGTTTATGAGAACATGCGGAGGGAATTCGGCCTCCTACTGCTGCTTTCAGAGAGATTCGAGGCACAGTGGATGTTTTTGCCAGATACAGACTACCTGGCTGAGGGCAGATATGCTGCCTTTCTTTTCTTTTAATTCGAATATCCTGTATTTCTCTAGCATTCTGGAGGCTTGCCATTAAATCTGTTGAAAAACAAATTAGCAAAACATGAAATGGAATGTAAATTTTAAGAATACAACCTCTGCTTTATAAAACTACTTATCAATTTTCTCTAATTTTACATGCAGAGAAAAAAAAAAAAAAAGCAGTTCTTAACCACTTCTCAACATTCAAGGATTAAAAAAACCCTAAAATTGTGGAAGTGTATAAATAGAAATACATCTACTATTTGTCTCAATTTTGGAAGAAAGTTAGTAGCATGGTAAGTTTATTTATAAATAACAGTCCTAGGGCCGGTGGTATAGCTCAGCGGACTAAGTGCTTGCTTAGGTAAGCAGGGTTTGATCCCCGGTTCCACATGCCCCACTGGCCCTGCCCCTGGGCGTGCTAAGCCAGTGTTGGAGTCTGGGCATGGTGGCATGTGCCTGTAATCCCAGCACTAGGGAGGCAGAAATCAGGAGGATCACTATGAGTCTGGGCTGTGTAGTGAGACCCTGCACAAACAAACAAACCTATAAGTAACAGTCCTAGATTGTGTATGTCTAATAGCCTTTTTTTTTTGGTACTGGGGATTGAACTCAAGCCATTTTTTTTTTTTTTTTTTGGAACCAGGGATTGAACTCAGGCCCTTGGCAAGAGCTTATTCTACTGAGATATCTCCCCAGCCCCTAAAGCCATTTTTAAAACAAAACATAACCCAAGAAAGTCTGTAAGAAGTTACTTTCAAAAGAAAACATGAAATAATTTAAATCTTATCATTGGATTTAGATATTTTGAAGCATTAAAAAAGGTTTTGAAATTATTAATAATCACTAAATGGGGAAACTCTTCAGGTCATAATATTCAATAAGATAAATATCTAACCAAAGGCAGAAAATAGCCACATAAATTGTCTTACAGTACCTAAAGGTTCTGCACACTTCGTGAAAATTTTGACTGTTGCTTGACTGGAGCTGTTTTTGTTAAACTGATGACTCTCACTGTTACTGACATTATTTTCATTACCACCAGGGCCATATTCATCTATATTTTGTTTTTGTTTGTTTTCCTCTAAATTAATATCCTTGCTCACACAATATTCATCTCTGTGAAAATGTGATTTAGTTTTGAACGGTGGAACAAACACTTTGGTTGCTTTGCCTGTAGTAGTCGAGAATCTTACTCTTTCATTTCTTACAGTAGGAACTTTATAAAATGGCTGTCTTGAAACTGGTAAACTGTTTGAAGATTTTTCCAAAGTTGAGTGTTCACAAAGATAAAGTTTAGGTAGAAATTCTTGATCAGGTGCAATAAAATTTAGATTCTGGATTCCTTGCTGGTCATTAGTTGTGCTACGTTGGAAAAAAAATAAGATTATTTACCAGGAAGTGTGTTCACATAAACATGTGTGCAAATGCAGACCCTCAAATGCCCAATGGCCAGGCTGTCTGGGTAATTGTTTTGCATTCATCATAATTGCCATTCCAAAACACCACTGTAATTTTCAAAGCTTGCCGTACAGGTTTTGCTTTATTTCTATTTTCACTATTCTTTCCTTAGCTGTCCCTTCTCTAGTCTACACCCAAATCAGAATTTCAATTCATTTTCTCCATAAAATAAACTCTAGTCTTCTGAAGAAGAGCAGTAAGTGCCCATCAGCAGTAGGTGAGGGGATACAGATGATTCTTAAACAGAATTTCAACTACTCTATTTTCTTTACTGTGGGAAGTACATGTTGCTGCTAATTTGAGTTTCTCAGGGGAACTGGGTAGATTTTTCTGCTTGCTCTAATGTTGGGCTTTAGTTTTTTCTCAGGTTTACTGTATCATTCATGTTTTTGGTTTTTAAATTCTTGTTCTTTCTTTTGCGAGTGTCCTGCAGAATTGTGTGTTTAAAAATTCTATTAGCAATTTTAGTAGGGTTTAGAGAGGGAAGAGAAAAATATTTTTAATATCTGTTGTCATTTTACTAACTGATTTTTACTATTTCCTTAATTCACCTCAATCTTAGAATATCTTGCATAAAATTGGAATATAATCTGTTGTGCTACTTTAAAAGTTGCCTAGAAACTAAAAAGTGAAATAACAGTATGAACAGTACTATATTACCAAACCATTAAACTTTTAATCCTCACTCAGGCTTTCAAAAAAGGAAGCATTAACTTCTTTGCTGTAGAGTTGCACCATTGATTTTGGAAATACTCAAATTTTTTTGGTCTTTTTGAGACAGGGTCTTGCTATGCAATTCAGGCTGGCCTTAAGCTCATTTTGTAGCCCAGGCTGGTCTCAAACTTGCAACAATCTTCCTGCCTCAGCCTCCCAAGTGTTGGGATTACAGGCATGCACCACCATGCCCAGCCAGAAATACTAATTTTTAAAAAATTATAATTTTTCAACATTAATAGAATTTTTAAATAATATAAACACATGTTACCAAGTGGGTCCACAGGTAACTGGCTCTAAAGAAATGTGATGCGTAAACAGCTTTCTATCTTTTATTGTACCTAGAAAAGATAATTTGACATTAATAATGAAAGTCCAGGTGGAGATTTTCTTTTCTACTTGTTTATAACATTCACTTTTATACATACTCACACAAAAAATTGAGACAATTATATTTTTAAAATTTCAATGCACTCATGGACACAGAAAATAATAAAATTCTTGATTATTAAATTGATGACTATATAGCAAATAACTCTGAACAGACATATAAACTAGTTATAAATTTAGCTAGCTGATACTAACAAGTTCAAGTCAAAGTTGTTAGTTAACTACCAATAGAAATTGGTAGTTAATCTAAAATATAGTTTTAACCAAGATTTTAAAGCAAAGCCTTGGGGCCAGGGAGATAGCTCAGTAGAATAAGTGCTTCCCTGGCAAGCACAAGGGCCTGAGTTCAATCCCTGGTTCTGCCAAAAAAAATCCAATAAATAAATAAAATAAATGCAAAGCCTTAGGTACTATTCATCTTCAGTATATGGTTTATACTTATTAAGCCTTCATTTAGCCCAGTACTAGGGACTGGCTGAATAAGCTAGGGTATGCTTATATATAACCACATGAGCAAGTACTACTCCACCACAAAAATAATGAAAAAAAAAATAAATATGTTCTGAATAAGAAAGGAACATAAGAATACATACCTATATATCATATTTACTTACTTTACAAATATGGCCATAAGAAAAATATATATATTTATTTTACAAAAAAAAAAAATCCTGACAGAAATCAAATCGCACGGGTAACAGCTGAAAGACTTAACAACTGGGATCTGTTCTTACTGAGAAGTTTTTTCACATCAAAAGAAATTACCAATAAAGTGAAAAGGCAACCTACAAATTTGGAAAAAATCATGACAAATAAGTACTCAGACAAGGGTCTG
>NW_004524614.1:10139874-10157039 GCF_000260255.1 Octodon degus | reverse complement strand
ATTTGTTCTAATGGTGTTTGTAAATAGGATCACAAGTCCGCATCTTGTACAGCAATTAACCACTAAGAAGAATATATGCAGTGTATTATTTGTTGAAAAAATAAAAAAAAACAAACAAAAAAAAAAATCCTAAAAAGTAAATTGGAAAGCACTAAAAACATGACAGGTGGGAAAGATGGTAAACAGTAAGGAATAAGAAGGATGGAACCAAAACTTCTCCAAGTATATCTTTCTATAGTGTTTACAACTGAACTCTGTAAGTGTAAGCTTAAATAAAAAAGAATCCTAAATTTGAAAACAAATGGAAACAACTCTATCAAATTGATCAGCATACACTGAAAAATTACTATTTTTTAATGAAAAAGCATGTTTTACTGGGAAGCAGAGAGGAAACAGCACAGTGACCACAGACAAAGGTCATTCAGTAGGCACCCTAGACATCATCCTGGAAAAGACATGCCACATTTTGCTATAAAAATCAAATGTCTCCCTCAGGGCACCTTCCTAAACCTCATCCTATCAGGGTTCAGAAAAGTCCCAACCACTTGCCTGAAGGCAACTGCTGTTCACTAGAGTTAAGGCCCCTTAAGGGTACCTTACTATTTCCTATAAAGAACACTTTCTCTAGATTTCTTGAAGTCTTAATTTGTTACTTTCACTCTATTATGTTTTCTCAAAGCCATCAGACCAGCTGCTGTACAGATTGCCTTGATATCAGCACTAGAGAGCATCCTTTGCCATGGTCAGGTTGTCCAGGGTTACATCATCAGCCAGCATTGGGCTGCCTGTGTGAATCTAAAAGCGCCATCTCTTAGTCTCTTCATCAGGCAGTAGGAACTCAATCTTTCTATTGATGCGCCCTGTTCTGATCAGTGCTGGGTCCAAAAGTTTCTATTTGGTTTGTGGCCATAGTAACTTTGTCTCCCCACAAGTCAAATCCACCCAACTGGTTCAACAGTTCCAACACTGTTGGCTGAATTTCTCTCTCACCTCCAGAGTTTGAATCATATCTTTTGCTTCCAATGGCATCAATTTTATTAATAAACATGATGGATGGTGCACATTCTTCAGCAACTCAAAATAATTCTCATACATGTTTGGGCCCATCACCCAGGCACTTCTGAATAAATTCAGAGCCAAGCACTCTCAAGAAAGCGGCCAAAGCTTGGCTTGTTACTATTTTGGCTAACAAAGTTTTATCTGTTCGAAGTAGACCATAAAGAATGACCCCCTTAGGGGATCTATACCATTTCTTCATAGTATTCAGGATGGGTGAGAAGAAGCTCCACAGATTTCACTTCCTGGATTTGGTTGTCCAATCCACCAGTATCAGCACAGGTTTTCTGGCGGGTCCTTCCACCTTCATTACTGCAACCTAAGGATCTGTGTCATCCATCAGCACCCTGATTACAGCATGCACTTTGTGCCCGAGTAGGACTGAGCAGCCTTGTTTCAGCAGATCCTTCTCTACAAATGAAAGGTTGCTGACATAGTGTTCTCAGCCCACAGATGTAGACACAAGGGCATGGCTGTCATCAATGTTCTCTTGTAAGGTTCCTACTGACATTGGGGTCCACCTCAGATCATTTACCTTTGACCTTCCCTTCTCTTGCTTTTCTTCTAATGGTTTCACTTGTTCCTGATTTCTAATAAATTCTTCCTCTATAAGAAGATAGTCTTTACTTCTAACTTTTAGTTTTAAATGGCACTGAGTGTGAGGTGTCACCTGTGGTGGTTTGCCAGCAGCATTTGGTTCTTTTTCTTCTTCTTTTTGTTTTTGTACCAAGGATTAACCTTAGGACTTTGCACTTGCCAGGCAGGCACTTATGCTGCTAAGCTATCTCTCTGCCACTCTTGAATTATTCTGACATTTGAATACAGTACTTTAACTGTATATCCTTAAATGATATATATTCTTCTATCCAAGTACTAACCAGGCCCAACCCCACTTAGCTTCCAAGATCAGACAAGATCAGGTGTGTTCAGGGTGGTATGGCTTTAGACATGATAAATTTTCTAAGGAGAAAAAAACTGCAAAGAATTCTTCATTTTCCCTTAGCAGGTTTATCGTTAGTAGTTTAAACTGATATTGTGAATCCAAAACTATTCTATGTATATACAGTACTGTGGGACAGTGATTCTCAAAGGTATTCTCTATGAAAATCTGAGGAGTGCTCGGAGTTCTTCAGAGGATTCAAGCTGTCAAACTGTCCTAATACTACTGAGTTATTATATATGTCTTTTCCACTGTGCTAAATAATATTTTCCCTGGTGGCATATTCTGCTATATCAGTGCAACCATTATCTCAAGAAAATGCACATCCATGAACAAGCTAACTACTGGTTTGTTTTGTTTTGTTTTTTTTCCCCACAAAATTACTGTTTTTACTTGGAAGAATAGCCAACAACTCGAATTTGGGTATAAATGAATGAGTTTATCACTGCAAAGAAAAGAAGCGACAATATATTTGCCAGAAGTAAAATTCAAGCTCTTAAATGAAAAGTTGGAATTTGAGGAAAATAGTATCCGGCTATGAACTTGACAGCTTCTTAATACTTGGACTCTTTAGATTAGGTCAGTGATGTCAATAACAAAGGTGATCAACTGGGTATATATAATACAATTTGTCAACTGTTAGAAGATCTGCATGACTCAGAAATCTGACATTTTCCAAATTATCAATGAACAATGTTACAAAAATTAAAATTTCTCAGCTTTAGATTCTATGATAAATATAAATAGATATAATCCACATACACAAACATTCTTTCAGGGCCTTCATAAGTTTTGAGAATACAGAGATCCTGAGACTTGGGGGGAAAAAAGCTTCAAAACTAGTGCTTTAACTGCTTTAACATAAAGCAGGGCTGGCGAGATAGCTCAGTGGTCTAAAGTGCCTGCTTACGCAGGCTTAGGCAAGCATGCAGGGACCTCGGTTAGACCCCCAGCACCACATGCCATGCCAGCCCCGCCCGCAGGGTGGGCTGAGCTGACCATTAAAAAAAAAAAGAAAAAAATAAATAAAGGAAACATTAAAAAAAATTAAAAAAAAAACCATAAAGCAAAGTATAAATGATTTAATGAGAAACCAAGAATGTAAATAAAACAGTAACACTATCAGCAGTAATAGCATGGCTAGCATCCAAATCTTGGTTTTTATAAAATATTAATTACTGAAAGGATCTTTGGAAAAAGGGCTGATCCCAGCACTAGGGTATGATAGGTTTCTCTTACATGAGAAACCCAAAGTATAAGAGCAAACTAAAAGATAGTAGGAATGAGGGAGGCAGATCTTCCTAAAATGAAAAAGGGATCAGAGGTGGAGGGTAGGGGAGGAAAAGGGATGAAAAGAAGCAAGTAGGATGTGTTATATACAGTTGCCAATTCCACACGAGGATTATACTGCAAACATTTACAAAGAATAGGAGGTAAAGGGCCAGCCAGATGGCCCAGCAGATTAAAGTGCCTGCTTAGGCAGATGCAGCAGCTGGGGTTCAATCCCTCGCCCCCTGAGGCATGCTGAGACAGAGATTGAGACTGGGTGTGGTGGCGTGCACCTGTAATCCTAGTGCTTGGGAGGCTGAAAACAGGAGAATCACTATGAGTCTGATCTGTGTAGTGAGATCCTATAGACCCTATACTAAATACATAAGGAAAAAAAAATTTAAAAAGGAGGGGAGAGTGGAGTCAAGTGAGAGATAGAGGGGAGAGGGAAAGAAGAGGAAGGGGATGGGAACAAAAAATGAAACAGAACTAAGATATGTACATGTACCAATTCCCAAGGAATGTGAACACAATAAACTAAAAAATGTACTAATAAAAAGATTCTACAAAACCTTTTGCAATAACAAAAAGCAAGACATGCTCAAAAATTAATCAGGGTATGTTAATAACAAAAACAAAATCCCTTGGGAAACGGAAGAGGTTTCTATTTCCAAATGTGGGATAATTTGAACACTAAGAAACATGTTTTCTTTTCTTAAATAAACAGTTACAGTATAATTGCCTACAAATTTTATGTACTTTATAAATAAAAATCCATGAAATAAATTTTGTTCAACAAATAAAATTATTTGTTGTTGTTAACAGTGACTTTTATATGAATTTACTCCTTATTCTGAAAAATTATAATTATAGGGAAATAATTAAGGATTTATCTTACCTCTTTAGAAAGAAATATAGTTCATTCTGAGCTGCTAATATAAAGCCCTTACATCTTAATAGTGGTTAGTAAATATACAAAAAGTAAAAGAAGGTGAAACCCTGAGAGGCTGAGGCATGAGGTTTGCAAGTTCGAGCCGAGCCAGCAAGACTTAGTAAGATGTTGCCTCCAAATAAAAAATAAAAAGACTGGGGTTGTGACTCAGCAAGAAGGTTCTATGCTCAATCCCAGTATCACTAAAAACAAACAAAAAACATGAAAACTAGCTTTTCAACCTCTAATTATACAACTGACTCATGCAAGTGGCTGCTAAAATTTTGAGTATTATATACACAGTATATCCTCAAAGTAACAAAGTATCATCTCATAGCTCATTTGCCAAATGCAAATGGGAAAATATCTTTCGATAAAATGACATGATAGTTATTAGCATCTTAACCAACTTGTCAAGTCATGTGACATTCTGTGCTCTCAATATGATGCCATACATGTAAAAAGCTCTTCTATGAAGCATTTTTGTCAAAACTGTATAATCCTAATTAAGTCTTTTATTCAAACAGGAAATAGAGCAGTAAGTTAAATGATTCAAAAAGCAAACAAATGCAGACAATCTACAAAATAATTGGCCTGGTCAAAATGAGATGATGATATCATAAAAAATAAAATAAAAAAGCTTAAAAAGTAGGAGAACTATTATAAATTAGACTATATCAGATATTGATACTTATATAGTATATATTCTTCTTTCTCTTGCAGTGTGTATGGTATAATAAAAAGTACAGTGAATGTTTTGATCAAAGAAAATGTGTAGTACAATACAAGACATAGTGCCATTAAACCCTCATGAAACTCTCCCACTCCAGGACTTGTTGATGGACAAGTATGCAGTATAAGGAAACAAAAGACCAAAAGGCATTATAAAAACTTTGATATGGTCAAATGGCAGAATGGCACAACCCTTTACTGAGAAAGTAAAGGCAACAGAACAAGTTTGGAGCACTGCTGGAATAAGGAGTTCAGCAATGGCCACCTAACTTCGGGACGCATTGTAGCAGTCCATGTAGAGATGATCAAGCGGGCAAATGAATGAGTCTGGAGTTAATGCTGAACTTTAGCCTAAGGCTGCAAGTACAGTTCTGGTAGTCACTGAAGTTTAGGCGGAGAACAGACCTAAGGATCCCTGAGGTTAGAGTAAGGAAAAAATACGGAAGAATTATTAAAAGAACTGCGCATGAACAGCCATTAAGGAAAAGCAACAAGAGATCATAGTGGGCTGCAGAAGCAATCAACTATGTTTGGAACACAGAGTCCAATAAGGACCAAGAAATGCCCACTAGGTTTGGCAACATGGAGATAGTTACGACGTAGAGAAGAGTAATTTTGGTGAAATGGTGATCAAAACCCTGACTAAAGTCTAGAACCTGGGCTTTAAATTATTATGCTACAATAGTTTTAGCTTAATTCTTATAGTCTTTTTAAAATTAAAGTTGTTATCTTATAATTATTCTAAACTTTCCAATTATAGGCAACCTTACCATCAGACTAGGTAATGTGAAGAAAAACTAACAAACAAGTTAAGATACAATGTTACAATTAAACTATACTATAAAATCTTTTCCAAGATGTATAGTAAAAAGAGCTGAGAAAAAAACACATTTGTACCTATAGAGGGAAAATATGAGCAGAAAGAAAATTTTACCGTCTGGAGTACATTTTGAAGCTTTTAAAGATTTTTCTTCATTTTCTATTATCCTGTCAAATTCATTCAACAAGCTTCTTTTGATTTGGGATTCTCCTAAAAACAAATTTCCATAAATGTCTATAAATTATATCAATTTCATTTTTAAAACCTTACATTCTACTTAAAAAATTAAAATGACTTATAATATGCTATATAAAATATATAATTATAAACAGTGACCATTCTTTTAAAAGAAAAAAATCATTTTTCAGTAACAATTTAATTTTTACCACTTTTTGATCATAAAGACAATCTATTTTTCTGGAGGGGGTGTTGATAGGGACTATGTAGTGCAAGCTAGCCTTCAACTCACTTATGTAGGCCAGACTGGCCTTGAACTCACAGCAATCCTTCTGTACTGGGATTGCAGGTATGAACCACCTTGTCCAGCAACAAGCTACTTTAAAAAAAAAAAAAAGTGGCACTGAATACATAATTCTTAAGTCCTGACAATAAGGACAAACAACATTTCTCCAAACTTACTTTTTCTAAGATATCAAACTTAAGGATGAATTTATTATATAGACCCCTAGGTTACTCTCAGTAGGTTGGAGAGTATTTTTAAATTACCAAAGCATATTTAAATACTAGTAACAGTCATAACTTTATTGATCCTTTCTGCCTCTCTGTCTCTTGTGGTCTTGGTATTGAATCTTAGGCTTTATGTGTGCTAAGTGGTTGCTTTACCACTGAGCTACATCCCTAGACACTGATAACTATAACACTCCTTATTTAAAAATGCTGGGCTGTGAATACAGTTCAATGATAGAAGGCTTATAGAGGCCACAACTCAAGGTATGTATTTCTATGTCATGCTGAGATACATGGTAGCAAATATTTTCCTTTTTTGGTAGTTTATTACAGGAAACTAATTTGTAGGGCTTATTAAGTAGAAATGCCCATGCTAGTCTTTATTGGGATATTAGAATCCTTTCTCAGATTTTTAACTGTTCAAAAAAACATATACTATTCAAATAAACAAAAGTTGATAAACTACATATTTATATATAAGTCAGAGAAATTATATAGTGACACTGTTGAGAATATTTAGAAGTCATTTATCCTGTTCTTCTAGATGGAAGGCAGCTTCAGTAGACCACAGAACAGATTACTATAAAATCATTTTTTTCACAAAAGAATTATCGATATCTTTTACATACAATTCTGAATTTTGTACTAAAGGATTTCAAATAGTCTCAGGTAAGTGTTTTAAACTTACTACTTGTCCATGAAGTAAATTCTGTACAGAACGTAAGCTGGCTAACACTCCAGTAGGAGGACTTAATCAACTAACTAGTTTGTTATCTTTCCTGCAATATGAAGGCACTGGACAGTATTTTTTTTTTTATTTAGTGCAGGGCTTATACTACACAGATCAGACTTGTAGTGATTCTCCTGTTTTCAGCTTCCCAGGCACTGGGATTACAGGCACGTACCACCATGCCATCTCTGGACAACATTTTTGATAACTGAAATATTCTGAGTCTATAGGTGTCTAAAAGTAACTAGTTATTTACCTCATCTATGTAAGAGTTGGAGACTTAGTTTTGGCATTTACTTTAATTGTAACTAATCAACAAATTCAGTAATTTAAGATTATAGTCAGAGACTACCGGAAACTTCACTACACATCCAGTGAACCTAACAGTTAAACTCAGTTGTTAGATACACATTGAGAATATGGTTCCAACACCAGGAAGATAAGAATACTGGTTTCTAACAATAACTATTTTTAGACTGTTTCCTAGAAAGAAAATATGAAGGAAGCTAACAAGTATTGAATGCCTTCTCCCTACTATGCATCAGCTTTGGTATTAAGTGCTTCAGGTACATAAGTTTATCTTCACATTTACTTAAGAGGGTGGTGTTTGCATAAGATATGGAAACTGTGGCTCTGAGAAGCTAAATAGTATGACTAGGTGCCATATAATACTCAGTGAGTGGTTTGACTAAAAACCAACTTAAAATAAAGAACCATTCTGAATCTATATGAAAAGTCAGAAAGTACTATGCTGACTTCATTGTGTGAAGAGTATCATCTTTTCTAGAAGAATTCAAAACTTCAACATCAATTTCTCAAATGTACCTATACTAATAATCTGAAAAAATACTTGAGACCCTTAAAACATGACTTTCAGTACATAAACTACAGATACCAATCAAGCTACTCTCAAACTACATGTAAAACATAAACTTGTTAACACTCTAATTACTAGAACAACAGGACTACTGTGACTGAACACTTTTTTTTTTTTGGCGGAACCAGGGATTGAACTCAGGCCCTTGTGCTTGCCAGGGAAGCGCTTATTCTACCAAGCCATCTCCCCGGCCCTGACTGAACACTTTTAAAAGAGATTGGCAATGCAAAAAGAGCTGATACTTACCAACTGAAACAAGAGCACCTGCTCTTCTTTTTCCAGTTCTTGAATTTAACAAAACCCTTTCATTTTTTTGGTATGCAAAAGGTGAGTGTGTACGTGTACGATGACCTGGTGGTACAGAATCAGTCAGCTCATCATCTTCCATAAAAGCTTTGGCAATCTCTATTGCTTCTGTTTCAAAGTAGGTTTTTGGTTCTTTGTGATAAGAACACACTTCTGCACTTATTTGCACAGGATCACTACAAAAAGTTTCAATTTTACCAATTTCCATTTCATTTTTTGGGAAAGCCTGTTCGTTCTTCAAAAGATGAGTATTCTCAAGTAGTGATGCTTTGGCTCCCAATACAAGTTGTTTGTCTTGCTTAAACTGAGAGGGACATGGAGAAACTTTAACAAAGTCATTACTTTTTAAAGAACTTCCTTCAGTACTATTGTTACTTGGTAATTTGAGTTCATTATTGCAGTTTTTTTCTGTTTTAAAGTCTATAGAGTGTTCTGGAGTTCTCTTATCAATACAAAGAGGTATTTCCAATTCATCTTGTCTAGATGAAGGTGAATGCTCAACAGTAGAAGCAGTTCTTATTAAATCAAATTCCTCTAACATTCCCTTAACTTTGTGTAAGGCACTTTCTGAAACTGAAACCTGTTTTCCACTTGCTGTGCTAAATCCAGAGAAAGCAGATGAACTTGCATTATGCTGGAAGTTTTTTGGAGGTAACAGCACTTTTAGGGGGGTATGCATTATAGAGTTTTCTTCTTTTGTGAATTGGTCTGAATGTTCATTACTTTTAAATACTTTGGAAAACAGTTGCTTGGCACTATCTTCCGATTTAGAAAACATCTGTCTTGCCTTTTGTAACGAACCATCTGATACTTCTACAGATTTTCCACTTGCTGTGCTAAAAATTCCACGAACACCTGTAGAAGAGATCGGCTTTGGAAGCTTCCCTATATTAAGTTTACATGTATCTGAAGCTTCCAAGCTAACACAAGATGGTCTTTCACAAACTCCCTCTAGCCCAGACATACTTTTGTTACGTTGTAAACTTTCACTTTGAGTATCAGCAAAGTTCTCACTGGAGTGCTCACATTTTTCATCATCTAGAGAGTTAGGAAAAATAACATCCTCTGAATTATCCAATGGCTTATTATAAGTTGTCACAGATATTCTTTGGCAAATGTCTGATTTATTCTCAGTGTTTTGGTTAATTATCTTATTGCAGTTTGCTGTAAATATATTTTTTACTATTTTAGTTGAGTCTTGTGAAACAAAGACCATTTTACCACTGGCTGTATGGAATGCAGGGGGCCCTACCTCAAAATTATCTGAATCAGTTACAGCCAAGTTAATGGCTGTATTTTTATTTTTGCATGGTGAAGAGTTAGTCACAGGTTTCTGAACATAAACATCTTCATTTATGGCTTGTGGATATGTGCTTACTTCTTTTACAGCGGGTACTACTTCAGAAAAGCCAGTGTTCTTTTTATCTTTGACATTCACGCTTAGTTCAACACCAGAATCAAATTTATTTTTTGAGAAATATCCTGAATCATCATATGTATCATCAGAATGACAAACATCAAAATAGTAGCTGTCAGACATGCTACTGCTACTCAAATGAGTTAAATCTTGTTTTTCAGAGATATGAATTTTGTCATTTTCAGTTATGATGCTACTTGAACTAATATTATTTGAAGGATTTCCCACATAATTCTGAGAATATTCCTTTACACATACAACCTTAGCAGCATTTATTTCTTCTTGTTCATCATCCAATTCTCTTTTCAGCCACTTTGTCATCTCAAATAGTAAAGCCGGATTCACAGAAATTTTGTTACCATGTCCTGTGTAAAATGCTAAAGGTAAATTGTTAATAGCTGAGTAAGGGAACTGACTTGTGCCAGAAGTTATAGGGGGATTTGTTTCTATTTCTACGTTTTCATGTACTTCCACTTCTGAAGAGATACTATTTGATGTTTTGAGATTTTCAGGTTGTCTGTGTAAACTATTACTCAGGTTGGGCATTTCATGCTTTGGGACAGCTGTCCTCTCAACTGTCTCACATACTAATTCAAGCCCTTCTTTACAGTCCTCTTTGTCTTCTAGGCTCTTTGCTACTTGAGGGCCCAATTTGGTTATTTTACTACCATCTTGCCAGTTTTCATTGAACAGATTTTTCACTTTGTCCAGAGATTCCTTTAAAATATTTACTTTTTTTCCACTAGCTGTATAAAACCCCAACAGGTTAGGTTTTTTGATATTTCCTATTTTATATTCAGGTTGTTGCAGGAAACTTAACTCAGTTCCAGTACAAGCTGGGGTACTTTCTCCCAATATTTTGTTTTTCATATTTGTTTCCCCATGACTTGAGAGGTCCATTTTGTTCTTTCTGCCAGAAAGTAATTCAGAATGCAAGGAATCTGAAAAGTCATTCCACTCTTCTGGTTTCTGATCAAAGAAATTTACAACTTTATTCAATGACTCTTTGGAGACTCTGATATTTTTCCCACTTGTAGTCTGAAATGATATATCAAAATTATTTGCATATTGGTCCATCTCACTTGCAGTTAACTGTTCTTTATTTGAACTAATATAACATGTTTCTTCAGCCTTTACAACTTCCAAACAAGTTAAATCTGATAAACTTTCTTTTTGTGTATTTAGCTCACTCATAAACTGGCTAGATGATTTAAGATGTATATTATGCTGATCACTACATGGAAAATCATTTTTATCTTTATGAATATAAACTGTACCATTTTTGCTTGAATCAGTGTCACCAAGCTGTCTCAATTTGCAAGTATTTCCACAAGCACCAATATATTCATTATTTTTATTTTCTGTATTTCTCATGTAATTTTCAGTATTTTCTTCAACAAATACGCTGGTAGTTCTTTCATCATTATTTTGTAATACTAGTTGGCCATTATTGCTTTTCTCATTTAAATTTTTATCAGTGTTATGATTTTCTATCTTCAACACTGAAAGAACAGAATCAGAACATCTCCTTGAACAGAAACTTGGGTCTACTTCAGCAGAAGTTTCTTCACTAATATTCTCAATGTCACTGAACAGTTTCAAGGCTTTTTGGAGAGCTTCACTAGAAACATTCAGTTTTGTTGTGCCAAGAGAAGAATAAAAACCTCTAAACTCTACTTCCTTTTCATTTGTTAAAAAACCAGCAGCACTTTGGTTAGGATTGTTTTGCAGTAAACAAGCAAACTTGTGTTTTTCCCCAAGTGCTCTTTCAAATTTTTTACTGCTATCTACCTGACTGGTAGATGAGGCATTCATTGCAGGATGAAGATCAACATGTTTCAGTTCCTCAGAAGTGGTACTTGAGGCAGTAATCTGGTTTCCAGGCACTTCAAGTGTATTACTAGGTATTAGGTGGATTGGTTTTCTGAACTGTGTAAATTCAAACTGACTCCCTGATTCTTCTAATATAGTAGAAAGTTCTGTAATTTCTGCTTTTTGGCTAGGTGTTAAATTATAGTTTAAATGACAATCTTGCTTTAAAGATAACATCTGGAAGGCTGTGTGGTTAATTTCACCATGAGAAACAGATGCACTGCTCTGGACATAAGTAGACACAGAGCTAACTGACTGTGAATCACATACATGAGGCTTATTTAATTTCTTTTGGTTATTTAGAAAGGTATTTACAATTTCAAAAGAAGATGAACTAGTAGGATATTGTTCTTCAATATCTTTGAAGAGCATTTTGCCTTTCTTAATGTCATGTTCAGAGATTTTTATTTCTTTATTGGAAGCTGTTTTGAAGCTACCTCCAAAACTGTGACTCGAAACTGGATCTAAAATCCCTGTCATTGTGTGTGTGTAATCATTATTTCTGTTTGGTTTCTTATTCAAGGAGATATCTGATTTCAAGTCTTGATCTGATGCTAGGTGCTGCTTTATACTGCTTTTATTCTCTTTAAGATCATGTATTATATTTGATGGGTCAAAATCTTCAGTAATCAGCACTTGGGACACTTGTTTGTCACCTACATCTGTATCTACTACCAAAGCAGAGTTCTGGAGAATGGGCTCTTTTATAAAACTACAGTCTGATCTATGAATTTCCTTCGTCGTTCCTAAAACAGGGCTATTCCTTTCATCAGTTATTTGAAAGACAAAATTACTCTCACTGCCTATGAAAAGTTCTTCAGAATTTGGATTGGTAGTCATTTCTGAAATTACAGAAGTTTCTTCTTGATCTTTTTGGATAACGGTTAGATGTGTATTACGGTTGAATGGTATCTTCACTGAAGGTGATGCTGCTACGTATTTTTCAGGAGGTAACAGCTCGACTTTTTCATAATTTCCATTTAAAACATATATTCCTTGATCTTTTTCAATGGAAATATTTTCAGCTAATTCACAATCAGTGTCACAATTCTTACAGTTTAGGCTCTCTGATATTTTGCGTGATTCCTTTCCTTCAGAAATCCCAACTGGATTTGAAAGAGGATCCTTGGAGGTAGGAGGCAATGTAAGAGGGCTGGTATTATCATGGCCATCAAAAAAGCTTTTCTGTGACTGAAATGGAATATCACTATATTTTACTTCTGAATGCTGAACTTCAGGCTGATATACTGCAATCAAGACATTTTCTTTTATATTTGAAACTTTCTGGCTTTTTGGATCATCTTCACACTGTCTTTTCTGCAGGCATGACAAAAAATCAGTATCTGGAGATGTAAGTGACGGTAGTTTTTCTTTATTAAGTTTTGCTTCTTTATAATTAAGATCTTGAGATATTATTGTATTAATATAATTACTTTCATTATTGGAACATTTTCTCAGATTTGTCCTAGAACAGCTGGTTAAAGAGGTCAACTCTTCAGGATCATTCTGTAAACAGTTTCTTTTCACAGAAGAATACCATAAACCTAAACACAAGAACACAAAACCACAAAATTAAAGCAGCATCACAATCATTAAATATTCTAAGTTAAAAGAGTAGTGTTTAAAATCAGATTTAAAACAGAATTCTACATATCTCTATTGTGATGGTACTACATTTTCTAGCCAAAGATAGAGCTTTGGTATTTTTTAAAATAACATATCAACATAATCAAAATTGCTTTATCTAATGTAGTTTAAGTGCTAGCTACCATAAATAAAATTCAAATTTAACAACAACAAAAAAATACTTAAATTTTTTTTATGCGTGTGTGTTTTAGGGAAGGGTATTCAGGGTTTCACTACTAGATCGGACTTGTAGTGATCTGTTTACAGCCTCCCAAGAGCTGGAGTTATAGGTACGTATGTCACCATGCCCAGTCTCAATTGTCATCTTAGTGAGCCTGGGATGGGGCCAGCATGGTAGGCCTGGAATATTTGAGGTCTTTTTTTTTTTTGGCTACTTCAAGCAGCCTTAAGGGTAGGTCTGTTGCAGCTTCTGTAGCTGAGAATGGAACTGTGGTTCTATGCGCCTGACTTCATTTGCCCAAGCAGAAAAACTCTTAATTTTTATTGGCAAATTAAATTGGAAGAAACTTCATTGCCAAAATTAGTATGGAAGGAGACAAAAAGCAAGGCAGAAATGAGAATACTAAAAATTTCTTGCAGTTAATTCCTTTGTATTGAAAAAACAAAAAGAAAAACAATCTATGCAAGGCCTCAAATGATGAGCTAATGTCAGTTAAAAGGCAAAATGAGTTAAACTGGTGTTTTCTCTTTCTTCAATTTTCTATTAATAAGTCAAAAGTCTTAATTTCATTTCATTTAATAAGTGATTATTACAATGTACTAACTACTTCAGTAACTTTAACTCTGGGATAGACAGGAAGAAAGGGGTGGGGAGGGAGAACAGGAGGGAGGGAGGATGAGAATGAATATCAGACATTTTTTTCTGGAAATTTAATTCAAACTTTAAACAGTCTCTCTGTACTCCAGTACCATTAATCCTATCCACTACCATTATAGCCTATTAACATCTTCTCATAGGCAGATAATTTTTTTTTTCTTTTGAGATGAGGCTTGTTTTCCAGGCTGACCTAAACTCCTAGGCTCAAGCAATCCATCTGACTCTGTCTCCCACATAGCTGTGACTACAAGTGAGTGCCACTATGCCAGAGTTTTAAGCCTCTTTTTAAACATACAGCTTAGTTACTGTTAAGTGAACTGTTGTCACAATAAAACATGACTTTTGCTATTTACATACTGGTCACCCAAAAATAAAGCAGTAACTTTAAGAAACTTCTAAATATTTAAGAACACTATACAACAACAGTAAAAAACATTTTAGGACTGTCATAGTAAATTCAATTAGAAATTACCTTCTGTATTTTTTTTATATGTATTAGAAAAAATACATAGCAAATAACATCACACATATAAATCTGCTTAATTTGCACATAATATGCACTTTTAAATTAAAGCAGGAATTAAGAAGCCAAGCCCTTTCTGTTTATAAGTCAGAATCTGTCTTAACAGTGAGGAAGCCAGGCATAATAGCACATACCACAGGCCCAGAGGGCTGAGAAGCTGTTGAACTAATGCTTGAGCATGTAAGACCTGTTTTTAAAAAAAGAAATAAGGGCTGCAGATACAGTTTCAAGGTACAGCAAATTGTCTAAACCTTGGGCTCAGTCTTCAGTATTGCCAACAAAATGAAACATAAAAAAAAAAAAAAAAACCCAAACATATATACTGTGCAAACTGATCTGCTAAGTTTGATTCCAAATATAAGCACCTTAAAAAAAACCCAAAAAAAACAAAACTATAGAAGCAGGCCATGTGTTTTTTAAAAAGGCTAAAGAAACACATAATCAAATAAGAGAACTTACTATCATCCATAAAAGTGTATGAACATTTTGACAAACCATCAAATGAATACACAAGAAATGGTACCTGCACCAGCATTTGCAAATGTAAGTGATGTTTCAAAAACATCTGCTTCAAACTGGGGCGAATGACTAGTTAGTTCTGTTTTTTGATCTTTCTGTACTTTTTTTCTTTGACAGGATGCTTCATCATTTACAGCATAAACAAACTTTTTTGTTTTCTTTTTCAAAGTGGATATTAAACCTGTATTCTTCAAAGTTACAGAAGAAGGTGTGATAGTGGCCAGCAAGCTTCCATTATCAACTGAACTGAGGCATAAAGAATCTTCTTTCTGTGAACAAACAGTATGTATTTCCAGCCCACTTGTAGAGGCTTTAGTTTCTTCTTTGAAGTTTGGATTGATCATGTTATCTGAGAAAACTGTACTAAAAGTCTCTTCAGATGATTCTCTCATCTTGAATATAGAGCTTTTGATATCCTGAAATAGAGGAGTTACTGGAGAAGTCCCAGAAATGGCCTCTTTCACTGCAAGAATGGAGTCTTTATTAGATTCAAGATGCTGCTCTTTATCTCGCTCACCTGCAGGTTTTTTCCCAGGTGATATATTCTCTGGTAGATTAGAAAAAGGTGGCAAACAATTTTCTGAAGTACTATGGTTCCCACTTTCTTTTTCACTATCTATTAAGTCTTTTTCAGAATTATTTTGGTCATAAGATGAAATAGGCAATAGAGCTATTTCCTTTATCTCGGTTGCATTTAGACCTGAGAGTGTTAACTGAGACCATTCACAGCCTGAAGATGGTACAGCTTCCTTGGAGATTCTGTCACTGCCATGGCCAAAAGGCTTCTGACTTGGTACTTTTGAACCTAAAGGATCACTATCACTTGGTTCCACTTCAGATGCAAATGAATGTTTATTTTCTTTCATGTGTTTTTTAGCTTCTTCTCTGCGGTCATTAGTTCTTTCTTCATGGAAAATTTTTTTCCTAATCTTGCTTGTTTTTTGTAGATTTCCTGTTTTATACTTGGAAAAATACAGTGAAAAACAATCTTCTTCAAAAGTGTCTTTGACTGCTTCATGTACTTCATCTTCTAGGGGATTTGGTATTAACTTTCCATAGTGATCTTTGCAGCTACTTACTTTACCAAATGAATTTCCTACCATTTTTCCCAATCCTGTTAAAATTTAAAAGAGGCATATTAATGATGTTATAATGAGCCATAATTTATATATCAATGCCACTATTACCATATACTGTCAGTATATGTTAACACATTATTTAGCATTTAAGGGTTATTCTGAGTGCTAACATTTCTTCTTTCTCCACATCACCATTATAAAACAGGATGTGGAGAAAAAAGAAATGTTAGCACTCAGAATAACCCTATTCTCCTGGTAAAGCCTGATATCAATATACACAAAGCCTTTTATTCATATTCCAATACATAATAATCTTCCTTTACCAGCTCTGAACAATGAAAACTCACATTTAAAATTGCTAAAAAAAATAAAAAATAAAAAATAAATAAAATAAAATTGCTGTATGGGGCTGGGGAGATGGCTCAGTGGAATAGCGTTTGCCTGGCAAGGACTGGGGCCTGAGTTCAATCCCCAGTTCCACTAAAAAATAAAAATAAAAAATAAAATAAATAAATAAAATTGCTGTATGTTCAATTTAATATTTAGGATTTATCAAATTGGTATTATAAGTCAATTTTGTGGTGCTACAACAGAGAATAAAATCTCACTATATATGTGTGTGTAAACATATACATATACACACTCCCAACATGATACCACACACAACTAATCCTATACTTCTACACAGATATATACATACTAAGAAAAATGCAGCCTTTCCGGCGGTGACGAACTCCCCACGAGAACATGCCTCTCGCAAAAGATCTCCTTCATCCCTCTCTGGAGGAGGAGAAGAGGAAGCACAAGAAGAAGCGCCTGGTGCAGAGCCCCAATTCCTACTTCATGGACGTGAAGTGCCCAGGATGCTATAAAATCACCACGGTCTTTAGCCATGCACAGACGGTAGTCCTGTGTGTTGGCTGCTCCACTGTCCTGTGCCAGC
>NW_004524614.1:10135462-10139774 GCF_000260255.1 Octodon degus | reverse complement strand
TTCATGAACCCCAACAGAAAGAATCCTTCAGGCATGGGAAATAATTAACAGAGGGGAGCAAAAAAAGGGAAAATAACATAATAAGATAAGTCAATAACCATCAATATTAATGGTCTCAATTAACCAAAAGAAACAGATCAGCAGAATGGATTAAGAAGTAAGATCCAACAATATACGCTGCATAAAAGAAACACTTCCAAAAGATTCACAGACTGAAAGTCAAAAGACAGAAAACAATACTCCATGTTTAGGGAATATGTAGAAAAAGCAACAGTAGCTATTCTACTTGTGGACAAAGTGGATTTCAAGTCAAGATTAAGAGAGACAAAGAAGGTCACTACATTCTGGTAAAGAGAACAATCTAAGAGGAAGATAAAACAATCATAAAAATATATGCAACAAATACCAGTGTACCCAACTATATAAACATATGAATGGACGTAAAAAATCAAATAACACTAACACAATATGTAATAGGGGATCTTAACAACCTACTATCACAAATAGACAGATCAACTAGACAAAATATCAACAAAAATATCAGAATTAAACCAAACCAATGAACAAATGGACTTAGTAAATGTCTACAGAGTGTTCCACCCTACAACATCAGATTCTTCTACGCTGCAAATGGAACATTCTCCAAACTAAACCATATACTACCTCATAGGACACGCTTAAGTAAATGCAAAGGAATTGAAATTATTCTATGCATATTATCTGGCCATAGCATGAAAATGAAAATCAAAGGCAAAAGAAATCACAAAAACTACATAACCACATGAAAATTAAATAACACCATCCTGAATAATGAATGGGGCATAGAGGATATTAAAAAATTAATCAAACAGTATCTACAATTATGTGATAATGTTGATACAACACACTGGAACCCATGGATGCAATGAAAGCAGTCCTATAAGGGAAATTCATAGCAATGAATTCTCACCTCAGGTAAACAGAACAAGTTAAAGAAATGTTGAACCTCAAAATTCTAGAAAAAGAACAAATTAAAGGAAGTACCATACAAAGGGGGAAATTATAAGCAGTAGAAATTAATGTAATAGATATACTAAAGAAAATAATACAAAGAATCAATGAATTAAAGAGTTGGTTCTTTGAAATATTAAATGAAATTGATAAAGCCATAGCCAGCCTTACCAAAACAAAAAAAGGAAAAGACTCAAACTTACACAATTAGGAAGAAAAAGGGTAAAATAACAACGGATCCTGAAGCTCAGCAATATGTACTTAAAGAATTGGTACCCTTATACAATGCAAAACACAGAAGAAATGGACAGATTTCTAGACACATATGAATTGCCAAAACTGAAACAAAAAGATACAATAATTCTAAATCATCTGTTATCAGTCAATAAAATTAACAATGTAATAAAAAAAACCTTACCAACAAAGAAAAGCCCAGGTTCTGGTGAGATGTGATAGCTCAGCGGTCCAAAGCGCCTGCTTAGGCAAGCTTAGGCAGGTGCAAGGGACCACTAGATCTCCAGCATCACATGCTGTGCCAGCCCCACCCTCAGGGCTGAGCCAGCCAAAAAAAAAAAAAAAAAGAAAAGCTCAGGTTCTGAAGAATTTATTGTTAAATTCTACAAGAAATTTAGAAATCTAATGCCATTAATGCTGAAACTCTCCAATGAAACTGAAAAGGAAACTATACATCCAAAACCATTCCTGGATGCAAGCACCAAAATCAAAACAGGACCCACCCCCTTCCCCCCCCCAAAAAAAAACTACAGGCCAATATCCCTAATGAACACAGATGTAAAAATCTTCAACTAAGATACTGGCAAACAGAATGCAGTAAATCATCAAGATTATACACCATGGCCAAGTGGGATTCATCCCTGGGATGAAGGCTAGTTCAACATATGCAAATCAATAAGTGTAGTATATTATATTAACAGAGCCAAGGACAAAGATCCCATAATCATCTCAACAGATACAGAAAAAGCTTTTGACAAAGTCCAGCACCCATTCATGATAAAAATCATACAAAAAAATTGGAATAGATCATCTTTATCTCAATATGATAAAAGGCATCTATGACAAACTAGGAGTCAACACCACACTGAATGGACAAAAACTGAAAGATTTTACACTAAAATCAGAAAAAGACAAGGATGTCCACTGTCTCCACTCTTACTCAATATAGTCCTGGAAACTTTAGCCTGAGCAATTAGATAAGAGACAGAAATAAAAGGAGTAACAATAGAAAAGAAAGAATTTAAATAATCATATTTGGCAGATGACATGATACTCTACGTAGAAGACTCACAAAACTCCACTAAAAAACTGCTGGATTTAATAAGCAAATTCAGTAGCATAGCTGGATGAACAAAGTCAACACTAAAAAATCAATAGCTTTCCTGTAAACAAAAAACAAATTCAGTGAGAGAGACTTCAGGGAAACAATACCTTTCACAATAACATCCGAAAAAATGTCTAGTAATCAATCTAATGCAGGATGTAAAAGACTTCTACATTGAAAATGACAGTGCTCTGAAAAAAGAGATTGAAAAGGATATCAGAAAATGAAAAGATCCCTTGCTCTTGGGCAGGAAGAATCAATATAGTGAAGATGACCATACTTCCAAAATTGTTCTATAGATTTAACACAATTGTAATCAAGATTCCAATACTATATCTTACAGAATTAGAGAAAACAATACTAAAATTCATTTGGACTAGAAATGACCTAGAACAGCAAGGCAATTCTGGGTAACAAAGGCAAGGCAGGGGCAACACAACCAAAAAATCACTGATATGAAATTATACTACAGAGTTACTATGATAAAAACAGCAGTGGTAATGGCAACCCCCACCCCCAAGATCTGAAGATGAAACAGATGAGAAGATGCAGAAACTCCAGACATACTGAGGCACCTTATTTTAGACAAAAGTGCCAAACACATTCTCTGGAAGAAAGATAGCCTCTTTAATAAATGGTGCTGAAAAACTGGCTCTGCACATGCCAAGTGTTAAAATCAGATCCAAATCTTTCAACACGCACTAAAGTCAAAACAGAACAAAGATCAAAATATTAAAACAGTAACATTAAATCTGCTGGAAGGTAGAATAGTTAAAACTCTTGAAGACATTGGTATAAATAAAGACTATGAATAAAAGTGTGATCACACATGAACTATCACAAAAATCAACAACTGGGATCTCATTTTAATACAAAGCTTTCGCACAGCAAAAGAAATAACCAACAGAGTGACGGGACAATCCACAATATGAGAAAAAAACGTTTTCCAGGTGTTCCTCAAAGGACTATCATCAAGAACATAAAGAACCTCCCAAAAATCAGACCTCCTAAATTTAAAGAACCAATCCAAAAATGAGCATCTGAGATGAATACCCATTTCTCAGATGAAGAAATATAAATGACAAATATATTTTTAAGTGTTCAACATCAGTCATTCAAGAGATGCAAATTAAAACACTGAGATTGCATCTCACCCCAGAAAAAAAGTTTATTATCAAAAAATGAACCAATAACAAACGCTGAAGGGGCTGGGGGAAAAAACTCTTCTCCACTGTTGGTGGGAGTGTAGACTGACACAACCACTGTGGAAGTCAGTGTGGGGATTCCTCAAAAAACTGAGTGGAAGTCCCATTTGACCCAGCTATGCCCCTTCTGGGTATCTTCCCAGAAGAACTGAAAACATCATATCACAGCAAATATAGGTGCACACATGTTTATAGAAGCACAACTGCCAATAGCCAGATCTTGGAAATAAGCCAAATGCCCACCAACTGAGGAATGGATAAAAAAGATGTGGTATTTTATACAAGGGAGTACCACTCAGCCATAAAGCAGAATAAACTTGCTATTTTTACAGGTAAATGGATGCAACTTGAGACCATACTCATAAGTGAAATAAACCACCAGACCCAGTCCTAACCCAGGTCCGGTGAGTGTGTGGAGAGCTTCCTGCTATCCTGCGCCGGCGGGACTAGTCCCAGTCCAGGCGCAGCGTGGGCCGGACCCTCTCCCACACCCTCGGGCCGCCCCCCACCACTCCGCCTTACCTCCGCCACCCCTCCCACCGAGAAGGAATTTCTGCCGAGTGCCGGGAACCCCCAGACCCAATCCTAGCCCAGTTCTGCAGAGGGAATGAGCTGAGCAAAGCAGCGAGACCTGAGCCAGACGCAGTTGAATAAGTCCAAACTCTGTAGAACTCCACTTGAACTTCAGTACGTGAGAAGGTTATAACTACAGCAAAGATCTACAACAAAGGGCAGAAGACAGTGCTACACAAAATGACGAGAAGGAACAAAATGCAAC
>NW_004524614.1:10130090-10135362 GCF_000260255.1 Octodon degus | reverse complement strand
GTGTTGGCTGCTCCACTGTCCTGTGCCAGCCTACAGGAGGGAAAGCAAGGCTCACAGAAGGATGTTCCTTCAGGAGGAAGCAGCACTAACAGTACCCTCAATCACGATGAGTGGGAAGCCATCCCAATAAACACATTTTGGATAAAAAAAAAAAAAAAAAAAAAGAAAAAAGAAAAATGCAGTATTTCAACAATTATAATTTGCAGTATATCTACAATTACATTTACTTTCTAATTGGAAAAAAAAACTTCATAGTTTGTTAAACATGTCGTCTCATCGCTGCAAAACAATAGTTTTGTTTTTGTGTTACAACATATTGAAAAATATGGACTTAGTATCATATCTAAATATTATCATCTAAATCAAATTAGTTGCTGTCATCTAAGTCAAATTAGTTGCTACCCTGAGTCTTTTTTTATGCAGTATTTTAAGTTTATTTATTTATTTATCGTGTGTGTGTGTGTGTGTGTGTGTGTGGCCAGCTCAGCCCACCTTGGGGTGGGCCTGGCTGGCATGTGGTGCTGGGGGATCGAACCGTAGTCCCTGTGCTTTGCTAAGCTTGTTCTAAGTAGGTGCTTTAGACCACTGAGCCATCTTACCAGCCCTACCCTAAGTATCTTGACTTGAATAGTCAAGGCAGAAAGTACAATGTGTTTTCTCTATTAAAAAAAAAAAAAAAGATAACCAATTACATCAGTTAAAAACAATATTTAACAGCAGGTCCTCTTAATTCGGTTGTAGAACACTTACCCAAGTGTGAGGCCTTTGGTTGGACCTCCAGAACTGCAGTCCACCCTACCCAATATAAGTTCAATTAAAAAGACTTACCATGATGGCTAGTTTCTCTTTCATTTTTGTTTTCACTTTCTATCACAAAAGGGATATCATTTTTCTTTAGATTTTCATCATAGTTAGACAAAGAGTGCTTCAAAATCTGAAAAAACATTTTTTAACATTATTAGTATAAATATTTAGTAGAAATATATGCTAATTATTTTTTAACTTTTTTGCTTTTTTGGTACTGGAGATTAAACTCAGGATCTTGTGCTTGACAGGCAGGCACTTAAGCCTTTGAGCTATTTCCCTGGCCTATAAATTATTCTTTTTTTATTATTTATTTTGGCAGAACTGGGGATTGAACTCAGGCCCTTGCACTTGCCAGGCAAGCACTTATTCTACTGAGCCATCACCCTGGCCCTGTAAATTATTCTTAAACATTGAGACAGCAGAGTTTTTGCAGAATGTCAAAGAAATTATATAAAGGCTCAAGTTTAGAGACTTTTTCAAAGGCTTAAGCAAATTATAAATTAGAGAATGGAAATAAAGGACAAATGGTCCATCAAAGCACTGAACTTTTTCTTTCTTTTTGAGACAGGTTCTTGCTATGTTGCCTAGGTGTGCCTTGGAGTCACTGTGGAGTCCAGGCTGACCTCAAACTCAAGGTATTCTTAAAATATAAGGAATTTCAATGTCAACAGTATGATCAATTTAATATATTTACTTACCACAGTATCATTAGGAAATATAGTTTCAGATTCTTCCTCATTTCTGACTGTAAAATAAAAATTCCATTTACTTGTACTGTATTAATTATACACTAAAATATTAGTTTTAGTCAGAAACTATACAGTATCTACACTATTTGATTAAATGACATAATTGAAATAGTTAATTGGCCCATGTATAGTAACTGGAAAGATTAATGAGTAGGCTATACTTATACTTCCTTAGTAACACTTATTTTTTATTTTTATTTTTGGTGGTATCAGGGATTGAACTCAGGACCTTGCGCTTGCCAGGCAAGCACTTATTCCACTGAGCTATCTCCCCAGCCCCCCTTAGTAACACTTATGAGGAAGCTGTGAAATAATGGCTTACTGATCCCAGTTTTATGGTAACACTGTCCTAAATGACTGGGCAAATCAGATGAAGCTGTAAAGCCAGGATTTAAAAAGCTAATGCTTTGAGATTTGAGCATTTAATTTAGAAAACAATATAACATAAAAGTACACTGTATAGATTAAATACTTCACAGCATTCGAAAGGCTTTTTACTTTTATTACTATTTCATGTAAGCAATAAAAAAATTAAATCATTCCCAGCTAAAAATGAACCAAAATGGATTATTATTTTTTCAATTTATTTTTATTTATTTTTCTAGAATAAGCAAACAAACAAAAAACCCCTGGTTTGGATATAAGCTCATGCTTTCAGTACATCCCACAATAATAATTATAGATTTTATGACTCTGCACTTATATACATACATACATACGAAAGTTTTATAAAGCAAATTTTACTAAGTATGATGAAGATGGGTTAAAATACATCTCATTAAATTTGAATCTCAGATTAACAATAATGCTTGAATTTATCTGAAATAATGTACTAAAAATTACTTTGTTTACCTGAAATTTTGACCAAACCTACTATATTTTCACTTGCCAACTGTGACAATCCTAACTACATGTGAAGCATTCTCATTTTTTAACTGTTTATACTTCATTAAGAAAAACCATATGGAGCAGCAGCAGCCAGCCCTCACCACTCGGTCGTGCTCCCTCGTGCCCTCTCAGGCATCATGGCGGGTGTGGAGGAGGCAGAGGCCTCCGGGAGCCACCTGAACGGCGACCTGGACCCAGACGACAGGGAAGAGGGAGCTGCTTCTACAGCGGAGGAAACAGCCAAGAAAAAGAAGCGGAAGAAGAAGAAGAGTAAAGGGGCTGTTGCTGGGCAGCAAGAACCTGAGAAAGAATCGAGAAGCTCCATGGATGAGGTAGCAAAACAGTTGGAAAGACAAGCCCTGGAGGAGAGATGAAGAGGATGATGATGGAGATAGTGATGGAGATGGAGCAACTGGAAAGAAGAAGAAAAAGAAGAAGAGCGGACCAAAAGTTCAGACAGACCCTCCCTCGGTGCCAATCTGTGACCTGTACCCTAGCAGCATGTTCCCCGAAGGACAGGAGCGCGAGGACCCACCCACGCAGGACGGGCAAACAGCTGCTTGGAGAACTACAAGAAAAGAAAGCATTAGATCAGGCTAGCGAAGAGATCTGGAATGATTTTTGAGAAGCTGCGGAAGCACATCGACAAGTTAGAAAATACGTTATGAGCTGGATCAAGCCTGGGATGACAATGATAGAAATCTGTGAGAAGTTGGAAGACTGTTCTCGCAAGCTCATAAAAGAGAACGGCTTAAACGCAGGCCTGGTCTTTCCCACTGGGTGTTCTCTCAATAACTGTGCCGCTCACTATACACCCAACGCAGGTGACACCACAATGTTGCAGTACAATGACATCTGTAAGACTGACTTTGAAACACATATAAGTGGTAGGATAATTGACTGTGCTTTTACTGTCACTTTTAATCCCAAATATGATATATTATTAAACGCTGTAAAAGATGCCACTAATACTGGAATAAAGTGTGCTGGCATTGATGTCCGTCTGTGTGATGTGGGAGAGCCATCCAGGAGGTAATGGAATCCTATGAAGTGGAAATCGACAGGAAGACATACCAAGTGAAGCCGATCCGTAATCTGAACGGACACTCAATCGGGTCGTACAGAATACATGCAGGGAAGACTGTGCCCATTGTGAAGGGCGGGGAGGCAACATGGATGGAGGAAGGGGAAGTATATGCCATTGAAACCTTTGGTAGTACAGGAAAAGGTGTTGTTCATGATGACATGGAGTGTTCACATTACATGAAAAATTTTGATGTTGGACATATGCCAATAAGGCTTCCAAGAACAAAACACTTGTTAAATGTCATTAATGAAAACTTTGGCACACTTGCATTCTGCCGCCGATGGCTAGATCGCCTAGGAGAAAGTAAATACCTGATGGCACTGAAGAATCTGTGTGACTTGGGCATCGTAGACCCATACCCACCACTATGTGACATTAAAGGGTCATACACAGCGCAGTTTGAACATACCATCCTGCTGCATCTGACTTGTAAAGAAGTTGTCAGCAGAGGAGAGGACGACTAAACTTAGTCCAAAGCCACTTCAACATCTTTATTTTCTAAGCTTTGTTGGAAAAATTATACCAGGATTAACTTACAACATGTCTGTTTTAACAGTGGACCTATGTAATACTTTATCCATGTTTAAAAGAATTTGATTTCGATCAAAGGCAAACAATCTGTCTAATGTAATTAACCAAGGAGAACACTTTCAGGACTCTAAATGTTAACTGTTTCCTCCCTGTCTAGGAAATGCTCAAGTTAGTTAGGAATGACTTACATGTTTTGTTTGGAACACCCAAGTCATGCTTTTTGGATATTTATATTGCCATATTCTTACTTGAATGCTTTGAATGACTGACCACATCCACTTCTGCACCTATGTCCTCTGGTACTGCTTTTTAACCTTCCTGGAATTCATTTTCTAAAAAATACATTTTCAGATCTGAGAGCTACATTTTAATGCCTGTGGTTATAATTGTAAGTAGGAAGTAACTACCCAACGTAGGCTTTTATCTGGACTATAGATGCCTTATATGGACACATTCTGACATAGTAGCTAATATAAGATCTTCCTGTGCATGAAATGGATAATCGCCTATTCTTAAATGAATGTAAGAGCTTTAGGAATATTTTGACTTTCTTTCATATAGAACTTAGTAGTATCTTTTTCATTTTTCTCCGAACATTGGATATACTGAAACATGACTTAGTAGAACATTATGCAAAAGCTGAGAAAGTTTAATGTACAAATTCCAACATTTTGACCCTTTGCTCAGCAGAGGTATCTGTTAGGAAATGTACTCTTACTCAAAAGACCGAAAGAGTTTTCTTTAAAGCCACAAAAGCAAAGTAAAACGGGCAAACTAGATTGACAGTCCAAGGCTTTGTCACTCGAGTGCCTGTACTCTCTGTGGGTCAGCTTGGCTCCTGAGGGCAGCTGTATCGAGCACAGTGTGTGGTGTACGGGTGCGAGTGCTGACTAGTCTGACTCGGCCCCATTCATGATTCTTCTATTGCTTCAATATATGATCTGTCAGGAACAATCCAACATAGCTTCTCAATTGTCATGTGCCAAGGTAAAGCCTTAATTTGTGTATACTTTAGCATAATGAGATTTTATTGCTTCAGGATATGGTTTAGTTTCATATTAATGTTTTTCTCAAGAGAAACCTATGTACGTATCTAAATCATTTGTCCCATGGGGCTGGAGAGATGGCTCAGTGGTCTAAGGCACCTACTTAGAACAAGCTTGGCAAAGCATCAGGGACCGCGGTTCAATCCCCCAGCACCACATGCCAG